>NC_053494.1:30021844-30352677 GCF_905171775.1 Rana temporaria | reverse complement strand
ACAATTGATTGATATAAATGTGTGCCGTCCCTGAATAGGGCTCTAAGAAAAAAATTATGTGCTATTAAATAGTGAAGATCCCAATAGGAGTGAAAAAAACAGCATCAATGAACAAATGATCATATAGGAAATAAAATATAACGTCCGGGCTAGAACATATAATTAATAAAGGTAGACTGGAAACCCTCACTGGGTGTAAACAAATAATTGCTACAAGTTCTCTTGGTTAGCCAGGGTCTCAGGGACCAATCAAAAGTTCAATATGGAAACAATGTATCACTGGTGGCAGAGTGCATATAAAAGGAAAAACAAAATAGTGACTTCATGTGATTTTCTTCTTGATGGATTTTAACGTGACTTTTGTGCTCCCCCTGCTGGGTCCCCACTCACCAGATGTTGGCACCCCTAGGGGCAAAAGGCAATGGTGGTGGTACCTCGATATATGTTGTTGCGCTGGCTTGTATTTCTAAACAGCAGGAAATTTCTTTCTCACCTCTCCAGAGGGGGGAGGGAAGGAAATCCAATCAGCTTCCAGGTGTCCAGAGAATAGCAATCAAAAAAGAAAAAAGAAAACAAAAAAGAAAAGAAAGAAAGAAAGAAAAGCAATCAAAAAAGAAAAAAAAAAGAAAAAAAGGAATCCACATAGTGTGACACTGTGTTTGCAAGAGAAAAGACCGACCGTCTTTATTTAAAAATATATATTTATATATATATCTGCTGTTTATAGGTTGTTAGACAATCCAATTTCTATTATAGAGAATAGATTCGACATTATTACTAGTCATACAACATTAGAATTCTTGTAGGCGGAATATTCGAACAGAAATGTACGATTCAGCGTAAAGATTCGACGTTCCGTCGAATATTTTTTTGACCATTAGACAGGAACCAACAAAGATTCGACGTTCCGGCAAATATTCTTTTGACCATTCGACAGAAACCAAGTATTATTGGATTTTCGGACGAAAGCTATTCCCCAACGAAAAACGAAATAAATCAAAACGATTTTCGGGAGTAACTAAATACATTTATTTTCCAAACGAAAAAACTAAATTCCAGTCTGCACATGTCTACTATTCAGCGTGGATGGGGGAATCTATGTTTTTTTCTTCTTGAGGTCACTAGACTGAAGGAAACATTTTTATGCATATGGGCAGCTTTAGTTTTTGGCTTCTAAAAGTTCACTTTTTGTTTGTCGTGTGAGAATTTTAACTTTTCACCCCAAAACAGCAATAGTCATGTACTGCCTATTAACCTTAACCTAACCCATAAATCTAAGCCTTAAATTGACTCTCTGTAACCTGTATGAGGCTTGGAGCGCCACTCTAAGCAAAAGGATATGTGTGATCCCCCTGGTCCTCGGATATGGGGTGCTGGTGTTTAGCGGGTGTTAAGCTTATTCCTCCAGCAGTGACAGAATAGAGTAAACAAAGAGCGCTGCACTCCCAAACCGACTGGAGTATAGATGAAGATGCTAAATGGCCTCAGCCAGCACTGCTCCTCAAACCACCCCAAACTCGCTCATCCATGTCTTTATGGATCTTGCTTTGTGAACTGGTACAAATCATTTGGTGGAGGGGAGATTATGATGTGGGGTTGTTTTCCAGGGGTTGGGCTTGACCCCTTATTTCCAGTGAAAGGAACTCTTAAGGCGTCAGCATACCAAGACATTTTGGACAATTTCATGCTCCCAACTTTGTGGGAACATTTTCGGGATGGCCCCTTCCTGTTCCAACATGACTGGGCACCAGTGCACAAAGCAAAGTCCATAAAGACATGGATGACCAAGTTTGGGGCGGAGGAACTTGACTGGCCTGCACAAAGTCCTGACCTCAACCTGATTGAATACCTTTAGGATGAATTAGAGCGGAGACTGCGAGCCAGGCCTTCTCGTTCAATATCAGTGCCTGACCTCACAAATGTGCTTCTGGAAGAACACACATAGACACACTCCTTGTAGACAGCCTTACCAGAAGGGGAACCCTACAAACTAAGAGCCAGGGCCGATCCTAGGGTCACAGACGCCTGGGTGCAGAAATATTTCTGGCGCCCCAAATGGGCGTGGTCATCTTACTAACTCCTCCCCTTTACAAATGTTTCTATGGCTACGACTCAAACACAGAGATGCTCCCCTAAGAAGTCTTCATTAGTGTCCCCCATCAAAGCCCCCCTACAGCAGGTGTCCCCATCAGAGCCCCGCACATCAGGTGTCCCCATAGATAAGTACTTGTCCAATAGATCCCTGTAGCTCGGGCGCGCTGGTAGCAGAAGCACATTACAGGGGGGCGGGCATATGTGGCAACTTTGGTTACTTGGAAGGTGGCACTCAGAGAGCATTTCTGGGAGTGCACGGGATGATTGGCAGCGGCTCCAGCCAACCCAGAAGCCTCTCATCACACCGCCTATGGGAGAAGAGCCGACACATGCAGAGGGGGTGGGGCAGACAGGAGACTGCTCCATGCGCACCATCTAAATACGCTCCACCTCTGGACACAGACAATGAGGAGGGAGAGGAGCACTTTGGAGCTTCGGCGCCCCCACCTCTGCGGCGCCTGGGTGCACCCCGTGCACCCTGCCTAGGATCGGCCCTGCTAAGAGCTAAATATTGAACCCTACAACTAAGACTGGGATGCCATTAAAGTTCATGTGCGTGTAAAGGCAGGTGTTCCAATACCCTTGACAATATAGTGTATCTTGGACCCTAAAGACTTTTAAGGGAACCCAGTTTCAGTGATGTTCTTAGTTGAATCTGTTTAATTTTCTTCGAATTATTGCCTTTGTAGCATTGTTGCTGGTAATTATATTTAATTAAATGTGTTTGCCACTTACAACTCCTCTTTTATAATATTCTGACGGCCATGGCTTGGGTAGGAACTGGGATGCTTGACCATGCTGGTGAATGCCTGCTGTAACCCCTTTTTTAGTGATGTGCTATATACAGTGTATATATATATATATATATATATATATATATATATATATATATATATATACACATATATATATATATGGACATACTCCCACATATTCATATGTTTTATTTATTTTCCTGTACATAATACAATGATAAAGATCAGTACAAGTTGGCACAGAATGCTATTTGTATATATGTGTAGATTTTTATGTACACAGGTGAATAGTACTTGCTTTGAGGAGACTGTAGTGCCTGGATAGAAGGTCATCTGTCGGTTCCCTATGACCCATCCCCAGGTCTCCCAACCCCCCATCCCCCATCCCCTCTGTATGCTCAGACCTCTGCCGCAACCCCACCTTCCTGCTGCGCGATATATGCTGTTCTGCAGAACAACCTGCAAAGCCAAAATAAATGCATTCAATATTCTGAAGTGTCTGTTGTGTGCTTTAAAGGGTGTGGGAGATGGGTGGTATGGCCTGGAAACACTGATACTGGAAGAAAGTGTCTCCAAGAGGTTCCTGAAGGATGATAACCATGTGAAATAGCTAATGTGGTAAGTTCTGCTGCTCTCTGTTTCCAAGAGTCTATTAACACTACATAACTCCTGATACCACAACAGGCCCCCTTCTCATCTCATGTGTTAGCAAACCAACACATGTTTTGGACTCTTCTTCTGTTATCACTTGTGACCAGCGGTGGCCCTAGGCTTTGTGAGGCCTTAGGCAAACCTTAGACATGAGGCCCCACTCACTCCCATAACGGAAAAAAGAATTCAAGTGATAGAAATTACTGCAGAAAAGACTGCATACATGATACAGGGGATGGTCAGAGACTGCAGACATGATACAAGAGATGGTCAGAGACTGCAGACATGATACAGGAGATGGTTAGAGGATGTAGACATTATACAAGAGATGGTTAGAGGCTGTAGACATGATGCAAGAAATGGTTAGGGGCTATGCAGACATGATACAAGAGATGGTCAGAGACTGCAGACATGATACAGGAGATGGTTAGAGGCTGTAGACATTATACAAGAGATGGTTAGAGGCTGTAGACATAATGCAAGAAATGGTTAGGGGCTATGCAGACATGATACAAGAGATGGTCAGAGACTGCAGACATGATAAAAGAGATGGTCAGAGACTGCAGACATGATACAAGAGATGGTCAGAGACTGCAGACATGATACAGGAGATGGTCAGAGGCTGTAGACATTATACAAAAGATGGTCAGAGACTGCAGGCATGATACAAGAAATTGTTGAGGACTATGCAGACATAATACATGAGATGGTCTTATTATGGTAAAGACAAGCAAACTTTCACCTTGCTAACACGGTAACACCACATTGTTGCAGCAGCCACCAAACACTAGAGCCACAGCCACAGAAGATCCTGCCCACAGACAGGTGATCCCTCTATACACTCCTCTGTCCCCTACTACAAGCAGGAAAAGCTGACACATTCGCCCTGCAGTGCATTCTGGGAGGTGTAGTCTCTGCAGAGCGCAGGCACTGGAGGGCCAAGTCTAGTGTGTGTTGTGTGGAGAACTACAACTACTGCCATGCAGTGTGATGCCAGCTTTGGGTGAAGGCTAAGACGGGGGTAGAACCTACTATTGCCTGCAGCTTATGAGATGTTGTCCATGTGAGGGGGAAGGGGGGTGTTACAGCTGGCTTGGATTTACCCAAGTGTTTGCCGCCAGCTCACCCCGCCAGCCTGGGGACAACCAGAGCCATCTTTATTATTGATTGAACCCCGGGCAAGCGTTTTCCTGGCGCTCCACCACTCAAACATCCCAAAAAACAAACACACATATCGAATTATCTAAAAAAACTTTAATAATGTAAACATAAAGATCTGGCTCACACTCACTGATTGCTTCAGGCTCACTGATTGATTGGTTGCTAGAGGTTACTGCACATCATTACAGCTCACTGATTGGTTGCTAGAGGTTACTGCACAATATTAACACTCAATGATTGGTTGTTAGAGGTTATGATGAAGATGACATGGGGGTGGCGTCGTAGGATACCAGGAACAGGGGGATTGTGATGAGGAGAGGGATGATGATGACAAGGGTGGGGTGGTAGGAAGCTGGAAGAGGGGTGCAGGGGGATGAAGATGACAGGGGGTGGGGTGGTAGAAAACTGGCAGTGGGGTAAATGGAGATAAGGATGATGATAATGGGGGTAGGGTTAGAGGTGGGGTACAGGGGGGTAAAGATGACATGGGGTAAGGTGATAAGATGTCAGAGGTGGGGTACAGGGGGGGGTGAAGATGACATAATGGTAGGGTGGTAGGATACCAGAGACAGGGGGATTGTGATGAGAAGGGGGATGATTATAATAGGGGGTTGGGGGTCGGAAGCTGGCAGAGGGGTACAGGGGGGTGAATATGACAGGGGGTGAGGTTGTGGGAATCTGGCAGGGGGGATGAAGACAAGGATTATGATACTGGAGGTAAGGGTTAGAGGTGGGGTACATGGGAATTCTGATGACAGGAGGCAGGTTGATAGGATGTCAGAGGTGGGGTACAGAGGTGTTGAAGATGACATGGGGGTTGGGTGGTAGGATACCAGGGACAGGGGCATTGTGATGAGGAAGGGGATGATGACAAGGGGTTGGGTGGTAGTAAGCTGGCAGAGGGGTACATGGGGATGAAGATGAGAGGGGTGGGGTGGTAGGAATCTGGCAGAGGGGTGCATGGGGGTGAAGATGACAGGGATGGGGTGGTAGGAAGCTGGCAGGGGGGGTGAAGATGACAGGAGTGGAAGGAAGCTTCCAGTGGGGTACAGGGAGATGAAGATGACAGGGAGTGGGGTGGTAGGAAGCTGGCAGAGGGGTGCAGGGGGGATGAAGATGACAGGGGGTTGGGTGGTAGGAAGCTAGCAGAGGGGTACAGGGGGATAAAGATGACATGGGGTGGAGTGGTAGGAAGCTGGCAGAGGGATACAGGGGGATGAAGATGACAGGGGGTGGAGTGGTAGGAATCTGGCAGAGGGGTACAGGGGGATGAAGATGACAGGGGGTGGAGTGGTAGAAAGCTGGCAGTGCTAATTAGAGAGCTTAATTCAGAGAAGCAGCCCATGGTAACTCTGGAGTAGCTGCAGAGATCCACAGCTCAGGGAGAATCTGTCCACAGGACAACTATTAGTTGCGCTCTCCCCAAATCTGGCCTTTATGGAAGAGTGGCAAGAAGAAAGCCATTGTTGAAAGAAAGCCATAAGAAGTCCTGTTTGTGAGAAGCCATGTGGGGGACACAGCAAACATGTAGAAGAAGGTGCTCTGGTCAGATGAGACCAAAATTGTACTTTTTGGCCTAAAAGCAAAACGCTCTGTGTGGTGGAAAACATACACTGCACATTACCCTGAACACACCATCCCCACTGTGAAACATGGTGGTGGCAGCATCCTGTTGTGAGAATGCTTTGCTTCAGCAGGGACAGGGAACCTAATCAGAGTTGATGGGAAGATGGATGGAGCCAAATACAGAGCAATCTTAGAAGAAAACCTGTTAGCGTCTACAAAAGACTTGACTGGGGTTGAGGTTCACCTTCCAGCAGGACAATGATCCAAAACATACAGCCAGTACTACAATGGAATGGTTTAGATCAAAGCATATTCATGTGTTAGAATGGCCCAGTCAAAGTCCAGACCTAAATCCAATTGAGAATCTGTGACAAAACTTGAAAATTGCTGTTCACAGACGCTCTCCATCCAATCTGACAGAGCTTGACCTATTTGCAAAGAAGAATGGGCACTCTCTAGATGTGCAAAGCTGGTAGAGACATCCCCCAGAAGACTTGCAGCTGTAATTGCAGCGAAAGGTAGTTCTGAATACAAATGCACGCTACACTAAATATTTATTTGTAAAAAAAAATTGAAAATCATTAATCATTTATCATTTTCCTTCCACTTCACAATTATGTGCCACTTTGTGTTGGTCTATCACATAAAATCCCAATAAAATACATTTACGTTTTGGTTGTAACATGACAAAATGTGAAAAATGTCAAGGGGTGTGAATACTTTTTCAAGGCACTGTACCTATACTAAAGACTGATACACATACTTTTTTCAAGGCACTGTAAACTCCCAATTAAAAGGTTTGTAAAGGATTTTTTTTTTATCTTAATAGCTTCCTTTACCTTTAATGCAGTGCTGTTTTCATGTCCTCATTGTTCGTTTTTGCTCTCAAGTTGCTGTAATTCTTCTCTGATCTCCACACTTCCTGGTTGTCTGTTTCCTGATAACCACAGTACTGGGAGCTTTCTCTCTGTGGTCACTAATCAAGGAGGTGTGATTACTGTGTGTCTAAAACCCCTCAGCACCAATCAGTTTCGTTTTCCAAACCATCGCTGCACTGTATTGGCTTTGTACATCACAGAAGCAGGAAACAACATGCAAAAACGAAACTAGAAACTGCAGGTACATTATATGATTGATTTTTATCTATTTTTAATCATTTTTAAAAGGAATCAGTTAACTATTATGTCTCTATACCCTGTAAACAGTCATTTCAGCAACAAAAAAAAATTTCCTTTACAACTCCTTTAAGCAAAGAAATTATGAGCTCTTATTTATTTAACCTCATAGCCTTCTAGTATAAAATATTATAGCCCTGTAATTCGCTCATATAGCTCCCTGCCTGGCTTTGTAGAATGCACCAATAACACTGATAATAGAAAATAGAATCATAGGCTTCCCTTAATACAGAGGCCAAGAGTCAGGTTGTCATCTGCTACTCTGTATAGAGAGGGAGGATTTAATGTGGGCACGCCAAGTTACTCCTTCATTCTGTTCTAGTCTATTGACTTGGCATAGACAGATGGTGTCTTCCAGCTGTAAGGTCTGAAGGCCGGTAACAATGGGGGCCCGGGTGGGGGGGCACCAAGTTTAATGGCTACAGAAGGCCAAAAGACATAAAGAGAGGGGCCGTCCAGAAGTGGGCATCTGTGTGCGGACCATCTCTTTACAAAACATCAGCTTAACTTATTTTTCATTTTTCTGTCAGTCTAGTGTCAAGTGATCACATTAAATGCCGCGATTGTGTTTATACTGCAGGCTCAGGTCAGCTCCCTAGTGAGTACTGGGCTTAGGGAGACAACTCGTGTTCTTCGCAGCTGCTGCACCACAGGTTTTAGCATCCCCTGATATTGCAGGCTCTCTAACATTGGTCACTCCATAAGGTACAGAATACCCTGCTGCGGAGTCTCTCTTTACATTTCTGATTTAAAATAAAGCAGACTGAGATAAGTTCTGGAGAAAATCACTTAGTACATTATGGAGTCAGAGGGTCTGATAAGGATTTGCTGCATCTGGTAAAATAAGATATAAGGGCCAGTATAGAAATTAGTCAACACTCTTAGCTCCAATCTACTTGCAATAACAGAGGCATGATAAAACTGACGCGTTTCGGCCAAGCTTGGCCTTAAATTTACCTTGGGTGTACCTGCATTCAGGATTTTAAAGGCCAGGGCCCAGATTCACAAAGGAGATACGACGGCGTATCTCCAGATACGCCGTCGTATCTCTGAGTCTGAGCCGTCGTATCTATGCGCCTGATTCAAAGAATCAGTTACGCATATATTCCTATTAGATCCGACCGGCGTAAGTCTCTTACGCCGTTGGATCTTAACTGCATATTTACGCTGGCCGCTAGGGGCGTGTACGCTGATTTACGCCTAGAAACCAATACGTCCTTGCGGCGTACTTTGGAGCAATGCACACTGGGATATTCCACAGACGGCGCATGCGCCGTTCGTAAAAAACGTCAATCACGTCGGGTCATGGTTAACTTAAATAACACACGCCTACCTCTTCACAATTTGAATTAGGCGGGCTTACGCCGGCCTATTTACGCTACTCCGCCGCAACTTTCTTTTGAGAATACGGCACTTGCCTGTAAAAGTTGCGGAGGCGTAACGTAAATAGGATACGTTACGCCCACACAAAGATACACCATTCTACGTGAATCCGGGCCTAGGAGTTTAAATTGCTCTCATAATTTTTAATTACCGTATATACTCGAGTATAAACCGACCCGAATATAAGCAGAGGCACCTAATTTTACCACAAAAAAAATGGGAAAATTTATTGACTCGAGTATAAGCCTAGGGTGTCCATCTGCATGCCTCACTGTGCCTCACTTTGCCTCACTTTGTCCATGTGCATGCCTCACTGTGCCCATGGCTCACTGTGCCTGTGCCCCGCTGTGCCCATGCCTAGACTTACGTTTAACATGGGAGTATATAGAAGGGGCGCCCGGCTTTGAAAAATCAGTGCTCCCCAGCCGTAGATCCTCCAGACAGCAAACTTTGCACAGGAGAAGGAGAGGAGAACAGGGTACCGGGTCCCCAAATATACTGGAGAAATTACCATTTAACATGGGAGTCTAGGGCAGGGGTCAAGTCCTGGGGAAAAAAGTGTGGGAACTCCCACCCAAGATCCACTCCCCCGCCAAAAAAAAAAAATGGTACGCTCATATGCATAATTACTAAACCGCATGTTTTTTTTCGATCCACTGTACCTTAGTAATCCTTTACGTTACTCACCGCTTCCTGTATATGGATTCATCGGGTAGTGTGCGGGTATTCCGTCACTTCCTCGATGCCGCAATGTCTCCTGGGAGCTTTTGTCATTGTTCCCATAAAGGATTACTAAGGTTCACCTGCCCCTGACAGTGACTCGGGCTGAGCATCACCGCTTAGTAAAGAATTGGTTCGGGCGGCTCGGCTTCCCTCGGCTGCGCTAGTCCTGCAAAGGGAACTGAGTTCCTGCTGTGAAAAAAGTGCAGGAATTCCGTTCCCACAGGACTTGAGCCCTGGTCTAGGGAAGGGGAGCCTGACTTTGAAAAATCAGTGTCCCCCCCCCCCCCCCCCCCCCGCCAACAAACTTTGCACACGTGTAGAGGACGAGTTGGGCTATATGTGTGCCAAGGTCCCCAAAGTCCGGGAGATCAGGCGCAAAAAGGTGACTCGAGTATAAGCCGAGGGGGGCATTTTCAGCACCAAAAAATTTGCTGAAAAACTTGGCTTATACTCGAGTATATACGGTATCTATATGAAATACTAGTATTGCAGGTCGGATACAGTGAGTCCAGAGAAAGGCAACACAAATGGTGAAACGTCTGAGGGATAAAACATATCAGGAGAGCCTGGAGGAAAGAAGCAAAAGGGGGGGGAATGATTGAGGGACCATTTACACTCACTGGCCACTTTTCGAGGTACACCCCTTGCTAGTATCGGGTTGGGCCCCCTTTTGCCGTCAGAACTGCCGTGATTCTTCGTGGCATAGATTCAACAAGGTGTTGGAAACTTTCCTCAGAGATTTTGATAGCATCACGCAGTTTCTGGCACCGTGCTGCTGTCTCAGCCAATGAGGAGGGGAGTGTCTCATGCCACATCGCTGGATTGAAATGGGGCTCAGGTTAGTATCAGAAGGCTTTTTATCTTAATGCATGCAATACATTAAGATAAACCTTCTGACTTTACAACCATTTTATCCCTTGCTGTGCGGGGGCAGCACTATTGCAAGGGAGGATTTTTACTAACAAAAAAAGTAAGATCTTTAATAACAAAGTGAATCATTTACTCACAGAATAGTAAAATGAAAACGGCTCAGCCAATATCCAAACATAGCAAATGGCGTTCCTATGGGCTCCACTCCCGGCACAATTCCAGACAACCAATCGGATCCAAGTATTGTGATGACGTCACTGTTATAGGCCCTACCCTACGCGTTTCATCATAGATGGCGTCAGCAGGGAATGGGTTGGAAAGACGATACACCACGCACTGCCCCCTTTGCAAAGCTGAGACCTGCCAGTGTCATGGATTGTTCTCAATCATCGTCTGGGAAGACCAGGTGATGTCAATCTCAAAGGTTTTAAATGCCCAGACTCATCTGACCTTGCCCCAACAATCAGCACCATGGGTTCTTCTAAGCAGTTGTCTACTCTAGAAAACTAAAGTCCATTATATAGTTCCAGATTCCGATAAGCTAGGGTGACCAGACATCCCCGATTTCAGGGGACTGTCCCCTGATTGAGGACACTGTCCCCGGACCAAGTCTGTCCCTGGTTTTGTCCCCAGATTGGATTTAATAGGGGGCAGGGGCAATTTCAAAGACAATCAGTGCAAAATAAAATAAAAAAATTAGAATTACACCCCCCCGCGCGCTCCGCCGTGCCTACTAGCATAGGGGGTTGTATTTTTCCCATTATCTGTGCCCCTTTCTGATGATCATGTGTTGGTCGGAGCGGAGGGAATATTTCTTCAGTTTCGGGTGCATGCCCATTTAGCTTTGCTCGCATGTTCTTCTGCCTTGGCTCAAATCCTGACCAGCCACCTGCCTGTCTCCTTGCCTTGCCTTCCCTGGCCGAGTGATCTTCCTCCGCTCCCCATCCAGTAGTAGCCGGGGCCCGAAGAGTAAGACTTGAGAGGCTGTGAGGCTGGCGGCAACGGGTAGAGAGTCACTGATTGTTGTCATTACTAGTAAAGAAAATATCTGTCCCCGGATTTCATTTTAAAAATCTTGTCACCTTATTCTAAGCAGTTGTCTAGAAAACTAAAGTCCATTATATAGTTCCAGATTCCGATAAGCTAGGGTGACCAGACATCCCCGACTTCAGGGGACAGTCCCTGGATTGAGGACACTGTCCCCGGACCAAGTCTGTCCCCAGTTTTGTCCCCAGATTGGATTTGAACAGGGGCTGGGGCAATTTCAAAGACAGTCAGTGCACAATTAATAAAAAAAATCTGAATTACACCCCCCCGCTCCGCCGCTCCTACTAGCTTAGGGGGGTCTATTTTTTTTCCCCCATTATCTGGGCCCCTTTCTGATGATCATGTGCTGGTCGGAGCGGAGGGAATATTTTTCCGTTTCAGGTGCATGCCCATTCAGCTCCGCTCTCATGTTCTTCTGCCTTGGCTCAAGTCCCAGCCAGTCACCTGCCTGCATATCTGCTTGCCTTCCCTGGCAGAGTTATCTTCCTCTGCTCCGCACGAGTAGTAGCCGTGGCCTGAAGAGTAAGACTTGAGAGGCTCTGAGGCGGGCGGCGACAGGCAGAGAGTCACTGATTGCCGCCATTACTAGTAAAAAAAAAAAATATGTCCCCAGATTTCATATTATAAATCTGGTCACCTTACGATAAGCCCCCTGCCCGTAGACCCCCACAATCACTGGCCAGGGTTGCGGGGAAGAGGCTCTTGTCCTTAAATTATTTCCCCCCCATGGGTGTAAGTGGGGCCCCATGTCAAGTTTTGCCTAAAGCATACCTCCCAACATTTTGAGATAGAAATGAGGGACACCTACTATCAAACGTATGTAGGCATAGGACATGCCCCCTGCCACACACCCTTAAAGGAGAATTAACTAAAAAAACGGTTAATTAAATCTACAAGTGCTTTTTTTTACCTCTACTATTCCTTTATATTGGCTTTTAAAATGGAAAAATGCAGCAATTTAGAAATCAGATGAAAGGTTTAGCACTGGGAAACACTTTTTTGAAAGATAAAAAGTGCATTTTATATACATCTATATAGATCAGACTAAAATGAGGGACAAATGAGGGGGAACGAGGGACAGAGGGACATTGCTCCAAATCAGGGACAGTCCCTTTAAAATCAGGGACAGTTGGGAGCTATGCCTAAGGCCTCACAAAGCCTAGAGGGCTCTTGTATGTATAGAATGGTTTTGTGAGGGTATTTGCAATAAGCACCCTAGATGGTTGTCTCATCACTCATTAGGTTACTTTCTTTTGAAGCCGTCAGCTCTGAAAGTCTGCCAGGTACAGTTCCCAAATAAAAATAACCCAGGAATAGCCTTGTGTACAACACATTCTAAGCCAGGACCATATTTGTAGCTTCTTCCTGGTTAGCAGTGCAGTCACAGTTACCTACCACTAGAGGTCACTGCAGGATCATGTATTGCGCTGATATCCTTCCCCCTTCTACCAGAAAGCTACTTTGAAGTAATTCGAGATTTTCCTAGCTTGTGACGGAAAATATTGATTATATGAAGACAGGAGGCGAGTATCTTATGCATTATCTTTCTTTAATAATGCCCATAGCAGAAATACAGTAAACATTTATTGTAACTTAAAAGAAAAAATTCAAAGAACTACCCTTCCCAGCAGTCCCTGGGCCAGCGTAGCCCCTCCCAGACCGTAATCTATATAAGGGACTGTCTGAGGTAACCTATTCCTCTTTCTTCATGCGAATTAGTGTAAACAGGAACCGAAAGTCCAATTAGACCTCTCCGCAGCTGCCGGGAACCTTCCGACCGGAACACAACATCTGAATCTGGAGGAAACGAAAGGACAAGGCCAACACGGACCAACTTCATCCGGACCAACTTCATCCCAACGGGGACTATAGGAAAACCAAAACCATTCGGGGGCCGACCGGTCAGTCGTCTTCAGGAACATGGACCAACGGATTCAGTCAACGGCATCCCGACTCCGGATCTGGAACGTAGTAGGAGCCTCCATCTGCGGTGAACTAAACCCATGGATCGAAACGGAACAGCAATCCCGACGGGGTTAGTGAAAACGAACTGCCGGGGCGTACCAGCCTCCGACTTGCAGGGTGTGTGGTTCAACAGTCTAGAACGAGAGAGAGACAACCTCGTGACAGGGTTGGGTCGGGAGGAAGATACTCGCCTCCTGTCTTCATATAATCAATATTTTCCGTCACAAGCTAGGAAAATCTCGAATTATACCTCAGACAGGAGGCTCATATCTTATGCAAGTTCAAAGCTATAACAATGCATATATAGATGATAACAAATGAAACAACTACAAAATTGATATAGATATGTGTTCCTCCGATCCAAGCAGAATTGGCAGAAAGCAATCATGGTTACCAGTCCGCCGCTAGCCGTAAATCCTATAGGGAGCCGCCCGGGGTGATGACCTAGGAGCCACCGCTCCTCTGGAGGGGTGGGCGCCCAACGGGGTTACGTAAGACCCTGCCATTTCCATGATTGATCGTACCCCTCTGGCTAGCGTAGCTGAGGAAACCGGAAACTGAGGTTTAGCGTAGGAATGAGGAGTAGGAAGAGATGCGAAGATCGCAGTGGGACCGTGAAGGACTAAGAAATCCGTAGACAACGGAGTACGATGTGCGGGGAAGAACGGGTAGAAAAAACCGATGAAGTCCCGCCGCTATCCTACGCACGACGGAAAAACCCAGACTCTCCGAGGCGGGATCCGACACCTGGAATGGCCAACGTCGTGACACCCGATATGCGTCTGACGGAATCAGACACGAGGGGGCAGTAGCTCAAACGACAATAACCTCCGACAGAGTGAGATTGTCCCCCCAGTCCTGGCGCGTGGTCAGGACCACTGATCACCTCCCAAGAGCGTTGATACCCTGGGTGTGATGGGCTTGAAACTTAACGCTTACTAAGTCGGTACACCATGGGTGTTATCCCACCGGTAGTAAGTCTACAAGGGAGCGGTAGTCCGAGTTCGCAGCGCGGAAGGCGCAGGGGAGCTATAGGACCTCCCGGACTCAAACGAGTCCACCAGGTAGTTGGTCATCTCAGACGAACGCCTTCATGAGGTTAACTTGTCGTTGATCACCAACTAACCCAGAGTCCTCCGGATGATCGAAATGTATATCTAGTCCCAAGGCCTAGATCAAGGCAAGTGGAACCCCCGTTATAAAAGAAAAGGTCGCTGTCCATGACCGACACCCCGAAAACCCAACCATGCAAAGAGAAGTAGGACGTGCGTCGTGAATAGAGGGTGCAGATCCCCGTACAGACTGGGGAGAGAAAGGATCCCATAAGGGAGCAAGGGCCAGGAACACTGACCGGTGCAGTCGTCAGTCGATGGAATTGGGCGGGTAACGAGAATTCCAATCTAACACCATAGCGGAAGTGCCTGGGGTACATTTCGCAGCTGGAACGATGTCGCGTTCCAGGCAGAAATGTCAGAGATCTTGCTAGATCCGTTAGGATTTTGGGTCAAGGACCCCCCAAGCGAAGGTCGTACTGGACCGCGGATACGGTGTCCATACGCAAGAACACACCGTAGGTGGACGTGTGTGGCATTAGAGTCCTGATGGCAAGGCGGTCGTCAGAATTTCCACGTGTGAACGTGCAGCAGAGACTGCGCTGTGGGCCACGCCCCTCCTGTGGACGAGGGACCGCATCGAGTACCCCAACCGAGGTGGTTGGCAACCTATTCCAAGATGAATCCGTCGTGGAGTTGCAGGTGGACCTGCCGTGCCGTCTGTCGACCTGACGTAGCCACCACCGTAGTTCAATTATGGCTTCCGTGTCCAGAGTGACGACGTCTGCACAGTGAAGCCCCTGGCAAAGACGTAGGGACTGAGACTCTGAAGGTCTCGATAGTGAAAAGAAGCTGGACAAATGGCCTGGATTAACGCCAGAAACAGGCCGACCAGGCGAGCCAGTCCGCGTAAGGATACCCGTCGTTAGCCCAGCACGATACTGACCTCGTGCAGATGGCGGCCAAGTGGTCATGGGTAGCCGAAGGAGCACTAGGTTGGTGTCCACCAAGAACCCTAAAACTCTACCTCCTGAGATGGGGAGAGGATAGATTCCCTGTGATCTATGGGGGACTGTCCCGGAGGCGTGTTCGTTCGCCAGGCGAGGGGTACGAGCCATTAAGAGTAGGTCGTCCAAGTAGATAATCAACCTCACCCTTTGTGTCGCAGAATGTCGTCACTGTATACGGTAATTACGAGAGATTTCTCAAGTTACTACCGGGCGATAACCGCCCTCCTTTCCTGACCAGGAAGACGTTGTTGGGGAAACCCGGGGAGAGCGGGTCCGTCTCCACTATCGTTTGGGTGAACCAGAGGCCCTGCAATTCGTTGTCTATTAGGGCGGTGTTCAGGTCTGAAGACCGAGGAAAGAGGGACTAGGTCCATCTCCGGTCCTATAATCCTGATAGACCGGCACTGTACCGTGTTAGACTTTGATGACGTTTGGGCTCATCCGGGATGGAATAGAGCCCTACCGTCTTGGAATATCTTAATCAGCGTGATCCCGACTAGCCTGCCCTCGGTGGTCGGACCGGGGTCTGATTCGGCTAGGTGAGACAGCTGGGGAACAAGCCACGTTAAGATTCGAGCGGCGGTGTCCAGTCGGACCCGTAGTGTCCACGCATCCCAGGAGGCGACCGCCCGTTGGGCCCAGCCCCGATTTGGGACAGGTCAGTCGGCTGTTCAGCGGCGTGGCCTGCTCACTAAGGTGTGGGATGATGGTGATAGGTCCCAAAGATCCAAGGCCCTGGTCTGTATGATCCGAAGGACCTCTTTATTCCCAGCTTGGGGGATTTCCTGTGTATGGTGGGATACCCCCAGGGTATGGGGTTCACCTCGGGAGTGTGCACAGCCATAAATGGTAAAGGAAGGGGGTTACGCCCTGAAAATGATTCGGTGAGTTTTTCGACCGATTTTCGGGTCCATTATGTGATATATTGGATCACCTCGGGCGGAGGTGCCCAGTCATCGGAGTGTGGATGGCATATCGCCCCCGGATCTATAATGGCTCTCTACGAGAATCCATAGAGTGTCACCCTGGGAACAGGGTTGGCGTCGTCATAGAGCGCCATGTGCCCACTGCCCTAACACTCATCATCATTCTCATCATCTACAACCTCAGACTCAAGGTGTTAGCCGCCTCAGACTCCGCGGACAACTCTGGAAGAGTCCACGAATGGGTCTGGCTTAGTCCGTCTAACGGATCGCTGCCTCTGCATGTGCATCTCCCCGAGGCTCGGGGGTCGGTCACAGTCTTGGAGGGCAGTGGGTCGGCAGTCCGGGTAGGGTACTGCCTGGGACATATTATTTACTTCCCCTGTCGGGGAGTCAAGGGCCACAGAAACGTGGCAGCGTTTTGGAACGCCCAGCCCTTCTCAGGGGCGGTAGACCGTTGCTGGATGGTCCGGGCATATGGTGTGCAGGCGGGGGTAACCGACGCCATGGTCGTAAAGATTGGTCTACCGATCAGTTTTGGCAACTGTGTAACACTGTTGAGATTTGGCCTCCTAGGACTGTGTCCACCCTATCCGGGGTACCGGCATGAACAATGCCATGATATTCATTAAATTGTAGAATCTTTGTACAATTCAATACAATTTTTTATACATATTTGTATAATTTATTTATATAATGAATATATAATTTGTATAATCCATCTGGATTTAGTTATATATTATAAGTAATAATATATATTAATAATAATATCATTAATAATAAATGTATTTATTCATTCAATCCTTAGATAGTTATTTAATACATTATTTATTAGGAGTATGTTGTAGGGAATAAATTCCCCGGAGATAAACATGCTATAATTTCTTATTTAATTTATTGATTTATTGATCTATCTACATATTGATTATTTATTTATTAGGATAAATAAGGTATATGTTCTAGGGAATAAATTCCCCAGAAATATAATTTGAGTATATATTGAATTATTTATGTAGATTCGGTTATTTAAATTATTTAATTTAATTTATTTATTTATTTATTTATTTATTAGATATTGATTCATTGGAATGAAATATATATATTTATATATATATATCTGAAAAGATGTACTGCCATCTAGTGGTTGAAAGCATGGTGAAACAGCAGCAGGTTCCTGGCTACGACACCGCTGGGAAGGACATCCTGCGGTGTGAGGGGAGCCTGACGAGATTCTAACTCCAGAGGCGAAGTCTCGCGAGACTACGGCCTCTGGAGTTCTTATTGGACCGAGGTTGTGAGGGACGGAACGGTCGATGAGAACCGTTCTCCCCCGTCTCGCTCTCGATACCGAGAGAGGCACCGAAAGAGAGGAGAGGAGGAGAGGAGCGGCCGCGGCGGAGACCCCGCCCCCCACCTGAGCGCGCGAAGGGGAGCGTGGGGAGGGAGGGGGGGGGGGACAGTTGCCCAGGCATGGCGCCCGCCGAGGGAGCGAATGAAAAACAGCGCGGATCCCGCACGGACGCCGCAGTGCTCCGGCGTCAAAGAAAGGGAAAAAACCCGAGCAAAGAATCAAAGAATTGGAAACAAACGTGGCCTCTCAAACATATCTGCCTGACACCGCTCCGGTGTCAGGCAGACAGAAATAAAGCGCAGAAACGGGGGATAGCAGGGAGAACCCCCAGTATTCCACATCTTCCAAAAACTACAGAACAATCAATTCCGACAAAATCCCTGACACCTCGGCATTCGGTATCAGGGAGGAATTCCAGGGAAACTCCCCATGTTCCACAATACCTCAAACATATCAGTCAAGACTGAACAAAATCACCCGACACCGGGGCACTCGGTATCAGAGACCATATATACAATCAAACAATAAAGGTACATGAAACACCTATCTTGTAAATAATAAAGATACAAGAAGTACCTATCCTGTAAATAATAAAGGTACATGAAATACCTATCTTGTAAATAATAAAGGTACATGAAATACTTATCTTGTGTGCTCTGCCATGAGCAGAAAGAAAGAGAAATAGGTTACCTCAGACAGTCCCTTATATAGATTACGGTCTGGGAGGGGCTACGCTGGCCCAGGGACTGCTGGGAAGGGTAGTTCTTTGAATTTTTTCTTTTAAGTTACAATAAATGTTTACTGTATTTCTGCTATGGGCATTATTAAAGAAAGATAATGCATAAGATATGAGCCTCCTGTCTGAGGTATAATCAAGCATTATAAGCAGTGAATAAGCATCACAAACAAATATCATGATAACCTACCCACAGACATTAGAAAGTGGTGTGAAGAAATGTGCAATATAAAATGTGCTTTATATAAAAAAACACATGGGAAAGAAGGATTAACATTGGCAGTGTACGGCTGGATTTTTTATTTATTTTCCAGATTTTTCTTCAACAATTTTTTACTTTCCGAAAATGAACTGAACAGCTGTGTGCACCAGTGCTGCATTATTGGTGAGGTCAGTGCTACACAGGGCCGGCCTTAGGTGTTCAGGCTCCCTGTGCAAGCTAATCCTGTGGCACCCCCCCCCCCCCCATCTTCACCCCTCGCCCCCTGGTCACCTAAACATACACAAAGAGGACCCCTTTACATTACACAGCACCCTGCATCACTGGACCCCTTTACATTACACAGCACCCTGCATCACTGGACCCCTTTACATTACACAGCACCCTGCATCACTGGACCCCTTTACATTACACAGCACCCTGCATCACTGGACCCCTTTACATTGCACAGCATCCTGCATCACTGGACCCCTTTACATTACACAGCACCCTGCATCACTGGACCCATTTACATTACACAGCACTCTGGACCCCTTTACATTATTTAAAGCGCTGCGTAAACTGTTGGCGCTATATAAATCCTGTATAATAATAATAATAATAATAATAATTACACAGCACTCTGCATCACTGGACCCCTTTACATTACACAGCACCCTGCATCACTGGACCCCTTTACATTACACAGCACCCTGCATCACTGGACCCCTTTACATTACACAGCACCCTGCATCACTGGACCCCTTTACATTGCACAGCACCCTGCATCACTGGACCCCTTTACATTACACAGCACCCTGCATCACTGGACCCATTTACATTACACAGCACTCTGGACCCCTTTACATTACACAGCACTCTGCATCACTGGACCCCTTTACATTACACAGCACCCTGCAGCTCTGGACCCCCTGCATGTTACACAGACCCCCCTTCAGTGCAGACCCCCCTTCAGTACAGACCCCCCTTCAGTACAGACCCCCCTTCAATGCAGACCCCCCCCGTTCAGAGTAGCCCCCCCCCCCCTGTTGCCGGTCTGACACCCCCCCAGTGTGTGGTACGCACCCACCCCCCCACCCCCCAGTACGCCTCTGGATGGCTGCACGGCGCCCCTGTTGCCCATGGCGCCCTGTGTGGCCGCACAGCTCGCACACCCCAAAGGCTGGCCCTGGTGCTACATATTCCTTGGGGGATGCATCAGATTTACAGATATAAAAGCAGCTGGCCTTTTCTTTAACACACCTATAGCCTAGGTTCGCATTAATGCGATTTGGTATGCGATTTGACAGGTCACCAATTTCACCGTCCGAATCTGTGCTCTTTATTACCCAGCCGGGTAAAAACAATGAACTGGTGATGAAAGGGATAGAGTTTTCAAGAAGAAGGAGAACAGCAGATTCAGGTGTAGTATTTGGAACAGTCCTGCTCCCATACGTAACACTTTCCGTACCACTTCTGCCTGAGTGGGTTTAGTGTACCCGGACAGGCCTCTCTCACTGACCTGGAGTATCACTCGGACATTTGTAGGATAAAGTCTCTGCCACAGACCCTCCTTGGTGAACGTCAGGGAGAACCTCTGCCACAGGCCCTCTCTGATTATAGTTACGGAGGCAATTCTCCTTATGTGAATTACGCCTGGATCTCCTTCTTTATGTCGCTCAGGTACTGACTGACAGGTGATCAATCCTTCAGTGTCCGGCTACCTTGATCCCCGGTGGTTTGTCGAGGCCCCTTTTGAATCGCCAGCCTCTCAGTGGCGCTCCTCAGACGGACTCCCCACCGAACAGCACTACCGATTGGGATCCTCAAAGGTGGGAACCCAGTCGCTCACTGGGCCCCCGTCGCTGCTCAAATGCTCCCGGCACGCACGCCCCGGCCAGGTAGGCCATAACGCCGGGGGGGGGGGGGCCATGATGTGGCCACCCTAAAGGTGGGTGACATGGCAAAGAAGGCGAACCCAGACTAATGGCGTCTGCCCCATAAATACCCTCCCCCAGCATGCACAGTGAGGCTAAACCCTCCTGATTGGCTGTTGGGGAAGAGCACCCAAACCTTGACTCCACTGCTGCCACCTACTGCACAGGGGTTGGAAGAACACCTCTGCACAATAGAATGAGCCCACAGCACAGCCAAGCTGAGACAGAGACCGTGTTTTGAACATAACAAATTTGGATCAGAGTTTAACTACACTCTGATCTACCTCTAAATTTAAATAGCACCGGTACCTAAAGTAACCAGGCGCTACACTAGCTTAGAACATGGTGAATTTTCCACATTTTGTCATGTTACAACCAAAAACGTAAATGTGTTTTATTGGGATTTTATGTGATAGACCAACACAAAGTGGCACATAATTGTGAAATGGAAGGAAAATGATAAATGGTTTTCAACATTTTTGCAAATAAATATGTGAAAAGTGTGGGGTACATTTGTATTCAGCCCCCCTGTGTCAATACTTTGTAGAACCCCCTTGCAATGCGATTACAGCTGCAAGTCTCTTTGGGGATGTCTCTACCAACTTTGCACATCTAGAGAGGGACATTTTTGCCCATTCTTCTTTTCAAAATAGCTCAAGCTCTGTCAGATTGGATGGTGAGCGTCTGTGAACAGCGATTTACAAGTCTTGCCACAGATTCTCAATTGGATTTAGGTCTGGACTTTGACTGGGCCATTCTAACACGTAAATAGGCTTTTATCTAAACCATTTCATTGTAGCTCTGGCTGTATATTTAGGGTTGTTGTCCTGCTGGAAGGTGAACCTCCCCCCCAGTCTCAAGTCTTTTGCAGACTCTAACAGGTTTTCTTCTGTATTTGGCTCCATATATTTCCAATCAACTCTGACCAGCTTCTCTGTCCTTGCTGAAGCAAAGCATCCCCACAACATGATGCTGCCACCACCATGTTTCACAGTGGGGATGGCGTGTTAGTTTTCCGCCACACATATCGTTTTGCTTTTAGACCAAAAAGTAAAATGTTGGTCTTATCTGACCAGAGCACCTTCTTCCATGTTTGCTGTGTCCCCCACATGCCTTCTCACAAACTACAAACAGGATTTCTTATGGCTTTCTTTCAACAATGTCTTTCTTCTTACCACTCTTCCATAAAGGTCAGATTTGTGGAGAGACGACTAATAGTTGTCCTGTGGACAGATTCTCCCACCTGAGCTGTGGATCTCTGCAGCTCCTCCAGAGTTACCATGGGCCTCTTGTCTGCTTCTCTGATGAATGCTCTCCTTGCCCGGCCTGTCAGTTTAGGTGGACGGCCATGTCTTGGTAGGTTTGCAGTTGTGCCATACTCTTTCCATTTTCAGATGATGGATTGAACAGTGCTCTGTGAGATGATCAAAGTTTGGGATATTCTTTTATAACCTAACCCTGCTTTAAAGTGGTAGTAAACTCGCCAAAAAAAAAAACGATGTAATCAAAATTACAATCCACATATGTATTAAGAATAAAATGGGCACTGACTGAGTTAGCCCAAAAATTGTTCTTACTGTAAAAAGACTGTATATTTGAAACGCTGCTGCTCTGTCATAGCCGTTGCCATATCATCTGTGGTGTTCCGTGCCTGTATTCTCATTTACTTCCGCCCCCATTACGTTTTTCTCTCTGTAATCTCGCGCATGTGCACCAATTGCAGTATCCAAGCCTCATCTTAATTTTCGGTTACTATGGAAACGAACGTCGAGCGAATCAGAGACAGAGACTGTTGCTGGCATCGCGGGATGTCGGGGCTGACTTGAACAATAGGGAATGACGCAGCCCCGGCATAGATCAAAAAATAGGAAAGGGGAACAAAAAAGCACTCACATTTGCACTTACTGTCACTTACTGTCAAATTCTCCTAACCTCGTCCTGAGGAAGCCAAAAGGCGAAACGCGTAGACGAGACGAAAAGGAATTTTTGCATTTGAACGTATACTCTGTATTTTTTCTATGTATTTTATTGTATTTTTGTAAATAAAAGTTTATATTTTTCTAAACCTATGTCCCTGTTTTGCCTTAAAAGTCCACCTTGTCACTGCCCTTAGTAGTAACCTTTCCTCTAGCCCCGGCATAGACTCTGCATTCTTCTGGCAGGGTCTCGGTCTGCCGGAAAGTTTGGACAAACGGCGCATGCGCGGGCTACGTCACGAGCCACAATTATACATATATCTCGCAATGAGGACATGTAAGGAGACAATCTTCTAATGCAAATGATTTTAAAACCTGCAGTTGTCCCAATAAAGAAAAGTCATCTGACTGGGTATACAACCACTTTAAACTTCTCCAGAATTGTATCCCTGACCTGTCTGGTGTGTTCCCTGGCCTTCATGATGCTGTTTGTTCACTAGGATTCTCTAACAAACCTATGAGGGCTTCTCAGAACAGCTGTATTTATACTGGGATTAAATTATACACAGGGGGACTCTATTTACCAATTAGGTGACTTCTGAAATTCTGAAAATCATTTATCATTTTCCTTCCACTTTACAATTATGTGCCACTTTGTGTTGGTCTATCACATAAAATCCCAATAAAATACCGTATTTATCGGCGTATACCGCGCACTTTTTTGCCCTGAAAATCAGGGCAAAATCGTGGGTGCGCGGTATACGCCGATACCCGCTTTTCCGCGCCGAGTTTTGAATACTGCGCCGACATATACCGAGCGCAGTACACTCGGGTATAGTCGGGCAGTCTCGGCTCCTTCCGCGCTCACGTCCTGGACGTACAGGACGTCAGCGCGGGAGTTGCCGAGCATTGCCGACAATACTCGAGTGTACTGCGCTCTGTATATGTCGGCGCAGTATTCAAACCCCCGGGCGGGAAACGAGTGGGGAGGACGCGAGGACGCCAGACCAGACGAAGAGGACACCCGAAGCCGCAGACGGACGCCGGACCCGACGAAGAGGACACCCGAAGCCGCAGAAGGACGCCGGACCCGACGAAGAGGACACCCAAAGCCGCAGACGGACGCCGGACCCGACGAGGCCGCCGATGGACGCCGTGCAAGACACCAAAACTGTAAGTACAAAAAAATCTTTTTTTCCACAGGATTCGGGGCAACTTTAGGGGTGCGCGGTATACGCGGGAGCGCGTTATACCGCGATAAATACGGTACATTTACGTTTTTGGTTGTAACGTGACAAAATGTGGAACATTTCAAGAGGTATGAACACTGTATTCATCCCACCGTGGTCCATCTGCATCATAATTATTTGAGTTACTGTTTGGCGTTTTTTTCTTGAAGTCAGACCTTTTCATACACCTTCATAATAAGAAGGCGAATGAGCTCATAGTTCACTATCCCTGTCTCCTTGCATTTGCTATGTCTACAGCTTATTTGGCCTTCCACCAGCATGCCTTGTCCTGCCAACAATATTTGATCAAGAAGGAATAGAAGGAAACTGAAACAAAATACCTAATGTGCAGCTTCTGTTAAGGGAACTAAGGTATAGTTCAAATATATACAAAGCGCTCACTTGCATCCACTGTATGTATAAAAAGCACTCAATTCTAGTCACTATGGGGGTTATTTACTAAAGGCAAATCTACTTTGCACTACAAGTGCAAACTATGGCCCGGATTCAGAAAGCAGTTACGAGGGCATATCTCCAGATACGCCGTCGTAACTCTAGTGCGGGCCGTCGCATCTCGGCGTCTGATTCATAGAATCAGATACGCCTCAATGTTGCCTAGATACGAGCGGCGTATGTCTCCTACGCCGTTGTATCTTAGGGTGCAATATTTACGCTGACCGCTAGGGGCGCTTCCCTAGCAAATTAGGTAGATACGCCGATTTAGAAACGTACGTCCGCCCGGCGCATTTTCTTACGTCGTTTACATTAGGCTTTTTCCGGCGTAAAGTTACCCCTGCTATATGAGGCGTATCCTATGTTAAGTATGGACGTCGGGCCAGCGTCGAATTTTCCGTCGATTACGTTGTTTGCGTAAGGCCCGGTACACACGAGCAAACATGTACGATGAAAGCGGTCCGTCGGACCGTTTTCACCGTACATGCCTGCCAGAGGGCTTCTGTACGATGGTTGTACTAACCATCGTACAGAAGCCCGCGCGTAAACAATACGCGGGGCGTGTCCGCGTCGTCGCGACGATGACGCGGCGATGACGCAGAGACGTGGGCGGGCCTGCCATTTAAAGGCTTCCACGCATGCGTCAAAGTCATTTGACGCATGCGAGGGACGGCGGGCGCTCGGACATGTACGGTAGGTCTGTACTGACGACCGTACATGTCCGAGCGGGCAGGATTCCAGCGGACGGTTTTAAAACACGTCCAGGAATATTTGCCCGCTGGGAAAAGGCCCGGCTGGCAAATGTTTGCTGGAATTCGGCCCGCTCGCGACTACACACGACCAAACATGTATGCTGAAACTGGCCCGCAGACCAGTTTCAGCATACATGTTTGGTCGTGTGTACGGGGCCTAAGTCGTTCGCGAATAGGGCTGGGCGTAATTTACGTTTACGTCGAAAGCATCGGCTTTTTGCGGGTTAATTTGGAGCATGCGCACTGGGATACGTTCACGGACGGCGCATGCGCCGTTAGCCAAAAACATCATTTACGTGGGGTCAGTCTTCATTACCATACAACACGCCCACTGCATGGAGAATTTTAATTCCGCGGGCTTACGCCGGACCACATACGCTACGCCGCCTTAACTTAGGGCGCAAGTTCTTTCTGAATACGGAACTTGCGCCCTAAGTTACGGCGGCGTAACGTATCTGAGATACGTTACGCCCGCTGATAGATACACAATTGTATCTGAATCCGGGCCCATAAGTGCAAAGTGCACTTGGAAGTGCAGTCGCTGTAAATCTGAGGGGAAGATCTGAGATGAGGGGAAGCTCTGCTGATTTTATCATCCAATCATGTGCAAGCTAAAATGCTGTTTTTTTTTTATTGTCTTTGCATGTCCCCTTCTGATCTACAGCGACTGCATTTCCAAGTGCACTTGCAGTGCAATTTCAAGTGCACTTTGCACTTGTAGTTTGCACTTGTAGTGCAAAGTGGATTTTCCTTTGGTAAATAATAGGGTTGTCCCGATACCACTTTTTTAAGACCGAGTACAAGTACCGATACTTTCTTTCAAGTACTCGCCGATACTGAATACCGATACTTTTTTTTAATGTAATTTTACACAATTTTTATTTAGTACTTTTTTTTTTACAGTGTTTTTTTTATATTTTTTTAGAGGAAGGTTGGGGGGTTATGGGGTGGTGGATTGTCAGTGTGTTTTTTTTTTATTATTATTATTATTATTTACATTTTATTTGTTAAATTATTTATTGCAATTTATTTTTTTTATTTTTTTTATCAGCCCTGTTTAGCGGCTCCTTCCTCCACTCTACATCCTGACAAATTGAGGGGGGAGAGCGGCACGGAGGGGGAAGGAGACGGCACGGGGGGAGAGCGGCACGGAGGGGGAGAAGACATCACGGGGGATAAGACAGCATGGGGGGACAAGACAGCACGTGGGGACAAGACAGCATGGGGGAACAAGACAGCACGGGGGGACAAGACAGCATGGGGGGACAAGACAGCACGGGGGGACAAGACAGCACGGGGGGGGGCAAGACAGCATGGGGGAACAAGACAGCATGGGGGGACAAGACAGCACGGGGGGACAAGACAGCATGGGGGAACAAGACAGCACGGGGGGAGAGCGGCACGGAGGGGGACAAGACATCACGGGGGGCAAGACAGCACGGGGGGAGAGTGGCATGGAGGGGGACAAGACAGCATAGGGGGACAAGACAGCACGGGGGGGGAGAGAGCGGCATGGAGGGGGACAAGACAGCATAGGGGGACAAGACAGCACGGGGGGGGAGAGAGCGGCATGGAGGGGGACAAGACAGCATGGGGGGACAAGACAGCACGGGGGGAGAGCGGCAAGGAGGGGGACAAGACAGCATAGGGGGACAAGACAGCACGGGGGGAGAGCGGCAAGGAGGGGGACAAGACAGCATGGGGAGAGCGGCAAGGAGGGGGACAAGACAGCATGGGAAGAGCGGCACAGAGGGGGAGAAGACAGCACGGGGGAGAAGACAGCACGGAGAAGACTTGTAACTCCTACCACCACCCGATACCTGACTGCCCAGGTATCAGGTGAAGCATCGGAGCATTTCCCCCAAGTGTAAGTACTCGGGAAATGCTCGGTATCGGTATCGATACTAGTTAGATACCGATACTGCCCATCAAACGCAGCCACTGTGCCCATCAAACGCAGCCACTGTGCCATCAAATGCAGCCACTGTGCCCATCAAACGCAGCCACTGTGCCATCAAACGCAGCCACTGTGTCATCAAACGCAGCCACTGTGCCCATCAAACGCAGCCACTGTGCCCATCAAACGCAGCCACTGTGCCATCAAACGCAGCCACTGTGCCATCAAACGTAGCCACTGTGCCATCAAACGCAGCCACTGTGTCATCAAACGCAGCCACTGTGTCATCAAACGCAGCCACTGTGTCATCAAATGCAGCCACTGTGTCATCAAATGCACCCACTGTGTCATCAAATGCAGCCACTGTGCCATCAAATGCAGCCACTGTACCATCAAACGCATGTCTGTGCAGGACAGACTGGGGAGCAGTCATTTGCTTGTATGTTTTGGGATTTCCTGGGAGTCTTATTTACGTACCTATTCCCATTGAGCTGGATCTCGCATATCCATTGGGGGGGTTACTGAGCGGCAAGGAGGGGGACAAGACAGCATGGGGAGAGCGGCAAGGAGGGGGACAAGACAGCATGGGGAGAGCGGCACAGAGGGGGAGAAGACAGCACGGGGGAGAAGACAGCACGGAGAAGACTTGTAACTCCTACCACCACCCGATACCTGACTGCCCAGGTATCAGGTGAAGCATCGGAGCATTTCCCCCAAGTGTAAGTACTCGGGAAATGCTCGGTATCGGTATCGATACTAGTTAGATACCGATACTGCCCATCAAACGCAGCCACTGTGCCCATCAAACGCAGCCACTGTGCCATCAAATGCAGCCACTGTGCCCATCAAACGCAGCCACTGTGCCATCAAACGCAGCCACTGTGTCATCAAACGCAGCCACTGTGCCCATCAAACGCAGCCACTGTGCCCATCAAACGCAGCCACTGTGCCATCAAACGCAGCCACTGTGCCATCAAATGCAGCCACTGTGCCCATCAAACGCAGCCACTGTGCCATCAAACGTAGCCACTGTGCCATCAAACGCAGCCACTGTGTCATCAAACGCAGCCACTGTGTCATCAAATGCAGCCACTGTGTCATCAAATGCAGCCACTGTGTCATCAAATGCAGCCACTGTGCCATCAAATGCAGCCACTGTACCATCAAACGCATGTCTGTGCAGGACAGACTGGGGAGCAGTCATTTGCTTGTATGTTTTGGGATTTCCTGGGAGTCTTATTTACGTACCTATTCCCATTGAGCTGGATCTCGCATATCCATTGGGGGGGTTACTGAGCGGCAAGGAGGGGGACAAGACAGCATGGGGAGAGCGGCAAGGAGGGGGACAAGACAGCATGGGGAGAGCGGCACAGAGGGGGAGAAGACAGCACGGGGGAGAAGACAGCACGGAGAAGACTTGTAACTCCTACCACCACCCGATACCTGACTGCCCAGGTATCAGGTGAAGCATCGGAGCATTTCCCCCAAGTGTAAGTACTCGGGAAATGCTCGGTATCGGTATCGATACTAGTTAGATACCGATACTGCCCATCAAACGCAGCCACTGTGCCCATCAAACGCAGCCACTGTGCCATCAAATGCAGCCACTGTGCCCATCAAACGCAGCCACTGTGCCATCAAACGCAGCCACTGTGTCATCAAACGCAGCCACTGTGCCCATCAAACGCAGCCACTGTGCCCATCAAACGCAGCCACTGTGCCATCAAACGCAGCCACTGTGCCATCAAATGCAGCCACTGTGCCCATCAAACGCAGCCACTGTGCCATCAAACGTAGCCACTGTGCCATCAAACGCAGCCACTGTGTCATCAAACGCAGCCACTGTGTCATCAAATGCAGCCACTGTGTCATCAAATGCAGCCACTGTGTCATCAAATGCAGCCACTGTGCCATCAAATGCAGCCACTGTACCATCAAACGCATGTCTGTGCAGGACAGACTGGGGAGCAGTCATTTGCTTGTATGTTTTGGGATTTCCTGGGAGTCTTATTTACGTACCTATTCCCATTGAGCTGGATCTCGCATATCCATTGGGGGGGTTACTGACTTCATGATAGGTTTGATATCCTCTTGCCTCTGGTAAGCGGTTTATTCAGATGGTGGCGGGAGCACGGGGGCTTGCATGATCACTTGGAGGTTTATTTCCTCAATATTTCATCATCACTTATTTTTCATCACGGATTTTTTTTTATTTTGAGAATTGGGAGTGTTTTTCATTCTTCCATCATTTGGATGTGATTACAACATTCTGGTTTCTTTCATTTATTGATATTTTGGTCTTTTTTAAGAATATTTTTAATATTATTTTTAAGTGCACCAATTCAGATCTTATTATCAATTATATATTTATGGTCACGTGTTTCATTATTGGTATATGCACCTGATTACATGACGGACTGATTACAGTATTGGTTCTTCATGTTGTAGCGCAGCTTCTTACTGTTTTCTTTATCTGTTTATGTTTATCACATGACAAAGCTGTTAGCGCAGTATTTTTTCCATATTTCCATCAAACGCAGCCAGTGTGTCCATCAAAAGCAGCCACTATGCCCATCAAGCGCAGCTACTGTGCCCATAAATTGCAATGCATGAATCTATTTATGGTGATAGACAGGTGGCAAGAGAGAGGGGGCGGTGCCCGTGCGCCCTTTATGAATGCACCGCCACTGGTGTGGTTGCAGTAGTTGAACAGAAGTCTCTCTGTGTGTAACCCATAAAGCCAGCTTTTGTGTACAATTAAAGAAACAGGATTTTTTACTTACCACCCGATCCTTTTTTTGGAGTACATAAAAGGACGCAGGTCCCTTCCCTCTTTTTTAGGACCTTCTCCCACTATTGTTTACATTAAAATTGAGGCAGGCTAGGAGTGGGAGGAGTTATACTGGGCCGTCCTTACAGCAGTCCTGAAGGCAGCAGCATATACCAAATTACTTTTCTTGTGTCCCTCAATGTACTCCAAGAAAAGGATTTTACAGTAAGCCAAAAATCTCTTTAGTTGTGAGCAAGTGATTTCTAGAAATTTTATTGGAAGGTTGATCTAGATGTACTGTGTAGTGATGGTGAAGAATAGAACGTACCGAGCACAGTATTCTGTTACCGCAGCAACAGAGAAAATAATGAGGACTACTGAAGAAGCTGCATGCCTTTTCTGGACAGCCCGTTTCAAAGGGAATATATAGTGTATTTTTAGTGAGCACATATTTTGATTAAATATTGCAGTGCTGACTTGCACATTTTTAAAAGCCTACTCTACTTCTTGCTGTATAAAAAAAATCCACTAGGGGGAGCTCTCAGTGGCTCATTGCATTCATTCTGGCGGCTCTCTAAAAGCAAATCTGTCACTTTGCCCATGCCAATGAGGTTGTCTTAAAATCTTGATAAGACTACACATGTCAGTAACATGTCTAGTAACAGTTAAAGCGTAACTCCACTTTTGTTGAGAAAAAAACATTCCCCTCTGGGTGATCTATGTACATTGCAAGGATTATTACAAACTTTGTTGCAGATTCCTACCTTTTGTTATTCTGAAGAAATCCCTCTGTGTTTGTCTGTGCCTCTGTACTGATCTAATGGGAGTGGCTTCATAATTAACTGTCTGGTGTGCTGCTTCAGGGCACTAATGAGGAAATCTGATGGGCCTACATCCCTTTAGATGTGTTCCTATTATAAGTATCTCTCCAAAAATGACGTTTTTGTTGCAGGGGATGCCTGAAATCTGACTTGTATCTTAGGCAGACTTCTGGGAAAACTGGTGAGCCAATCACACAAGCAGGGAATTATGTTTTTGGGGAGTGGACACACTCTGTGTACAGAACAATTCCAGGTAGCCATATTGCAATGCATTTTCAGAAAATTTCAGCTCTGCAGATTGAAAAGGAAACACATTTTTAATAACATTCAATTACAATATGATTAGCATCATCAAGATTGAGGAGGGATATTCAGCACAGGCAGTCTTCAAGGGATCCCACATCCATAGCAAATTCAACCAGTTACATGAGCATCAGGTGCTTGATAGCTGCTGATGCAAGACGGCTTCATTTTTATGAATGCAAGTCTATCAGCGGAGTCTGTGGACAGGAGCACTCTTTGATCCATTGCAAACCCTCCAACAGAACTGAATGTGCATTTAGAAAGCACACTGGATACAGGACAGGCCAGTAGATCAATTGCATATTGAGGAAATTCTGGCCAGTGGTCCACCCCCAAGACCCAGTAACCCAGTGGATGCTCTAATAGAAAGGTCTCCAAGTCTGCTCTTGCCCCTAGACATTCCTGCACCATGTAATGCAGACGCTGACGATGGTTGCTTGAACCAATCAGACCTTAGCGCTGAGGACTGAAAATATGTTTAAAGGCATCGGTCAGCCGGCCACCTTCTCCACTGCTCTTCCTCTGACTGAACGAAGCCTCAGCAACATGTTGTCCAGCACCAGGAAAATGTAACCTCCCAGGGTCTGGAAATGCGTTGCACAAACCTTTCTTCATGGCCTCCTGAAGATGTTTAATCCTCTGCTCCCTCTGCAAAGGCAGGATGAGTTCTGTAACCTTACCCTTGTAGCATGGATCAAGAAGGGTTGCCAGCCAGTAATGATTCCTCTCCTTGATACCACGAATCCTAGGGTCCTTTCGCAGGCTTTGCAGAATCAGGGAGGCCATGCAGCGTAAGTTTGCAGAGGTATTCGATTCTGAGTCCTCTGGGTCACCAAGGGTCACATGATCCGTAACTACCTCCTCCCAACCACGTACCAATCCTAGGGTTTCTGGGGACTGAAAACCACCCCTTGAAGACTGCTGCTGAGTGTTATCCTCTACATTCATGCTGACACAATCCTCCTCCTCTTCTTCCTGTGTGTTTGGCGGGCCCGCAGGAATGCTATCTGAATAAAGGGGACCTTCAGAGATAAGGATGCCATGAAGTGTGTGCTTAGGCAGGAAGGCTAGAGGAACAGTGTCACTGATGCATGTTGCTGCTCACTATCCTTGTGGCCTCCTCAAATGGTGACAGGACAGTGCATGCATCCTTGATCAGTAGCCACTCGCATGGCTAAAAGACGCCAAGCTCCCCTGATCCTGTCCTGGTGCCATACTCGCACAGGTACTCATTGATGGCCCTCTGCTGTGTGTGCAGCCGCTGCAGCATTGCCAATGTTGGGTTCCACCTGGTGGGCATGTCACAAATGAGGCGGTTGATGGGCAGGTTGCATTCCCTTTGAATGTCAGCCAGCCAAGCACTGACATTGTATGACTGGCGTAAATGACCACAGACTTTTCTGGCCTGCCTCAGGCAATCTTGTAAGCCTCTGTACCTGCTCAAGAACCGCTGCGCCACCAAATTCAGGACATGTACCAAACATGGAACATGGGTCAAGTGTCCCTGTTGGAGGGCAGAGAGAAGGTTGGTGCCATTGTCGCATACAACCATTCCTGGCTGAAGCTGGCGTAGCATCAACCACCTCTAAGCCTGCCCCTGCAGAGCTGACAAAATCTCTGCCCCAGTGTGGCTCCTGTCCCCTAGGCAGACCAACTCAAGCATTGCATGGCATCTTTTAGCCTGACTGCTTGCATAGCCTCTTGAATGCTTACGGAGCACTTCTGGTTCAGAGGAAAAATCTGCAGAAGAGCCCATAGAGCAGTGGTTCTCAACCTGGGGGTCGGGACCCCCTCGGGGGTCGAATGAGGTTTAGCCAGGGGTCACCGAATCCTGGTCTGTTCATGAAGCCTGCATCACTCTCCCAGCCTTTTTGCTATCCCTGGAGCCTGTGGCCACCCAGCTGGGCTGTTCCTGGAACCTGCAGCCGCCTACTCAGCCTCTTCTTCAGTTCACGGCATGGCTGGGGGACAAAGACTAGAGGTCAGCTGACTGGTGAGGAATGTGAAGTGGGAGGGGCTGGAGGAGACCCTATCTCCTGATTTCAGCATAGGTGTCACTGCTACGAGACACCACCAAGTCGGAAACACAGTGAAGCTGGAGGCACAGTGAGTGACACTACCTGTGATTATAGTTGCCATTAAAAGGACTCAAGGAGTGCTAAATATCTGTGGATTTGGGGCGCAAATTACTTATCTTGCCTTGGGTGCTGACAACCCACGCAATGAAAATAATTTTACTGTAAGGGGTCCCCATAACTTGGGAAATTTTATCAAGGGGTCACGGCACTAGACGGTTGAGAACCACTGCCATAGAGGAAGAAGAGGAAGGGGAGGAGAGATCTGTGGCAGAGTCACCACTAGCATTTTGGAGGCGTGGTGGCGGAGCAGGCGCCAACAACACTGAACCCTGTCCTGCATCCTTCCCAGCTGCCAGCAGAGTTACCCAGTGCGCCGTGAAGGAAAGGTAACGTCCCTGCCCATGCCTGCTAGACCATGAGTCAGCGGTAATATAATAAACCTTACTGCTGACTGCCCTGTCCAACGAGGCCAAAACATTGCCATCCACATGCAGGTGAAAAAACACAAAGCTTTACAACCCTTTTAATGTAACCTCAACGGATTGTGGATCATGCTACTGGCTGGTTGTTGCCTTTTACATTTTTTTTTTTACATACTTGAAAGTACATATTCAGACAAATATAGTGGTAACATGGTGGTTATGCAGCATGGGACTAGTTCATTGGTGCTGATAAAATAGTAAAATGTGATGTTAGTGATGGCTCAGGTAGAGTGATTGGTGGGGTGTGAAGGGTACAGAGACAAAATGGTCTGTACTTGCAGATACAGCATACTATACATGTCTTGTGACTCTAACAAGGTGACATCATTTCAAGGCACCATGCATATAAACTAGCAACAATGACAAAAAACAAAGGGAGGGGGCATGTGTTTTTTTGTGAGCACTGAACACATCTGAATTCTGAGTGCATCACTGATGCATCATGTGTTTTCGGATTTGCAGTGATTTTTAGTCTGGGATTGAAGAAGTTGGACGCATTTGTTTCATTTTTCAATGCAAGAACCCACACCTTTCTGACCTGTAGTAAGAACCATCTATTAGTGAATATAAATAAAGCATATTACAAAGAGTTTCGTTTTGTTTTTTACCTAAAATACTTAGGCCCAGATTCTCAAAGGACTTACGACGGCGCAGCGCCATGTACGTCGTCGTAAGTCCTAATCTGGCCCGTCGTATCTATGCGACTGATTCTTACAATCAGTTACGCATAGATATCCATTAGATCCGACAGGCGTAATGCCGCATACACACCATCACTTTATGTGATGAAAAAAAACGACATTTTCTGTGAAGTAAAAAACGACGTTTTTGAAACTTCAATTTTCAAAGACGAAGTTGCCTACACACCATCGTTTTTCTCACAATGTTCTAGCAAAGCGAGGTTACGTTCACCACGTTTTTCCATTGAAGCTCGCTTCATAACTAGCTTCTTGGCATGCGCGGGTGTAAAAAAGGTCGTTTTAAAGGACGTTTTTTGCTACACGCGGTCAATTTCTGTGAAGTAAAAAACGACACATAAAATTGAAGCATGCTTCAATTTTTTTTTGTCGTTTTTCAGAAGACATAAAACGACGTTTTCCCCCACACACGGTCATTTAAAGTGACGTTTTTAAAAACGTCGTTTTTTTTCATCACATAAAGTGATGGTGTGTACGCGGTATAAGTCTCTTACGCCGTCGGATCGTAACTGCAATTTTTTTTTGCCCGCTAGGTGACGCTTCCGTCGATTTCCGCATTGAGTATGCAAACTAGCTAGATACGTGAATTCCCAAACGTACGCGCGGCCGACGCAGTAAAGTTACGATGTTTACGTCAGGCTTTTCCCGGCGTAAAGTTGCCCCTGCTATATGAGGCGCAGCCAATGTTAAGTATGGCCGTCGTTCCCGCGTCAAAATTTTAAAAAGTTACGTCGTTTGCGTAAGTCGTCCGTGAATGGGGCTGGACGTCATTTACGTTCACGTCAAAACCAATGACGTCCTTTGCGACGTCATTTGGAGCAATGCACACTGGGATATTTTACGGACGGCTTCATTTAAATGATACACGCCCCTACCCGCCGAATTTGAATTCCGCCGCGTGATTTACGCTACGACGCCGCAACTTTACAGGCAAGTGCTTTGTGAATAAAGCACTAGCCTGAAAAACTTGCGGCGGCGTAAAGTAAATCGGATACGTTACGCCGCCGCATAGATACGCCATTCTACGAGAATCTTTGGCTTTTTGTTTATAAAAGCACCCAAGATAAGCCTCTCTGCTAGCAAATCTAGTGGTCCTTTGAAAGGAAGAGGCAGGCACCCTCTCCCGCCACTGATAAAAGTGATCTTGCGGTGAATCCACCACAGAGACCACTTTTAACTGAAACCGGACCGCTCACTGAAGAAGAGGATATCGGGGTTATGGCAGCTAGCTGCTGCCATAACAACGATATCCTTCTTCAAAATGCTGATGTTTATCGGCGTGAGCCGGTCCGGAAGTGGTTAAATACAAATCTCTCTTGATTCCCCCCTGATGATATGGCATGATGGATAAGTATCTGCCTGTATTTCTCAGCATTGAGGGCACAATTGATCCTGACCAAATCTCCAATTTCATTTGCAGAAATGCAGCTCCAAACTTGCCAGGGACCTCTACAATGCTTCACTGTTGCTTGCAGACTCTCATTATTGTACCGTTCTCCAGCCCTTCAGTGAACAAACTGCATCCTGCTACAGCCAAATATTTACCATTTTGACTCATTAGTCACCAGAATCACTCAACAGAGCACCGGCTGCCATTTTTCTGCACCCCAATTCCTACGTTTTCCTGCATAGTTGAGTCGTGTAACCTTGTTTGCGCATCAGAAGTTTGGTTTTTTGGATGCAAATCTTCCATGGAGACCACTTGTGGCCAGGTGTCTCCAGACAGTAGATGGGTAATTCTGGGTCCCACTGGTTTCTGCCAGTTCTGTGCTGATGGCACTGCTGGAAGTCTTCAGATGGAAGTAAGCATGATGTACTGTATTTATCAGCGTATATCGCGCACTATTTTCCCCTTAAAATAAGGGGGAAATCGTGGGTGCGCGATATACGCCGATATCCGCTTCCCGCGCTCAGTTTGAAATCCTGCGCCAACATATACCGAGTGCAGTACACTCGGGTACATTCGGCTAGTCTCGGCTTCGCTCGTGCTCACGCATAAACGTCACAGAGCGTGAGCGCGAGTGAAGCCGAGCCTTGCCGAATGTACCCGAGTGTACTGCACTCGGTATATGTCGGCGGAGGCGTTCGAACTGAGAGCGGGAAGCGGGGACTCGACTTGAGGCGCGCGCTGGAGAAGCCGGGAGGACACCATCGAGGCCGCAGACGGACGCCGGACCGGACGATGGACGCTGGGAAGACACCAAAACTGTAAGTAATAAAATCATATAACTTTTTTTTTTACAGGAATTTCGGGGGCAACTTTAGGGGTGCGCGGTATACGCGGGAGCGCGTTATACCGTGATAAATACGGTATCTCTCATCTGCTGCACCAAGTTTCCTTGGCTGACCACTGCGTCTACAGTTTGCCTGTTTCTTCAACATTACCAGTTTCTTTGTGCTTCTTCAAAAGAAGCTTGAAAAGCTTAAACAACTCATTTTGAAACCTTATGCCGCGTACACACCGTCGGAATTTCCGTCAAGAAAAGTTCGATGTGAGCTTTTGGTTGGAAATTCCGACCGTGTGTAGACCCCATCGGACTTTTTCAAAAATTTGAGAGCTGGTTCTCAAATTTTCAGATGGGAAAAGTTCTTATTGGAAATTCCGATCGTCTGTATGCAAATGCACGCAAAAACCCACGCATGCTCGGAATCAAGTCGACGCCTGCTCTGAATCATTGAACTTCATTTTTTTTGTTGTAGTGTTGCACGTCACCGCATTCTTGACGGTCGAAATTTTGTGTGACCGTGTGTATGCAACACAAGTTTGAGCCAAAATGCAGTCGGAAGAAAATCCACGGTTTTCTTGTCGGAATTTCCGATCGTGTGTACTCTGCATTAGTCTGCTTTGAAATCTTTGCCTGGGAAAGACCTTGCTGATGTATTACAACCACCTTGTGTCTTGATGCTGTGCATAGTCTTGCCATGGTGTATGACCTCTGACATGAAACAGTTTTTCACAACCTCACCTTAGTAGCAGAATTTGGCTGTTCCTCACTCACTTTTAAGCCCTGTACACACGATCGGTCCATCCGATGAAAACGGTCTGATGGACCGTTTTCATCGGTTAACCGATGAAGCTGACTGATGGTCAGTCGGTCAGTCGTGCCTACACACCATCGGTTAAAAAAACGATCATGTCAGAACGCGGTGACGTAAAACACAACAACGTGCTGAAAAAAACGAAGTTCAGTGCTTCCAAGAATGCGTCGACTTGATTCTGAGCATGCCTGGATTTTTAACCGATGGACGTGCCTATAAACGATCGTTTTCTTATATCGGTTAGGTATCCATCGGTTAAATTTAAAACAAGATTGCTTTTTTTTAACCTATGGATAATTAACCGATGGGGCCCCACACACGATCGGTTTGGTCCGATGAAAACGGTCCATCAGAGTGTTCTCATCGGTTTGACCGATCGTGTGTACGCGGCATTATACTTCCTACACAGCTGTTTCTGTTTCATACTACATAGGAAATTGATGATCATTAGCAACTGCTTTGTATAATTGGTAAATCGTACACCTGACTCAAATCCTATACATTTCCTGACTTTGTGCAAGTGTACAAAATGTGCAAATGGAAGAATTGATGCTGGTTTGAAACCAAAGGGTAGTCAAAAAAAATATTTTTTATAAAATCAATTAAAATTCTTACTTTATAGAATTTCTACAAACCTGCCTAAAACTTTTGCACAGTACCGTATATCCACATCAAGTGCAATAAAGGGTATATTTTTGGGAAAACATTTGAAACCTGTTTAGGTAAAATATGTTGCTGCTTTAGGACCAAATATTTTCCATTTAGCAGTATTTTGTAATTGCAAAACACAATAGAATAAGAGATTATATCTGGGACTGAAGGGTTCAAGGTCCATATGAAGCATTGAGGGGGGAGGTTAAACTTCATTTCATCACATGCAAGTCTTTGCTTTTATTTAAAAAGCCAAGTGTAGTTCTACGTGACAAATAAAATTGAATGGGGGGGGGGGGGGGGGTAAGTATGAAAATCAAATGTCTTTATTGATACAATTTTTTATAAAAACACAGGGCCAGATCCACAAAGAAATTACGCCGGCGTATCTATTGATACGCCGCGTAATTTCTAAGTTCCCCCGTCGTATCTTTGTTTTGTATCCACAAAACAAGATACGACCGAATGAGGGCTCGATCCGACTGGCGTACGTCTTAGTACGCCGTCGGATCTAAGGTGCATATTTACGCTGGCCGCTAGGTGGCGCTTCCGTCGATTTCCGCGTCGAGTATGCAAATTAGCTAGATACGCCAATCCACAAACGTACGTCCGCCCGGCGCTTTTTTTTACGTCGTTTACGTAAGGCTTTTTTCGGCGTAACGTTACCCCCGCTCTATGAGGCGTACGCAATGTTAAGTATGGACGTCGGCCCAGCTTAGAATTTTCCGTCGTGTACGTCGTTTGCGTAAAACGTTCGCGAATAGTGCTTTGCGTGAATTACGTTCACGTCGTCTAGGCATTGAGCGGGCGTAATTTAATTTGAAATTCCGACGTGATACTGAGAATGCGCACGCATGCGCCGTACGAAAAAAGCGTCATTTACGTGGGGTCAAGCTTGTTTTACATAAAAAACGCCCCCCTGTTCATCATTTGAATTCCGCGCCCTTTCGCCGGGAGATTTACGATACACCGCCGTAACTTTAAAGGGAAGTGCTTTGTGAATACAGCACTTGCCTCTCAAAGTAGCGGCGGCGTAGCGTAACTACCATACGCTACGCCTGCCTAAAAATACGCCGCCCTACGTGGATCTGGCCCACAATCTTTAAAAATCCCCAAGAACATTACACATTAGACATACAATAGTTCTGCACAAAAAAACTGTTCTCATTTGTAACAGATACAAACAAAACGCCAGACTCAAACAACTCAGAGGATTTGTACAGATACATTTCTTGGTTGCACTTTGTGGGACAAAGCCCTCTTCTTCAGGTAAGGTGACATTCTAAGGTGTCTTGAAGTATAAAGAAAGACATCAAACTATTTCTAATCAACAGTTTCTATTCGACACACATATAGGTTGATGTATGTAGCGCCCCCTTACTTTTCAGTACGGGCGCTACGCTAGAGTAAGTGGGGAATGGGAGGATTAGTTTACTCCCATTCACAGTTTATGGAAATTTAGGGAAGAACTCCTCTGATTGGCTGCTGAAGGTGGGTCTGTCAGAACCCTTCTAGCGCCAGCTGCCGCCCGGGGGTGATAACACCCCCGGAGCGCAGACTGACCCACAGGACAAATTCTGAAAATTGGCAACAGCCTTACGGCGCAAAATCTTTAAGGATTCGAAATTACGCCAGGTAAGGTACGGCGGCGTAGTGTATCTCTGATACACTGCGCCGATCTATATTTAGCTGCTGACTTTTAATAAACCTAAAAAAAAGGTGGAAAACCCCTTTAAATTGTATTGAGACCCTTCCTTATTGATAAAGGACATCATTTCTTTGGTGGTTTGTTGAACAAAGGCAAATACAGTACAATGACATTTAATGATAATAAAGGAAAGTTTTAGATTTAGGTTTAAATACATTCAATAAGGGAAAATCACTCGATATAGAGACATCCTTATCAATGGCCAGTAACTCACTCCTGTTTGTCAATATCATCAACAATTTCTATAGTGTCATTCTAATCTAAGATCTCCGCTCTCCTCTATTGGGGATCGGATGAAGACGGACCGTAGAGTCCGTTTTCATCCAATCCGTCAGTCGGATGGAAAATAGGGTTTCCATCGTCACACTTTAGTGGATCGGAGCGGGTCGGATGTCAATCTTGAAGATTCTGTGGGCCTCTTCTCTGAACTCTGATCTTTAGTTCCTTCTAGTGGCGGCTGGTGTTTTTTTTGGGTTGGCAATCAATCGCCACCCCCGAGTGGCCGGCGGCACCTTCCCAGCACTGTCTTATGGTCGGCCCAGCGCTTACCACATCTTACCACAGCTTACCACATCTAGGCGGGTAGCGTGTGGCGGGAAGCAGCTCCATGTGCCTGGGCACACCTGGCACTCCCTGTGCGCACACCTGTGGATGCAACACATGTTAATGCTTGAGTGATGCTGTGGATGAGACCTTTGGTGTTTAGTTCCCAGCCAGAACATTATCAACCTGGAGTCTGAATCAGTCTAGTTGGGTTTCCTATTACAGTTCAAAGACATAGTGGTTGGTCAGTTGGCCCTGTAGTATGTACTGGTAAACACTAGTGTTGAGCAGAATATGCCATATTCGATTTCGCGATATATCTCGAATATATATTCGAATATTCGAGATATATTCGCTAAATTCGAATATTCGTGATATTTTATCGAAAGTAAATGATTGCGATTTTTCGCTATTGCGAATGCGAAAATAATTGCGATTTTTTGATAACTGCGGTAGGAGCACTCTGATTGGCTCAGAATATTCGTGATATTTTATCGAAATATCGCAACATGCGAATGCGATATTTATTGCGCAATTTCGAGAAATGCTGGAGGAGCGCTCTGATTGGCTCAGAATATTCGTGATATTTTATCGAAATATCGCAACATGCGAATGCGATATTTATTGCGCAATTTCGAGAAATGCTGTAGGAGCACTCTGATTGGCTCAGAATATTCGTGATATTTTACAATACAAAATAATTGCGAATATTCGGCAAATGCGGAAGGAGCACTCTGATTGGCTCAGAATATTCTTGATATTTTACAATACAAAATAATTGCGAATATTCGGCAAATGCAGAAGGAGCACTCTGATTGGCTCAGAATATTCTTGATATTTTACAATACAAAATAATTGCGAATATTCGGCAAATGCGGAAGGAGCACTCTGATTGGCTCAGAATATTCTTGATATTTTACAATAGAAAATAAAAAGTGTTTTGCATTGGTGGTGATTCTTTACTCTATCCATCTGTCACAGCCGTTTGTCAATCAAACACCTTAAAGATTGAACACGTTCATGCTGCATGCTTTGGACTTTTTTTCACTTCACATATCAAAGACATTTTTATGAAAGATTATTTTTCTATTATTGGGACTATATTTCTTTATATATTTGTTTCACTGTGTATTTCACAAGTTATTTGCGCTTGCTTATTTTATAATTTGCCCACATGTCTTGTCACTAGACATATTTTTTATTCTTGTAGAGCGACTCCATTTTCTGTCTTGTATTAATTTATGTTGTATAACATTTTTGAGTTGCTGCTGTATTCTCCCCTTTTTTAAGGTATGCGCAATTTTTTCCTTCTTACAAAAAATAATAATATCAAACATACAAATATTCATAACATACACATACACAAAGCCCCCCCCTTTTGCATCAGAGACAATCAGAGTTCTCCTACCACAGTTATCGAAAATTCGCAATCATTTTCGCATTCGCAATAGCGAAAAATCGCAATTTTTTTTTTTTCAATTTGGCAACATAAAAGGATCGCCTCAGCTTAGCTACTCGGCCCAGGGTCTCTAATCATACCAGCAATGCTTTTAGACGTCGATAGGATGTGATCTGTTTTAAAAATCAAATTGAAAAAATGTGAATATTCGGAATTGCGAATATTCACCGCGAAATTCGAAATATAGCGCGATTTCTCGAATATGCTATATTCGAGTCGAATATTCGCAATGCGAATATTCGTGAGCAACACTAGTAAACACAACTAAAGTTAGGGGCATTAGAACAGTGGTGGTCAACTTCCCTCATAAAGGTGGCCTCAGGTGTGGCACCTAGCATCACCGAATGGCCACAAAATACACTTGGTTAATGTGATGCTACAGAAAGCTTTCAGAGACTGAAGCCAAGCAACGGAAGACAGTCAAAGACTACCTGGTCGCTACAAAGGTGGTCAAGACACCTTAAAGATTGAACACGTTCATGCTGCATGCTTTGGACTTTTTTTCACTTCACATATCAAAGACATTTTTATGAAAGATTATTTTTCTATTATTGGGACTATATTTCTTTATATATTTGTTTCACTGTGTATTTCACAAGTTATTTGCGCTTGCTTATTTTATAATTTGCCCACATGTCTTGTCACTAGACATATTTTTTATTCTTGTAGAGCGACTCCATTTTCTGTCTTGTATTAATTTATGTTGTATAACATTTTTGAGTTGCTGCTGTATTCTCCCCTTTTTTAAGGTATGCGCAATTTTTTCCTTCTTACAAAAAATAATAATATCAAACATACAAATATTCATAACATACACATACACAAAGCCCCCCCCTTTTGCATCAGAGACAATCAGAGTTCTCCTACCACAGTTATCGAAAATTCGCAATCATTTTCGCATTCGCAATAGCGAAAAATCGCAATTTTTTTTTTTTCAATTTGGCAACATAAAAGGATCGCCTCAGCTTAGCTACTCGGCCCAGGGTCTCTAATCATACCAGCAATGCTTTTAGACGTCGATAGGATGTGATCTGTTTTAAAAATCAAATTGAAAAAATGTGAATATTCGGAATTGCGAATATTCACCGCGAAATTCGAAATATAGCGCGATTTCTCGAATATGCTATATTCGAGTCGAATATTCGCAATGCGAATATTCGTGAGCAACACTAGTAAACACAACTAAAGTTAGGGGCATTAGAACAGTGGTGGTCAACTTCCCTCATAAAGGTGGCCTCAGGTGTGGCACCTAGCATCACCGAATGGCCACAAAATACACTTGGTTAATGTGATGCTACAGAAAGCTTTCAGAGACTGAAGCCAAGCAACGGAAGACAGTCAAAGACTACCTGGTCGCTACAAAGGTGGTCAAAGACTGTGAACATGCCATACTAGTTTTTGAAAACTATAGATATGCTTCAGGAGACATAAACTATTACCACGTTACATGAGACTGTTGAAAATCATTGCTAATACAATGCAATAGGAAAACACTGACTACTATCTGCAGTGGCCTAATGGACACACAAAAAGTGCCAATAGGCCATGGGATGGTCACCAAGGCATTAGATTATCTGTACCTTTTTGGGACAGGAATGAATGCTACCAGACTGATATATTATCTCATGCGCACTGGATGCTGGTGCTGTGTTTTATAAAACTATAAATATAAAAATTACTGTAAATAGTCATTTTAAAATGTAAACCGGACTATATAATTTTATTGGCCATGTTGCAGAGAATATATGTATTTTTTTTATTTATTGTTAGAGCATGTAGTACGTGATTGTTCATTTTCTAACATAAGCTAAAATGCATCGCAACACTTTTAATTTATTTGTTAAGGAGCATAGAAATTGGATAGTGTAGGTACAGTTGGTTAGCGTGACAACATCGAATCATGTTACGTATCAGCTATATTGCAAATAGTAATTTCAAAACGAGAATCAGTTCGTATTGTTCAGTTTGAAGAGCACTAGAGTAGTACCCTCAACATCCTGAGTAGTATATGTATAGCATGTTTGATCAGTGTAAGAGCGTGCTTTATGAGATAGTGAAGGATGCATAGACTGCCTTCTGTGATGTACTGTATATTATAATTGCACAGGATTTATACAGCGCTTTACAGAATAAAAGGAGACCATTATAATACAGTTCAAGACAAGAGGGTTAAGAGGTCTTAAAATCTAAAGAAAGTGGATGTAAAGGCATGCCCGGTATCCAGTAGATGTACGTTTCCTAGATCCCTTGCGGAATCGACCGTAAGGCCGTATCCTGAGGAAGCAGCCCAGGCCCGCGATAGGGCCCACCACCACCTTCTTTTAAGTCGGGCACTAATCTTTGGAAGGGAATTCTTCCAACCAGCCCACACCTTCACCCACATACAAACAGTGGCCGATCCAATCAGTCCAGTGCAATCTCCACCCCCAAAAAGCAACTTCAAATCTAAGGTGAAGGGTTAAATGTCACAAAGGGTGATAAATCTGAAGGATTCAATTTTAGGCTGGGTTCACACTACGATTTTCCCGTCCGTCAGCCGCATACGATTTCAGTATTGAAAACGTACGGGCCCAGATGGGAAAACGTATAGATAGACAATGCATTGCAAATCATATGCACTCAGATGCATCCGGGTGCGTACGATTTGCTGGCAAAGCGTTTTTTAAACGTACGCAAAACCGTGTTCAACCACGGTTTTGCGGCCGTTTTTAAAACAGTATGGCAAACGCATACGTTTTTCTTTAACATTAACGTCAATGGAAAACGCACATATGTGCGGTTCCATACGTTCCCGTCCGTTTCAGCCGCATACGGTTTTTCATATAAATCGTATGCGGCTGACGGACGGGAAAATCGTAGTGTGAACCCAGCCTAAGGAAGGATTAAAATGAAAGACTATGATGGTCTTTAATTTTATTTCTAATCACCTCAAACAACTCTCTCCTTTACTTTCTCTGGTTCATGTCACTCAAACACTACTTTTCTCTTTAAATAGACTGATTGACTGACAACATGAATGAAGATATGTGTGACACTAATTACAGAAAACAGTTGGTTTGAAATATCACTCTTATCTACTTCATTTTTCATACAATTTTCTAGGGGAACCAACAGATCTGCACAGGCCATTTAAACCACTTCCTGACGGCCGTATGACTTTATACCGCCGCAGTGTGGATCTTAATTGCCGGGAGGCCATCTATATACGGCCTCCAGCCACTGGGGGGCGCGCGAGCACCGCCGACGGCGGCGCGCGCGTGCCCGCCGCATCACTGAGATGCCAATGCGCGTGCCTGGCAGCCGCGATGTCCGCCAGGTACCCGCGATCGGCGGTTACAGAGACAAGGACGTGGATCTGTGTGTGTAAACACACAGATCCACGTCCTGTCAGGGAGAGAGGAGACCGATCTGTGTCCCTTGGGACACAGATCGGTCACCTCCCCCAGTCAGTCCCCTTCCCCCACAGTTAGAAACACTATGCAGGGCACACATTTAACCCTTTCCTCACCCCCTAGTGTTAACCCCTTCAATGCCAGTCACATTTATACAGTAATTAGTGCATATTTATAGCACTGATCGCAGTATAAATGTGAATGGTGACAAAAATGTGTCAAAAGTGTCCGATGTGTCCGCCATAATGTCGCAGTGCCGATAAAAATCGCAGATCGCAGCCATTACTAGTAAAAAAAAAAAAAAAAAAAATAATAATTCTGTCCCCTATTTTGTAGGCGCTATAACTTTTGCGCAAGCCATTCGCTTATTGCGATTTTTCTTTTTCTTACCAAAAATATGTAGAATACGTATCGGCCTAGACTGAGAATTTTTTTTTTTTTTTTTTAATTGGGCTATTTATTATAGCAACAAGTAAAAAATATTGATTTTTTTTAAAAAAATTACGCTTTTTTTTGTTTATAGCGCAAAAAATAGGTGATCAAATACCACCAAAAGAAAGCCCTACTTGTGGGGAAAAAAGGACATCAATTTTGTTTGGGAGCCACGTCGCACGACTGCGCAATTGTCAGTTAAAGCGACGCAGTGCCGGAAGCTGAAATTTCACCTGGGCAGGAGGGGGGTATATGTGCCCAGTAAGCAAGTGGTTAATGCAGTTTTACAGGCATTTTTCGGCATGTAAAAAACAACGTTTTTAAAAAATGTCATTTAAAATGATCGTATGTGGGATTCACATCATTTTTCGGGTTCTGAAAAATGGCCCAAAATCTTTTCGAACATGCTGCATTTTTTAACGACGTTTTCAACAATGTCGTTTTTTGGGTTGTAAAAAATTATCGTGTGTGGGCTTACACGACGTGAAAAACCTGCGCATGCTCAGAAGCAAGTTATGATATGGGAGCGCTCGTTCTGGTAAAACTACCGTTCGTAATGGAGTAAGCACATTCATCACGCTGTAACAGACAGAAAAGCGCGAATCGTCTTTTACTAACACAAAATCAGCTAAAGCAGCCCCAAGGGTGGCGTCATCCGCATGGAACTTCCCCTTTATAGTGCCGTCGTACGTGTTGTACGTCACCGCGCTTTGCTAGAGCATTTTTTTTTAACGATCGTGTGTGGACAACGTTGTTTTAATGATGAAGTTGTAAAAAACATATTTTTTTCTAGAGGCTGAAAAACATTGTTTTTTTACAAGTCGAAAAATGATCGTGTGTACGCGGCATTACACTTTCTTCCTTCAGAGATTGCTGTTGCAGTGTCTGTAGGGGTGAGGAACCCCCGCCTGCTGTTAAGGGGGGGGGGGGCGAGAGGAACATGTTACACCCTAAATACAGGTGTAACATGTATCATGTTTCAAAAGGTAAACTTATCCTTTAACCACTTGAGTTCCAGAAAGTTTTACCCCCTTCATGACCAAAGCATTTTTTGCTATTCAGTACTGCACTACTTTAATTGGAAATTGTGTGGTCATGCAACAATTTACTCAAATTAAATTTATATCATTTTTTTTCACACAAATAGAGCTTTCTTAATGAATAGCAAAAAAAAAAAAAAATACAAAGATACTACATGCATCCAGAGGAAAGCATGAAAATGCTCAAGTAGTATTTAGACATCAGAATGAAGTGTGGGGTACATTTGTATTCAGCCCCCCCCGGAGTCAATACTTTGTAGAACCTCCTTTCACTGCGATTACAGCTGCAAGTCTCTTTGGGGATGTCTCTACCAGCTTTGCACATCTAGAGAGGGACATTTTTGCCCATTCTTCTTTGCAAAATAGCTCAAGCTCTGTCAGATTGGATGGAGGGCGTCTGTGACCAGCAATTTTCAAGTCTTGCCACAGATTCTCAATTGGATTTAGGTCTGGACTTTGAATGGGCCATTCTAACACATGAATATGCTTTGATCTAAACCATTTCATTGTAGCTCTGGCTGTATCTTTAGGGTTGTTGTCCTGCTGGAAGGTGAACCTCCACCCCAGTCTCAACTCTTTTGCAGACACCAAGGCCCCATACACACGAGAGGATTTATCCGCAGATACGGTCCAGCGGACCGTATCCGCGGATAAATCCTCTCGCGGATTTCAGAAGATTTCTATGCGATGGCGTGTACACACCATCGCATTGAAATCCGCGCTGAAATCCTCTGCCGATGACGTGTCGCGCCGTCGCCGCTATTATGACGCGGCGACGGGCGCGACGCTGTCATATAAGGAATTCCACGCATGCGTCAAATCATTACGACGCGTGCGGGGAATCCCTTTGGACGGATGGATCCGGTAAGTCTGTACAGACGAGCGGATCCATCCGTTGGAATGGATTCCAGCAGATGGATTTGTTGAGCATGTCAGCAAATATCCATCTGCTGGAAATCCATCCCAGGGGAGATTTATCCGCGGATAAATATCCGACGGAGTGTACACACCATAGAATCTATCCGCAGAAACCCATTTGATGGGATTTATCTGCGGATAGATTCTATGGTGTGTATGGGGCCTCAAGGCCGAGTACACACGGTCGGACCAAACCGATGAAAACAGACCTAAATTTATTTTCATCGGTCCAAACCGACCGTGTGTACGACCCATCGGTCTTTTGTCCGTCGGACAAAAATCATAGAACTTGCTTTAAAATTGACCCGATGGCCCGCTGAACGATAGGTCCAAACCGATGGTTAGTACACAAAAGCATCGGTTGAAAACCCGCGTATGCTCAGAATCAAGTCGACGCATGCTTGGAAGCATCGAACTTCGTTTTTTTCAGCACGTCGTGTGTTTTACGTCACCGCGTTCTGACCCGATCGGATTTTGAACTGATGATGTGTACACACATCAGACCATCAGGTGTCAGGGGATGCCCACGCAGGCATCCGAGTACTGAGTTACAGGTCAATGGGCTGCACTAATGGAAACAGGCACCAAGATAGTGAAAAAATATATATGTTTATTAAGTTAAAGCACACGTGAAAAACAATCAATGAAAGCAAGCGTGACACAGCAACCAAAAACCACTAAGCAGGTAATGCAGGGATAAGACATAAGCAAGTCCAAGGTCCAAGCCAGGGGTCAAGGATAGGAGAGAGCAGCAAAGTCCAAAATACAAGCCGGGGTCAGTAAGCGACAGGGTCCAGGGCAGGGAGCGAAGCAGGAACAGATGGGCAACAGCTAACAGGTCAGGCAGGGAACAGGCTGACAAGCAAAATACTGAAGCCCTGAACTCCAGTTTAGGGCGGGCTTAAATACCTGTGCAAATCTGTATTGAGCGACACCTGCTGGAGGCCACCAGAACTGCACCCCTGTTACTGAAGAGAACAGTGCCACCAGCAGGTGACCAGAGTCATGACACAGATCATGACATCAGGTCACTTCAGCGATGGACCGATGAAAACGGTCCGTCGGACCGTTCTCATCGGATGAACCGGTCGTGTGTACAGGGCCTAACAGGTTTTCTTCTAAGATTGGCCTGTATATGTCTCCATCCATCTTCCCATCAACTCTGACCAGCTTCTCTGTCCCTGCTGAAGAAAAGCATCCCCCATGTTTCACAGTGGGGGTGGCATGTTCAGGGTGATGTGCTTTTGCTTTTAGGCCAAAAAGGTCAAGTTTTGGTCTCATCTGACCAGAGCACCTTCTTCGATATGTTTGCTGTGTCCCCCACATGGCTGCTCGCAAACTGCAAATGGGACTTCTTATGGCTTTCGTTCAAAAATGGCTTATTTCTTGTGATTAGTAGCTTTCTTCTTGCCACTCCTCCATAAAGGCCAGATTTGTGGAATGCATGACTAATGCCGCATACACACGACCATTTTTAATGGTCTAGAAAAAAATATGTTTTTTTCGACGTGATTCTCGTCAAGCCTGCCTTGCCTGCACACGATCGTGAAAAAAAATGCTCGAACGAAGCGCGGTGGCGTACAACACGTACAACGGCACTATAAAGGGGAAGTTCCATTCGGATGGCGCCACCCTTAGGGCTGCTTTTACTGATTTTGTGTTAGTAAAAGTTTGGTGAGAGAGACGATTCACGCTTTTCAGTCTTTGTGCTTTTCAGCCTGTTACAGCGTGACGAATGTTCTATCTCCATTATGAACGCTAGTTTTACCAGAATGAGTGCTCCCGTCTCATAACTTGCTTCTGAGCATGTGCGTTTTTGTCACTTCGTTAAAGCCTACACACGATCGTTTTTCACGATGTGAAAAATGACAATGTGAAAAACAACACAAAAAAATAGAGCATATTCTAAATTTTTAATGCCGATTTTTCACGTGATGAAAAACTGTCGTGTGTATGCGGCATAATAGTTGTCCTGTGGACAGATTCTCCCACCTGAGCTGTGGATCTCTGCAGCTCCTCCAGAGTTACCATGGGCCTCTTGGCTGCTTCTGTGAATAATGCTCTCCTTGCCTGGCCTGTCAGTTTAGGTGGACGGACATGTCCTGGTAGATTTGCAGTTGTGCCATACTCTTTCCATTTTTGGATGATGGATTGAACAGTGTGATACATTTGCCTATATGTCTCAGTTTACTGCTCCCTGCTAGCCAGGTTATTGATGTGCTAATGTCCCCTCACTATTTCTAAAGGTTAATTGATCTATTGTGTTGTGTGAAGGAGAGCTGGGTTTAAGTGGCTTGTGTTAATTATTCTGATTGCTTCATTGTGGTAATTATCTCTCTATATGCGGGGTCGAGCGGTCTGGTTGATGTATTCAGTACAGCTAGTGCTCAGCGTCATTGATGTCATTGTCTAAAGAAAATGTGTTTTCAGCATCGGCCCCGTCGTGTCTACCTAGTCATCTGTATGGAAGCCCCAGTGTGAGGGGGGCGGAGATTTGTCATTGTAACAGTTTTGGAAATGACATATAAGCTGTGTGTGTTATAACATTAAAGTCTCTGTTGTTCAAGCAGTAAGCTGGTCTCATGTGTGGCTTTCTGGGCGATTCCAGGGATATCCCTCCTCGTGGAATATTGGGGTGATTTTCGTTATGGGAAGAAGGGAACGTTGACGGGGATATCATACCGATACCGTCACAATTGGTTGGTAGCAGTGGGATTTTTCCCTTCTATTCCCCTTCACACCCGGATTCCAAGCAGACACTGGAAGAACTACTGGAAGTTCGTGGAAGGATTGCTAGCAACAAAACCAAGCGGGTCATCATAGCAGAATCAATGGAGCTAGACCAGGAGGACGGGATTGCAGCAACGCCAGCAGTACAAGAGATGGAGACACCAGTGATTCAGGAGGAAGAATCGCCAGCCAACAAGCTAATGAGAGAGAAGCTAGCGTGGTTCGGCCCGAACCCAACGCCAGATGTGGTACTGAAAGTGATGGACCTGTTAGCGAAGGAGGCTAAAGAAATAAGAGACGCGGAGCTACAGAAGGATAAACAAATAAGGGACGCAGAACTACAGAAGGATAAACAAATAAGGGACGCAGAACTACAGTTAAAACTGGCAGCAGTCCAACAAGCAGCCGCACCTTCTCCGAACAGTGAGTACAGCACAGCAGACGCAAGGAAGATTCCGTTTAGCGCTTTTAAAGCTTTTGATGAAAAGGACTGTGAGATTGATAACTTCCTGGCGGATTTTGAGCGACAATGTAACCTACACCGAATAGCTAGAGGAGACTGGGTTGCAATATTGTCAGGCAAACTGTCAGGCAAAGCTTCTGATGCTTTCCGGACCGTGCCAGATCAGGATATCCATAGCTACGCCAGGGTTAAAGAAGTGCTCCTGGCTCGTTATGCAGTAACCCCAGAGTCCCACCGACAGAAGTTCAGGGACTCACGCAAAACCACGAAAGACTCTTATGCGGAATGGGCATGCCAATTGTCCCGGTCGGCCTCTAACTGGGCTAACAGCAGCCAGGCCACCACCGCAGAGGACATTTTGCAACTAATGCTCCTGGAGCAATTTTACAATCACATCCAGACGGACGTCAAAGATTGGGTGAGAGATCGCAGGCCCATGACTCTACCAGAGGCCGCGAAGTTGGCGGATGAATATGCAGATACTCGCAAGACGAACCAGGTCACACCACAGGAACAACCTCCACCACAAACGGTGCCCTCACACCCACCAACCGCTAGATACCAACCTCCTAACAGACCGGTGACATCTAGCCCTCGCTATCATCGCCAGGAGGGCAACGAACAACGCTGCTTCCGGTGCAAACAGCTGGGTCACTTCAAGCAGAATTGCCCCATGAATGACAACACCAGGTCAAATTGGTCTCAACCTGGGTACCGCCCACCAGCAGCAGCCCATTGTGTAGACTCGGCTTGGGATCCAAAGGAGCTGGGTCAGGAAGAACCATTGGGCACCCCTTACGAAGCCCTCATGGTACAATCTGTTATTACGGACAACAGGGAACACCATTGTCAGCTGGTCATGGGCGACAGCCCTGAGCCGGAGGGGCCCTGGAGGGAGCTGGGCAGAAAGAGGCACCGCCGGCCACCCTTCAAGAAGAAGAGGTCCTGGAAGCCGTATAACAAGCTGACCTGGGAGGAGAAGAAGCGACTGGAGGAGAGGGAGTCGCAGCGGGCGTCCCAGATGCGTGCCGAGATGTTCGCCAAGGGCCCACCGGTGGCCCCTTACACCACCACCCAGTTCCTGATGATGAAGGACCATGTGGAGAGCCTGCAGGACATGAGCAAGCAGGAGCTGATCCGTGAGTACATAGAGCTGGAGGAGTGCATAAGCCGCATGGAGGAGGAGAACAACCACCTGAGGTCACAGCAGCATGAACTGGAGATGGAGCTGGAGAACCGGCGGCTGCGGAGGGAGCAGGGGGTGGCTGACCTTATGGGGCTCTGATTCCCCCCCCCCCGGACTCTGAGCACCAGTGCTACAGCATTTCAACAAATATAACTTTTTCTTTTTATGAATCTCCTGGGATTGTCACTTCAGAGCCATAACCTGCCCCCTCCCATAGCGGGACACCTAGACGGCGGCGCACAGACCCATTCGCTGTCTTCACACTGACTTCTGGTGACTTTGCAGATCGCACAAAGACTTGGGGACTGACCGGCGTGTGATCTGACGACCCGGTGACATACCTGAGTCTGAAGCAGTTGCCAAGGGAGGTCAGTCATGCCAAACGGAGTTAACCTCTGACTAATAGCTCTGAACCCGTCAACCCTACTGGACCAGGGAAGGTCCAACCGGGTTTGCCGGAACAGGGAGCAAAAGGGGGGCCATTGTGATACATTTGCCTATATGTCTCAGTTTACTGCTCCCTGCTAGCCAGGTTATTGATGTGCTAATGTCCCCTCACTATTTCTAAAGGTTAATTGATCTATTGTGTTGTGTGAAGGAGAGCTGGGTTTAAGTGGCTTGTGTTAATTATTCTGATTGCTTCATTGTGGTAATTATCTCTCTATATGCGGGGTCGAGCGGTCTGGTTGATGTATTCAGTACAGCTAGTGCTCAGCGTCATTGATGTCATTGTCTAAAGAAAATGTGTTTTCAGCATCGGCCCCGTCGTGTCTACCTAGTCATCTGTATGGAAGCCCCAGTGTGAGGGGGGCGGAGATTTGTCATTGTAACAGTTTTGGAAATGACATATGAGCTGTGTGTGTTATAACATTAAAGTCTCTGTTGTTCAAGCAGTAAGCTGGTCTCATGTGTGGCTTTCTGGGCGATTCCAGGGATATCCCTCCTCGTGGAATATTGGGGTGATTTTCGTTATGGGAAGAAGGGAACGTTGACGGGGATATCATACCGATACCGTCACAAACAGTGTTCTAAATGTGGCGGGATAGGACTGACTGGGGGAGGAGACCGATCGGTGTTGCTATATACTAGGAACACATGATCTGTCTCCTCTCCCCTGACAGGACATGGATTTGTGTGTTTACACACACACAGATCAACGTTCCTGCTCTGCCACAAGCATTGAGGAGCACCGGCTCCTCAGTGAAGCTGCAGCACGAACATGCCCCCTATGTCCCTTAAAGCAGCCGCCGTTCTGCTACAGCGTTTTACACAGAGGAGCCATTCTGCCGCCGTTGGACAGTCGGCATGTGGTTAAACATCTCCACAACTTTATCCCTGACCTATCTGATGTGTTCCTTCCTAGGTGACTTCTGAAGGCAATTGGTTCCACTAGATTTTAGTTAGGGGTATCAGAGTAAAGGGGGCTGAATACAAATGCACGCCACACTTTTCACAAATTTATTTGTAAAAAAATTGAAATCCATTTATAACTTTCTCTTCAGCTCGCAATTATGTGCCACATAAAATCCCAATAAAATACATTTAGGTTTTTGGTTGTAGAATGACAACATTTGGAAAATTTTAAGGGGTATAAATCGATTTTCAGGGCACTGTATATATATATATCAACCCATGCAATCTATACATACAAAGAAACCAAAACAAATACTTTCAGAAATTTAATTTTTTGTAATAAAATGGAATGACACAGGGAAAATTTTTAAGGGAGCTTCAACATGCTTTTTCTTCAGCAATGGAGTCTTGCGTGGTGAGCGTGCATACAGGCCATGACAGTTGAGTGCATTACTTATTGTTTTCTTTGAAACAATTGTACCTGCTAATTCCAGGTCTTTCTGGAGCTCTCCACAAGTGGTCCTTGGCTCTTGGACGACTCTTTTGATAATTCTTTGCACTCTTGTCAGAAAGTTTTGGTAAACTTCAATCTGTATTTTTTATGTTTGTATCAGCAGTGGGGTCCTCCTGGGTTTCCTACCATAGAGTCCCTTTTCATTCAGATAGTGATGTATAGTGCGATCTGACACAGTTGTACCTTGTGCCTGAAGGTCAGCTTTAGTTTGTCTGGAAGTTGATCAAGGTTCTTTAGCCACCATTCAAACAATCCTTCAATGCAATCTTTTATCAATTTTTCTCTTTCGTCCACATCCAGGGGAGATTAACAACAGTGCCATGGGCTGTAAACTTCTTGACAGTGTTGCGGACAGTGGACACAGGAACATCTAAGATCTCCGGAGATGGACTTGTTATCTCGAGATTGTTCATGCTTTTCCACAATTTGGCACTGCGTCGCTTTAAATGACAATTGCGCAGTCGTGCAATGCTGTACCCAAACAAAATTGACGTCCTTTTTTTCTTACAAATAGAGATTTCTTTTGGTGGTATTTGATCACCTCTGCGTTTTTTTTATTTTGTGCACTATAAACAAAAAAAGAGCGACAATTTAAAAAAAACTATGGTCTGGATTCTCAAAAGAGATACGACGGCGTATCTCCAGGTACGCCGTCGTATCTCTGCGTTGTGCCGTAATATCTATGCGCCTGATTCTTAGAATCAGTTACGCATAGATATCTTTTAGATCCGACAGGCGTAAGTCTCTTACGCCGTCGGATCGTAACTGCATATTTACGCTGGCCGCTAGGGGCGTATACGCTGATTTATGCGTCGAAATATGTAAATCAGCTAGATAGGCTTTTCCCAGGGTAAATTTACCCCTGCTATATGGTGGCGTAAGTGCGGCGCACCAATTTTAAGTATGGTCGTCGTTCCCGCAACGAAATTTGAAATTTTTACGTTGTTTGCGTAAGTCGTTCGTGAATGGGGCTGGACGTCATTTACGTACACGTCGAAACCAATACGTCCTTGCGGCGTACTTTGACGCAAGGCACACTGGGATATTCCACGGACGGCGCATGCGCCCTAAGTGAAAAACATCAATCACGTCCGTTCATGGATAATTTACATACCACACGCCCACCTCTTCACAATTTGAATTAGGCGGGCTTACGCCGGCCGATTTACGCTATGCCGCCGCAACTTACGGAGCAAGTGCTTTGAGAATACTGCACTTGCCCGTCTAAGTTGCGGAGGCGTAACGTAAATCAGATACGTTACGCCCGCACAAAGTTACGCGCTCCTACGAGAATCTGGCCCTATATTTATAACTTTTTTCTATAATAAATATCCCAAAAAAAAAAAGTATTTTCATCAGTTTAGGCCAATATGCATTCTTCTACATATTTTTGGTAAAAAAAAATCGCAATAAGTACATATTGATTGGTTTGCGCAAAAGTTATAGCGTCTACAAAATAGGGGATAGATTTATTGCATTTTTATTATTATTATTATGTTTTTTACTAGAAATGGCGGTGATTAGTTATTCTTAGTGGGACTGCAACGTTGTGGTGGACAGATTGGACACTTTTTTGGGACCAGTGACATTTATACAGCGATCAGAGATAAAAATAGCCACTGATTACTGTATAAATGTCACTGGCAGGGAAGGGTTTAACACTAGGGGGAGATCAAGGGGTTAAGTGTTCCCTAGGGAGGTGTTTCTAACTGTGGGGGGAGTTTACTGACAGAGAGTAGAGAGAGATCCTAATCACTAGGAACAGCAGATCTCTCTACTTCCCTGACAGAATGGGGATCTGTCTGTTTACATTGACAGATCTTCATTCTGGCTCTCTGAGAGCCTGCCATGCACATTGGCTCCAGGGGGACGCACCCACTATACACCTTAAAGCAGCTACCATACAGCTACAGCGATTCACACAGGGGAGCCAACCTGCCGCTGTATAACGACGGCGGCTAGTCGGCAAGTAGTTCATTACAATTTACAAGAGCATCACAAACTTGAAATGTAATTATTTCTTACAAGTTTGAGAAGGTGACAATAATTTTGTCCGGTCCATTTTTGGAGTTTGGCGTGGAATGTGTCAGATTTGGCTTTTTTTTTTCCACTTTTTTGTGTCATACCTGTACATTCAAAAGAAATAAACACGAGAATACTTTAAGATTTGTAATTACAACAATTATCTGGGTGAAGTGGTGCATTATCTGATAGAAATGTTAGGGTGCCAATATTTTCAGGCCATGACTTTATAAAGGGGTACCAGATAATATATATATATTTACATGGAAAGGGGTACCAGATATTATATATAAGGGACGCTATGGTAGGAAACACAGGAGCAGGGCCACCATCAGGGGGGGGGGGTGCCGCCGCTAATTGAGAAGCGGGGGGGCTGTGAATTGAGAAGCGGGGGTGCCACGAAAAGCGGGGGGTGCTGCCGCCGCAAATTGAGGTTGGGTATTGCGAAACAAAAAAAAAGGGGGGGTTGCCCCGGGACCTCTGGGCCCCTTACAAAAAAAAAAAGAAATAATAAAAAAATATATATAAAAAAAGGGGGTAGCCATGCGGAGCCCTGGGTACCTCTGGGGGCCTTTAATAAAATAAAAAAAAATGGCTTTTTTTTATAAAAAAAAAAAGAAGGGGGGTTGCCATCCGGGGCCCTGGGGACCTCTGGGCCCTTTAATGAAAAATATATATATATATATAAAAAATATATATATATATAAAAAATGTTTTATAAAAAAATTATTTAAAAAGGGGGGTTGCCATCCGGGGCAAAACATTTTTTTTTTTTAAATATTTTATAAAATAAAAAAAGGGGTTGCCATCCGGGACCCTGGGGACCCCCGAGCCCTTGGGGACCTCCAGGCCCTTTAATAATAATAAATAAAATAAATAAAACATGTAAAAAAATTTTTTTTAAAAAGGGGGGTTGCCATCCAGGGCCCTGTGGACCTCCTGATGGCGGCCCTGCCCAGGAGGACCCCACTGCTGACACATCAACATAAAAAAAAAGTCAGATTGGAGTTTGCCAAAACATACCTGAGCAAGCCAATATCCTTTTGGGAGAATGTTCTGTGTACAGACAAAACAAAATGACAGCTTTTTGGTAAAGCCCATCATTCTACTGTTTTCAGAAAAAGAAATGAGGCCTTTAAAGCAGAGGTCCACACAAAAAGTGAACCTCAGCTTTTCGGAACCCACCCCCCCCCCCTCCAGTGTCACATTTGGCACCTTTCAGGGGGAGGGGGTGCAGATACCTGTATTATACAGGTATTTGCACGCACTTCTGGGAATATCATTATTATTATTATACAGGATTTATATAGCGCCAACAGTTTGCGCAGCGCTTTACATCAGGGAAGACAGTACAGTCACAATACAAATCAATACAGGAGGGATCAGAGGGCCCTGCTCGTTAGAGCTTACAATCTAGAAGGGAGGGTCAAGTGGAACAAAGGGTAGTTAGCTGTGGGGGATGATCAGATGGACTCAAATGAAAATACAGTTGTTAGGTGTGGGTAGGATAGGCTTCTCTGAAGAGGAGGTTTTCAGGGATCCTCTAAAAGCCAATAGAGAAGGAGATAGAGGGATAGATTGGAGTAAGGAGTTCCATAGGCTTGGAGAGGCTCTGGAAAAGTCCTGGAGACGAGCATGGGAGCAGGTGATGAGAGAGCTAGAGAGTAGGAGGTCTTGAGAAGAACGAAGAGAACAATTAGGTTGGTATTTAGAGACTAGGTCAGTTATGTAGCTGCGGGCAGAGTTGTGGATAGCTTTGTAGGTAATTGTTAGTAGTTTTGAATTTGATTCATTGAGTGAGCGGAGTAGCAGATGCAGAGAGGTTGGTAAGGTGGATGAGTCTGGCAGCAGCATTCATGATGGACTGAAGGGGATAGAGTATGCTGAGGTAAGCCAATGAGGAGGGAGTTGCAGTAATCGAGGCGAGAGATGACCAGGGAGTGAACTAAGAGCTTTGTGGTGTCATTGGTTAGAAATAGGGTTGTCCCGATACCGATACTAGTATCGGTATCGGGACCGATTCCGAGTATTTGCAGGAGTACTCGTACTCCCGCAAATACCCCCGATACCGAAATAGAATACTTGCCGCCGCCGTTACGTCGCATCCCGCCGAATCCGCGCTGCCGCCGACTGTTTAACACGCGCAGGGAGTGTAATGATTGGCGCCGCGCAGCGTACAGACACTCCCCCTTGCTCGGGTGAACTGTCCAATCCCGAGCAAGGGGGAGTGTCTGTACGCAGCGCGGCACAAATCATTACAGCTGTAATGATTGGCACCGCGCCGCGTATAGACAATCCCCCTTGCTCGGGTGAACTGTCCAATCCCGAGCAAGGGGGAGTGTCTGTACGCAGCTCGGCACGAATCATTACAGCTGTAATGATTGGCACCGCGCCGCGTATAGACACTCCCCCTTGCTCGGGTGAACTGTCCAATCCCGAGCAAGGGGGAGTGTCTGTACGCAGCGCGGCACCAATCATTACACTACCCGCGCGTGTTAAACAGTCGGCGGCAGCAGCGGATGCAGGTAAGGGGGATATGGGGGGAGACAATGTCTGCATATGGGAGACAATGGCTGGATATGGGAGACAATGGCTGGATATGGGAGACAATGGCTGGATATGGGGGAGGACAATGGCTGGATATGGGGGAAGACAATGGCTGGATATGGGGGACATGGCTGCATATGGGGGGAGACAGTGGCTGGATAATGGGGGGAGACAGTGGCTGGATAATGGGGGGAGACAGTGGCTGGATAATGGGGGGAGACAATGGCTGGATATGGTGGGAGACATTGCTGCATGGGGGGAGACAGTGGCTGGATAATGGGGGGAGACAGTGGCTGGATAATGGGGGGAGACAATGGTTGCATATGGGGGGAGACAATACCTGGATATGGGGGACATGGCTGCATATGGGGGGAGACAGTGGCTGGATAATGGGGGGAGACAGTGGCTGGATAATGGGGGGAGACAGTGGCTGGATAATGGGGGGAGACAGTGGCTGGATAATGGGGGGAGACAATGGCTGGATATGGTGGGAGACATTGCTGCATGGGGGGAGACAGTGGCTGGATAATGTGGGGAGACAGTGGCTAGATAATGGGGGGAGACAGTGGCTGGATAATGGGGGGAGACAATGGCTGGATATGGTGGGAGACATTGCTGCATGGGGGGAGACAGTGGCTGGATAATGTGGGGAGACAGTGGCTGGATAATGGGGGGAGACAATGGTTGCATATGGGGGGAGACAATGGCTGGATATGGGGGACATGGCTGCATATGGGGGGAGACAGTGGCTGGATAATGGGGGGAGACAGTGGCTGGATAATGGGGGGAGACAATGGTTGCATATGGGGGGGAGACAATGGCTGCATCTGTGGGGGGACATGGCTGCATATGGGGACACATTTAAAAAAAAGTATCGGTATTCGGTATCGGCGACTACTAAAAAAAAAGTATCGGTACTCGTACTCAGTCCTAAAAAAGTGGTATCGGGACAACCCTAGTTAGAAAGGGGCGTATTTTGGAGATGTTGCGAAGGTTGAGGCGGCAAGATTTGGACAGTGAATGAACGTGAGGCTTAAAGGAGAGTTCAGAGTCCAGGACTACTTCTAGGACCTTGACATGTGGGGATGGGCTGATAGTTGTGCCATCAATTTTGACGGAGAGATCAGGGGAAGAGGCATGTGGGGGAGGGGAAATGATAAGTTCTGTTTTGGATAGATTGAGTTTGAGGAAGTGGTGTGACATCCAAACTGATATATCTGATAGTAAATTAGTGATACGTGAGGAGAATGAAGGAGTGAGTTGAGGGGTAGAGAAATAGATTTGAGTGTCATCAGCGTAAAGATGGTATTGGAAGCCGCGGGAGGCTATCAGCATGCGCAGTAAGGAACCGGGCAGTGAAGCCGCAGCGCTTTACTTCCTGATTCCCTCACCGAGGATGGCGGCGGGGACAGCCGAGAGACGAGTAATTGCTCGGGCTCGGCTGCCGACATCGCGGGCACCCTGGACAGGTAAGTGCCCATTTATTAAAAGTCAGCATCTGCAGTATTTGTAGCTGCTGGCTTTTTTTTTTTTTTTTGGGTGGACCTCCGCTTTAAAGAAAAGAATACAGTACCTACAGTCACACATGGTGGAGGTTCACTGATGTTTTGGGGTTGCTTTGCTGCTTCAAGCACTGGATTTCTTGACTGTGTGTGTGGAATTATGAAATCTGAAGACTACCAAAGAATTTTGGGGTGCAATGTAGGGCCCAGTGTCAGAAAGTTGGATCTCCATCAGAGGTCATGGGTCTTACAGCAGGACAATGACCCAAAGCTCATGTCAAGAAGCACCCAGAAATGGTTTAACCACTTTAGCCCCGGAAAAATGTACCTCCTTCCTGATCAGGCCATTTTTTGCGGTACGGCACTGCGTTGCTTTTAACTGACAATTGTGTGGTTGAGGGGTGCTGTACCCAAGTGGAATTGATGACCTTTTTCCCCCACAAATAGAGCTTTCTATTGGTGGTAGTTAATCACCTCTGCAGTTTTTATTTTTTGCGCTATGAACAAAAAAGGAGCGACAATTTTGCAAAAAAAAACAATATTTTTTACTTTGTCACCCGCTAGAGGGGTGACACCATCCCTTTTTTTTTAAGCTGACATGCCCAGCCTGCCCTGTGCAATCCCAGCCTGCCCTGTACCACCCCAGCCTGCTCTGTGCCACCCCAACCTGCCCTGTACCACCCCAGCCTGCCCTGTATCACCCAGCCTGCCCTGTACCACCCCAGCCTGCCCTGTATCACCCAGCCTGCCCTGTACCACCCCAGCCTGCCCTGTACCACCCCAAACAGCCCTGTACCACCTCAGCCTGCCCTGTACCCCCCCCAAACAGTCTGTACCACCCCAGCCTGCCCTGTACCACCCAGCCTGCCCTGTACCACCCTGCGCTGCCCTATACCACCCAAAACTTTCCCATGCCACCCCAACTTGCCCTGTGCCACCCTAACTTGCCCTGTACCACCCCAATCTGCCCTATGCCACCATAACTTGCCCTATACCACCCCAACCTGCCCAATGCCACCCTAACTTGCCCTGTACCACCCCAACCTTTCCCATGCCATCCCAACTTGCCCTATGCCACCCTAACTTGCACTATACTACCCCAACCTGCCCTGTACCACCCTAACTTGCCCTATACCACCCCAACCTGCCCTATGCAACCCTAATTTGCCCTATACCACCCCAAACTACCCTATATCACCCAACATGCCCTATACCACCTTAACCTGTCCTATACCACCCCACTACACCAACCTGCCACTATACCACTCTATACTACCCTAACCTGCCACTATACTGCCCTATACTATCATTCACAGGGGCTGGTTTGGGGTGCGCCCCGTGCCTGTGCGCTGCCTGCTTGGTGCTGGGCAGCCTAGACAGAGGGGGGGGGGGTGACACCATGTTTTACTGCACCGGGTGACACCAACCCTAGTGACGCCACAGCTTACAAGTTTGAGAAGGTGACAATAATTGTGTCCGGTCCATTTTCTGAGTTTCGCGTGGAATGTGTCAGATTTGGCTTTTTTTCCCTCCACTTTTTTGTGTCATACCTGTACATAGAAAAGAAATAAACACGAGAACAACAAAACATTTGTAATTGCAACAATTATCTGGGTGAAGTGGTGCATTATCTGATAGAAATGTTGGGGTGTCAATATTTTTGGACATGACTGTATAAAGGGGTACCAGATAATATATATATATTTACATGGAAAGGGGTACCGGATAATATATATATTTACATGGAAAGGGGTACCGGATAATATATATATTTACATGGAAAGGGGTACCGGATATTATTTATTCATGTGACAGTTCTGAAAAATATGTTGTATTTATTTTGCAGCTTGTACACCTGTGTATGGTTTGCTGGGTATATATATATACATGTAGGGTTTGCATGATGATGCCCCACGCATGCATGCAGCTCTCCTGTCTGTGTATTATGCATTGCTCTCCCCCTGACCCGTAATCACAGCCCAGGGTTGTCACTCAGCGCTCCGGTGACAGCAGTCCAGCGGAGGATTCCTCCGCTACTGCTGCTTCCACCTTCAGCCGGAGCCTCTGGGCGTGGCCAAACCGTACGTCAGCGGGCGCGGCCAACCATCCATGGGCGTGCCCTGCCACTCCCTACAAGGCGTGCCCTCCCCTCGCACAGCAAGTCTACGTGCGCTTCACCTCCACCCGCTCCGTTTAGCTTCATTCTCCATAGCCTGTACGTCTAACTCCTCCCCCATCCCCTCCCGTGCGTGCTGCGTGGCTCCGCCCCCTCCTCCCGCCGTCGTAGAAGAGAGGAGGAAAAAAAAAAAAAAAAAAACTTTTTTTTTTTTTTAATTGAGGAATCAACAGCCGCCATCTTGTCGCGGCTCGGTCAGCGCCGGAGATCTCCGGGGCCCAGCGAAAGAAGAGAGAGTGGGGCTGCCGGTATTCGAGAGGCAGGGGGGGGCGGCTCGTTCTCCCCGCCACCCCCGGAGGAGGCTGCTGTTCGTCCTGTAATCCCCCGGGCCCCCCGTGTGCCAGCGGCGGCTCTTCATTGTTTTCCCTCCCCTCCCGGAGGAGGAGGAGGAAGCGGCCGCACGGTTGCGTGGGCGGGCGGAAAAGGGACCGGCAGCGGCGGAGGGGGAAGGGGGGCCGGAATCAAAGGCCTGACGCAATCTCCATCTCCCCCGGGGCCTACCTTCTCCTGACACCCACCCGACACCCCCAACTTTTTTTGGGGGGGTCGACAGTTACCCCAATTTTTTTTCCGGTGACCCGCTTTGACCCGACGGGAGCGCGCATTGCGGGTTCATTTTTTTGGGGGGTGACGTTACTTTTGGGGGTCTTTATTTATTTTGGGGGTGACCCAAGTAATTCCTGATTTTTTTTCTTTTTCCTGCCATTGGCCACACTCAAGGGAATTTGTTTTCTGAGGTGGAAGTGAGGTCCCAAGGAGGGGGGTCACCCATAGAACAGGCAGTGACAGCGGACACCTATATAAGGAGCAGGCACTGACAGCCCCCTATTTTGGGGTCCTAATACCCCCTACCTGTGGGTGGGCTCTGACACCTGGTGGGTCACCTGTGATTGGTTATTGGGGTGCCCTGATTGGAGGGGTTTCTGGTCAGTGATAGTGGGGTGCACCTGTGATTGGTGGAGGGGAGGGTATTGGGGTGCACTGATTGGGCTCCGATAGTGGGGCGCACCTGTGATTGGTGGAGGTGGGGTGCACAGATTTGGTGGGTGGGGGGGTCACCTGTAGGATTAGTATTGGGGTGCAGTGATTGGAAGGCAGATCCCATCCAGAACAGATCAGGGGGGTCTGCAGGTGAGCCGGGTCTCCCGTACACCGGTGAAGCTCCCCCTGCAGGGGGTCGGAGTTTGGGCCTTCCCGGCCCCGCGGGGTCCCTCCCCCCCGCTTCTCTCTCCGGGGACGATGCAGGACTCGGGGGGTTGCTGAGTTGTGGTCAGGTAGTAGTAGTACGAGTGCCGGGAGGAGGTGGTGGCCGGCCCGGGATCTCTCCTCCTCCTCCCCTCTCTCTCTTCTCTCACTGCTCCTCCTCCGGGGAGGGAGCCTCGTCTGTCTTCGGTGACCGATCAGAAAAGGGGAGAAGATGGCCGAGAACCTGCTGGACGGGCCGCCCAACCGGAAGAGACCCAAACTCAGCTCGCCGGGCTTCTCGGCCAGCGCAGACAGTACAGGTAGGTGGGCCGGGGATCGGGCGGGCCGGAGGGGATGGGACAGGAGGAGGATGCTGGGCCAGATGTGAGCGCTGCATGGAGAGAGAGTGAGAGAGAGCATGGAGCAACTTCATCACTGCACACCGGACACACTCACCCAACTCTACCCGGGAGAGATCCGGACAGTGCAGGCCTCGGAGCACACCATGCACGGGGGACGTGTGATCTCTCTATGGTGTGTGTGTTCTCTCTCTATGGTGTGTGTGTGTGTTCTCTCTCTCTATGGTGTGTGTGTTCTCTCTCTATGGTGTGTGTTCTCTCTCTATGGTGTGTGTTCTCTCTCTATGGTGTGTGTGTGTGTGTTCTCTCTCTATGGTGTGTGTGTGTTCTCTCTCTATGGTGTGTGTGTGTGTTCTCTCTCTCTATGGTGTGTGTGTTCTCTCTCTATGGTGTGTGTGTGTTCTCTCTCTATGGTGTGTGTGTGTTCTCTCTCTCTATGGTGTGTGTGTGTTCTCTCTCTCTATGGTGTGTGTGTGTTCTCTCTCTCTATGGTGTGTGTGTGTTCTCTATCTATGGTGTGTGTGTGTTCTCTCTCTATGGTGTGTGTGTGTGTTTTCTCTCTCTATGGTGTGTGTGTGTGTTCTCTCTCTATGGTGTGTGTGTGTGTGTTCTCTCTCTATGGTGTGTGTGTGTGTGTTCTCTCTCTATGGTGTGTGTGTGTTCTCTCTCTATGGTGTGTGTGTGTGTGTTCTCTCTCTATGGTGTGTGTGTGTTCTCTCTCTATGGTGTGTGTGTGTGTGTTCTCTCTCTATGGTGTGTGTGTGTGTGTTCTCTCTCTATGGTGTGTGTGTGTGTGTTCTCTCTCTATGGTGTGTGTGTGTGTGTTCTCTCTCTATGGTGTGTGTGTGTTCTCTCTCTCTATGGTGTGTGTGTGTTCTCTCTCTCTCTATGGTGTGTGTGTGTTCTCTCTCTCTATGGTGTGTGTGTGTTCTCTCTCTCTCTATGGTGTGTGTGTGTGTTCTCTCTCTCTCTATGGTGTGTGTGTGTGTTCTCTCTCTCTCTCTCTATGGTGTGTGTGTGTGTGTTCTCTCTCTCTCTCTCTATGGTGTGTGTGTGTGTTCTCTCTCTCTCTCTCTATGGTGTGTGTGTGTGTTCTCTCTCTCTCTCTCTCTATGGTGTGTGTGTGTGTTCTCTCTCTCTCTCTCTATGGTGTGTGTGTGTGTTCTCTCTCTCTCTCTCTATGGTGTGTGTGTGTTCTCTCTCTCTCTCTATGGTGTGTGTGTTCTCTCTCTATGGTGTGTGTGCTCTCTCTCTATGGTGTGTGTGTGTGTGTTCTCTCTCTCTCTCTCTCTATGGTGTGTGTGTGTGTTCTCTCTCTCTCTCTATGGTGTGTGTGTGTGTGTTCTCTCTCTCTCTCTATGGTGTGTGTGTGTGTTCTCTCTCTCTCTCTATGGTGTGTGTGTGTGTTCTCTCTCTCTCTCTATGGTGTGTGTGTGTGTTCTCTCTCTCTCTCTATGGTGTGTGTGTGTGTGTGTTCTCTCTCTCTCTCTCTATGGTGTGTGTGTGTGTTCTCTCTCTCTATGGCGTGTGTGTGTTCTCTCTCTATGGTGAGTGTGTGTGTGTGTTCTCTCTCTATGGTGTGTGTGTGTGTGTGTGTGTTCTCTCTCTATGGTGTGTGTGTGTGTTCTCTCTCTATGGTGTGTGTGTGTTCTCTCTCTATGGTGTGTGTGTGTGTTCTCTCTCTATGGTGTGTGTGTGTGTTCTCTCTCTATGGTGTGTGTGTGTTCTCTCTCTATCTCTATCTCTCTCTCTCTCTATGGTGTGTGTGTGTGTTCTCTCTCTCTCTCTATGGTGTGTTCTCTCTCTATGGTGTGTGTGTGTGTGTTTGTGTTCTCTCTCTCTCTCTATGGTGTGTGTGTGTGTTCTCTCTCTCTATGGTGTGTGTTCTCTCTCTCTATGGTGTGTGTTCTCTCTCTATGGTGTGTGTGTTCTCTCTCTCTCTCTCTCTCTCTCTCTCTCTCTCTCTCTCTCTATGGTGTGTGTTCTCTCTCTCTCTATGGTGTGTGTGTTCTCTCTCTCTATGGTGTGTGTGTGTGTGTGTTCTCTCTCTCTCTCTATGGTGTGTGTGTTCTCTCTCTCTCTATGGTGTGTGTGTGTGTGTTCTCTCTCTCTCTATGGTGTGTGTGTGTGTGTGTGTGTTCTCTCTCTATGGTGTGTGTGTGCTCTCTCTCTAGTGTGTGTGTGTGTGTGTGTGTGTGCTCGCTCTCTCTATGGTGTGTGTGTGTGTGCTCTCTCTAGTGTGTGTGTGTGTTCTCTCTCTCTCTCTATGGTGTGTGTTCTCTCTCTCTCTCTCTATGGTGTGTGTTCTCTCTCTCTCTATGGTGTGTGTGTGTGTGTGTGTGTGTGTGTGTGTTCTCTCTCTCTATGGCGTGTGTGTGTTCTCTCTCTATGGTGAGTGTGTGTGTGTGTTCTCTCTCTATGGTGAGTGTGTGTGTGTGTTCTCTCTCTATGGTGTGTGTGTGTGTGTGTGTGTTCTCTCTCTATGGTGTGTGTGTGTGTGTGTGTGTGTGTGTGTGTGTGTTCTCTCTATGGTGTGTGTGTGTGTGTGTGTGTGTGTTCTCTCTCTATGGTGTGTGTGTGTGTTCTCTCTCTATGGTGTGTGTGTTCTCTCTCTATCTCTATCTCTATCTCTCTCTCTCTCTCTATGGTGTGTGTGTTCTCTCTCTCTCTCTATGGTGTGTTCTCTCTCTATGGTGTGTGTGTGTGTGTGTGTGTGTGTTTGTGTTCTCTCTCTATGGTGTGTGTGTGTGTTCTCTCTCTATGGTGTGTGTGTTCTCTCTCTATGGTGTGTGTGTGTGTGTGTGCTCGCTCTCTCTATGGTGTGTGTGTGTGCTCTCTCTAGTGTGTGTGTGTGTGTGTGTGTGTGCTCGCTCTCTTTATGGTGTGTGTCATTGTACAGATCTCTTCATACATCTCTGATCGCAGTGCTCTTCACCTCTGTGTGTGACATGCATTGCGTCTTGGGTGTGTCGCTATTAAACATCTGTGTGTTTTAATAAATGGGCAGCAAGAGTGTGTTTTTTGTTTTTTATTTTTATGAACGGGGCCTAAGGCTGCCTTGTCACCTGAGTGTTTTGTGTGTGATTTTTGCGCACATTTACTAAATGCACAGCTCGGGGCCATTCATTACACAACGCGTTTTTCTCATGGTATAGAATTGAAAAGGTTGCATGAGCTGCTCTTTGGGCAGACTGGAGGTTTTGGCGCCACAATGCATGAATGAGGCCTAAGGGTCTGTTCTCGTGGTGTGGGAAAGATGCGTTCTCCGTGCGTTTTACTATTCGTGAATGCGCTGCCTTTGCTAGGTTCACACTACGAGTTGCATATGAATCTCACAGAAACGCGCTGAGCTCATTCCTGTGCAATTCTGTGTGGTGCGATTTCAGGCAATTCATTTATGAATGGGCTCAAATCACACCATAGTTCACCAAAAGTAGTGCATGCACCAATTTTAGTGCCATGCGATCTGGTGCAGACAAATGTGCTGCGTTTGGGGTGTCTTTTATATTGCACTGATACCCGCTGCATATTGCAAGGGCAGTGCATTTTAACGCATGCGATTTTTCCACACTGCGTTCTGGTGGGAACTGGAGCTTAGGGCCAGTTTACACCATAAATCATACGTTGGCGTGCTGTGCGTTCCTGTGCTATTTACGCGCTTTTTGGTTACAGTGCGATTTCAGCCCATTTATTTGGGTTGAAATGACGGACTGCAGCAAAAAGTGGTGCATGCGTGGCTTTACACAGAGCGACCGGATCACATAGGAACCCTGTACCACGCAGTCTGGTGCAGACAATCGCACTGTGCGCTTGGGGTGCCATTAGCATGGCACTGACACCCGCTGCAGATCACAAGTGCAGCGCCATTTGAATGTGGTGCGTGAAACTTTCGCAAAACAAGGGTTTCCCACATGCCAAATGTTTTTTGGTTCTGGATAGGATGGATTCTGGTGACAAATTGTTTCGCGTGTTCAACTTTTTCTTCAACCGGCAACCCATAACACTGGCTGCATTCACACACAAAACGTGTGTCATGCTTGTGGTGCCGTTTGTTTATGGCGCACAAGAAATGCAAAATATCGCTCATAAAGGTGCATAAGTTACTTTGCTGTATGTTGGGCAGCATATTCATTTGTGTGTGTGTATAGCATGAAAACACGCAGGCTTCAGTGTGAATGGGGTCTCATTCTTCATGGTTGTGTGTAAAATGTTTCATATTTCATGTGTACAAGTGGAACTTCATCCAAAAGTGGAAGTTCTGTTTGCCCCCCCCCCCCCCCATTGCCAGATTTGGCACTTTTTTGGGTGGGCACCTGGTTTTGACAGGTACCCGCTCCCTCTTCTGGTCCTATTACCATAGCAATGTTTGGCCCCTCCTTATTGCCCCTCTGCCTTCTGTTACACATCACAGGTCCCAGAAGACTGCAGAACCATTTCCCAAACACAGCAAGGCTTGCACATGCGCAATAGGAAACCGCAAGACTTCACTGCTGGTTTCTCTTGTATAAGATGCTGGCGTCTGCGCCAGAAGCAAATGGAACAATCAGGTTGGGTGAGGACATCGCGGGATCCCTGGACAGGTAAGTGTCCTTATAATAAAATTCAGCGGCTACAGTTTGTAGCTGCTGACTAAATTTTTTTTTTTGGGGGGGGGAGACTGGAGCTCCTCCTTAACCTGCAACCCAGAACACATCTGCACTTTCCAGTGTAGTGCGCAGAAGTGCGTGTTCCTGCAACGCACAAAAAATGTTTGTTGGACTTGTGGTGCTATTAATTGCTAATGGCACCCCAAACATGGCCAGCAAAAGAACATTTCCATCCAAAAAGGTGTGTGTGTGTGTGTGTGTGTGTGTGTGTGTGTGTGTGTGTGTGTGTGTGTGTGTGTGTATATATATATATATATATATATATATATATATATATATATATATATATATATATATATATATATATATATATAAATATAAATTTGAGTATAAGCCAAACTTTTCAGCACTTTTTTTTTTGTGCCGAAAATGCCCCACTCGGCTTATACTCGAGTCACCTTTTTCGTGCCTGATCTCCCGGACTTTGGGGACCCGGTACCGGCCGGCCGTAGGTTCCCTGGCACACATGTAGCCTCCCTTTTACTCTACAAGTGTGCAAAGTTTGTTGTCCGGGGGACCTACGGTCGGGGAGCACTGATTTTTCAAAGCCGGGCACCCCTTCCATAGACTCCCATGTTAAACGTCAGTCTAGGCATGGACACAGTGAGGCATGCAGATGGACACCCTAGGCTTATACTCGAGTCAATACATTTTCCCATTTTTTGGTGGTAAAATTAGGTGCGTCGGCTTATAGTCGTGTGTGTGTATATGTATGTATGTATGTATGTGTGTGTGTATATGTGTGTGTGTGTGTATATATATATATATATATATATATATATATATATATATATATATATACATTCTGCTAGCCATGGTGTTGTGTGATCTTGCATTAGAACAGGGATCCTCAAACTACGGCCCTCCAGCTGTTGTAGAACTACACATCCCATGAGGCATTGTAACACATTGACATTCACAGACATGACTAGGCATGATGGGAATTGTAGTTCCTGAACAACTGGAGGGCCGTAGTTTGAAGAGACCCATGCATTAGAACATCCACTGACAGGGGAATGTTCCCTGATATCCACTTATGCATCAGACTGAACTTTGTGAGATGGATCTGTCCGGTGCGCAGTTCAATGTTGGGGGAACATTCCCAAAGAGAGCAGGCTGTCTTTTTCTATGAATTAATAAAAAGTAATTTTCCTCAGCTTTATAATATTAATAGTATGATAAAAAATATTATAATTGTCATTTCAATATGTAAGGCAGTTGGTGTCATTTCACTGGACGTGTTTGAGAATACATTTCTTATAATGTTTAGTGAACGGTAAAGCATGTTACACGAGCGATACAAGTGATTGCAGATGTTTAATGTTGGCTGGATCACATAGCAAACATAGTTCTGTCTCAAACACAATTCACTATTCGACAGTGTACTCGGAGGGCGCAGACTTTTCGTAGCAGCATTTGTGATATCAAAGAAAACTTCATCTTGCTTGTATAAAAAAAAAAAATTATGCATACACTTTAATATAAAATCGTATGCATCTCGCCTGCAAAATATGTGATGTTTTTTCCTCATTCTGCAGATGAGGTGCATGATTTTTGTGTGATAATTTAAAACATTTAAAATATATATATATATTAAATGTTTTAATTATGTGTGTCTGTATATGTTAGAGCTGCAAGATTAATCGTTAAACGAGATTGCGATTCTTTCCCCCCTCACGATCTTAACAAAGCATTTTCCTGATTCTTTGCAGAGTTCTCTGCTCAATCCGACAGCTGTCAAAAAAAAAACAGGCAGTCTGCCAAGTTTCAACATTCCTTAGCCACTGAGCTAACTATAAACATTGTAACGTTTTGTTCTTTAGATCAAGGGAATAAACTTTGGTCTGTAAATGAAGAGTTTACCCACTTAAAGGGGTTGTAAAGGTTTGTTTTTTATTTTCTAAATGGGTTCCTTTAAGTTAGTGCATTGTTGGTTCACTTACCTTTTCCTTCGATTTCCCTTCTAAATGTTTTGTTTCTTTGTTTGAATTTCTCACTTCCTGCTTCTCCTCAGTAAGCTTTCCACCATCATCCGAGCGGTGGAAACTCATTGAGAACAGCTTACGGAGGAACAGGAAGTCAGAAATTCAGACAAAGAAAAAAAACATTTAGAAGGGAAATGGAAGGAAAAGGTAAGTGAACCAACAATGCACTAGCTTAAAGGAACCTATTTAGAAAATAAAAAAACAAACCTTTACAACCCCATTTTAAAGGGATTGTAAAGGTTTGTTTTTTATTTTCTAAATGGGTTCCTTTGAAGCTAGTGCATTGTTCACTTACCTTTTCCTTCAAGTTCCCTTTTTTTTTCCGAATTTCTCACTTCCTGTTCCTCCTTGGTGAGCTGTTTTGGCTGGCTGACTAACCCCCATGGATGATGACAAGCTTACTGAGGAGAAACAGAAAGCAAGAAATTCAGACAAAGAAAAAAAAACATTTAGAAGGGAAATCGAAGGAAAAGGTAAGTGAACCAACAATGCACTAGCTTAAAGGGGTTGTAAAGGTAAAGTTTTTTTTACCTTAATGCATCCTATGCATTAAGGTAAAAAAACATCTGACAGCACCGAGCCCCCGTTTTACTTACCTCACCCCTCGAAAGTCCTGTGCGCGTTCTCGTCCTCCTGTTCGGTTCCCAGCCTGGCCGTTAATTGGCTAGGCTGGGCGGATTGATAGCAGCGCAGCCATTGGCTGGCGCTGCTGTCAATCACAGCTGATGACACGCTGCCCCGGGGGGGCGGGGGCGATGTATCATGGGAGCGCGCTCGCAAAAACTTCTCCACCATGCGAGGGAGCTCGTATGAACGTGGAAAGCTTTTGCGAGGAGGAGCAGAGACAGCCCCCGAGGGACCCCAGAAGAGACGGATCGGGGTCACTCTGCAAAATGATCTGCACAGCGGAGGTAAATATAACATGTTTGTTATTTTTAAACCCAAAAAATCTTGCCTTTAGTGTCCCTTTTAAAGGAACCTATTTAGAAAATAAACAAACCCTTACAACCCCTTTTAAAGACTAAACCTTTTTCTGACACTTGTTGGTATATTTTTTAGCAGTGACCCTAGAGAATAAAATGGTGGTTGTTGTAATGTTTTATGTCACACTGGATTTTTTTTGGGGGGAAAAAAATGCACTTTAACCACTTGCCGACTGGCTCATGCCGATATGTCGGCAAAGTGGTATGTTCCCGCGAAACCCCATATGGGTAAGTTGCTCCCTTTTTTAAAACCCATAGGAGGCGTGCACCCGCTACATGAGGGGGACGCGATGCGCGTGACGAGCAGGCGTGATCCTTGTAAACGCACAAATCCCTGTTCCGACAGGGGAGGAGATACAGATCATCTGTTCCTTCTAAGTAGGGACAACGATCTGTCTCCTCCTCTAGTCAGTCCCATCCCCTCACAGTTAGAAACACACCTAGGGAACACATTTAACCCCTTGATCGCCCCCCTAGTGTTAACCCCTTCCCTGCCAGTGACATTTATACAATTACCAGTCCAAAAAATGTGTCAAAAGTGTCCGATCTGTCAGCCGCAATGTTGCAGCACTGCTAAAAATCGCAGATCACCGCCTTTCCTAATAAAAAAAAATATATATAAAAACTGCAAAAATCTTTCCCATAGTTTGTAGACGCTATAACTTTTGCGCAAACCAATCTATATACGCTTATTGTTTTTTTTGTTTTTTTGGCAGTATATTGTGTGACATCTCTAGTCGGAGCTGCTGAGCTATTGTGTTCTGTCGGAGGGCTGCCCCCCGCCAGAACACTCCGGTCAGTGATCTTTGCCATTGGCTGAGAGCGCTAATTGAGAGCCAATCGGCTGCTGGTTTTCCAGCATGCTCGACTGACAGAAGCCGGCTAAATGGCTGGCTTCTGTCTGACCGGCTGCTATACACACTGGCTGATTGTCGGACGGTTTTTATTGAACCAGCCGATGTCTCCCGACATTTGGCACGTTTGTACCAGGCTTTACACACTGCAAAGTACTTGGTACAAAAGCTTCCTTCGATCCATGTAGGAGTGAGAGATCTAGCTATGCCTTTGTGTGTGTATAATGTTCAAATATTTATAGTATAGGTCAGTGTTTCTCAACTCCAGTCCTCGGGGCGCACCAACAGGTCATGTTTTCAGGATTTCCCTCAGATCAAACTGCTGTGGTAATTACTAAGGCAGTGAAACTGATAAAATCACCTGTGCACAATAATGGAAAGCCTGAAAACAAGACCTGTTGGTGCGCCCCGAGGACTGGAGTTGAGAAACACTGGTATAGGTATACATGGCACTGTTATGGCATATGGATTGGCAAACACATTTGTATGATAGTGATGTAAAAGGTAGGTTTTAAGTTTGTAAGTATCTGCTTAAAGTAGAGTTCCACCCAAAAGTGGAACTTTCGCTTTAAGGTATTCTCACCGCCTGACATGTCACATTTGGCATGTCGTTTATTTTAATTTTGGGAGGGGTGCATAGTTTTGACGGGTACCCTGCCCCCACTTCCGCCCTCACCACCTAGGCGGCTCTTAATCCCCCCCCCCCCCCCCCGGCATCTTCTAGGGCAGTGATGGCGAACCTCGGCACCCCAGATGTTTTGGAACTACATTTCCCATGATGCTCAACTACACTGCAGAGTGCATGAGCATTATGGGAAATGTAGTTCCAAAACATCTGGGGTGCCAAGGTTTGCCATCACTGTTCTAGGGCATGTCATAAAATATTGCTCGGCCATTAAGGGCATGCAGCGCGACTCGTGCATGTGCATTGCACACCCGGTTGTGAAGCTGCAAGCACACTTCAACTCCACACTTTTTTTTATGATGTGCTTATTGTAGTGTGTGTGTATTATATATGTATTATTAAAAAAAAAAAAATATATATATATATATATATATATATATATATATATATATATATATATATATAATTAGGGCCGAAACAACTAATCGATTATGAAATTAATCGATTAATCGGCCAGTAACTTAATGGGGTTAAAAAAATAAAAATAAAAAAATGGCCCTTTATAGTACAGAAAAAGCAAATCGCTACTGTAAATATTACTTTCACTGTTCAACAGTAAAAAATTAACCCCTTACAGTAGCAATTATTTGCTCCTTTTTATACTAATTTTAGTTTTTTTTTTTTTTTAACCCCATTATGTTACTAAACATCTCAGGCTGGGGTCACATCTCTGTGTTTTTTGGTGCTTTTTACAGAAAGACACTACAGTTCATTTAAATGTTTTCCTAGTGGACACGTTCACATGCATGATTTTTTTTCAGCTGCTGCGTACTTGGAAAGAACAATGACTTTTTTTTTAATGCAAAATAGTGCTATTTTGTGTTTTTTTTTTTTTTTGGTTCAATATAAGAAGAAGCTGCAGAAAAGTATGTAATGCGTTTTTGTGAAAATTTGTGTTGTTTTAATTTGGCCAAAAAATAAAAATGCAAATCACTGCAAAATGACTTTTTTTTTTTATTAACCGATTAACCAAAACAATTGGCCAACTAATCGATTATGGAAATAATCATTAGTTGCAGCTAACGATTATTCATAATTGATTAGTTGGCCGACTTGTTTCGATTAATCGGATAATAGCCTTAAAAAAAAAAAAAATGGCTTTCTTTTTTTGGGTCAGTTTGTTGTTGGGCAGATTACAATACACAAATTGCCGCAAAAACACATTGCATGCTTTTCTGCAGCTTCTCCATTGAAGTATATTAAACCAAAAATTAACAAAGTTGCCCTTTCCAAATACACAGCAGCTGAAAAAAAATCATGGATGTGAGCGTGTCCCATAGGAAACCATGTAAATGAACTGTAGTGTGTTTCTGCAAAAAGCACCAAAAAACACAGAGGTGTGACCCCGGCCTGAGATGTTTAGTAACATAATGGGGTAAAAAAAACAAAAATAAGTACAAAGAGCAAATAATCGCTATTGTAAGGGGTTCATTTTATTACTGTGGGACAGTGAAAGTAATATTTACAGTAGTGATTTGCTTTTTTGTACTATAAAGGGCTTTTTTTTTTTTTTTTTTTTTAACCGTGTGTGTATATCTATCTATAAAATATGTGTCTATTTCATTTTGTATGTTTTAAATGAAATTTAAAAAAATAAATAAATACAACATATTTTATCAAACGCTTTTAGCTTTTTAGACTCCATGCACACTGAAGCTGATAAAAGCTATAAAAAAGCGCCAGTAGCTTTGCAGGGAGCCTGTCAACGTTTTTTTAGCGTTTTTGCAATAGCTTTAATCAGCGTTTTTCAGTGGATTAAAAAACGCTGCCGCCGGTGTTTTTGAGCGTTTTTAAATCGTTTTTTTTGCGCAGCAGAAGCAGTGACACAAGGTTAGAAAAGTAGTTGTGCTCCCGGAGTGCTGGGACCGGCGTTGGGATGTGTTCACCGTACTGTCGCAAGAGCATTGAAAGTGGCAGGGATGCAAATAGACAGTTTGGATGTGTGAGGACGGATCGCGGGAAGTGAAATGGCTGCTCAGACAGGCTGGACAGTCACTTCACAAAGCAAAGGAATAAGGGGAAACGCACAATGCACGGGCGCCAACAATAGCAAGTGGTGCACTGAATTGGAAGTGTGCTATAAAGTGAGGCATCCGTTTACACTAATAGGTGATCTATATAATATAATTGGTGTGAAGCAATGTGCAGTGTTTACTGGAAGAACATTGTTTAGGGCTGTGGGGACAACATAGATGGGATATGGAGAACGGTTTACTATGTGTTGATAGAAATATGTAGAACATTACAGCAATAGTATGAATGTTGCAACAGGGTGGATTATTTTTTTATTTTTATTTTTTAACGTTAGAAAGAAGGCTTGATTTAACCACTTGAGCCTTAGCCTATTTTTCAAACTTGTTTAAAAAATTTATTTTTTTTATAGAATATTACTTGGAACTCCATTTATATATATATATATATATATATATATATATATATATATATATATATATATATATATATATATATTAATTTTTCTAACTCTCGAATAAAATGGCAGTAGTTGCAATACTTTTTGTCACACCGTATTTGCGCACCGGCCTTACAAGCACGCTTCCTTTTTTTTTTTTTTTTTTTTTTTATTGTGCACTTTTTTCAATAGTAAAGTTAGCCCGATTCTTTTTATATTGTAAAAGATTATGTTACGCCAAGTGAATTGATGTCACCCTTCAAAGTTGCGCCCGCTAGTGGAATGGCGACAAATTTTTATCCCTAAAAATCTCCAAATGCAGCGTTTTAAACAATTCTACAGGTTTCATGCTTTGAGTTAAAGCGGTAGTTCACCCCCCCCCCCCCCCCCCCGACACATTTTACCATCGAGACAGGCATTGTAGCGCGAGCTACAGTATGCCTGTCCCGATTTTTTTAACCCCGAACTCACCTTGTAATCCGACATCGTAGGTTTCGGCTCCCGCGGGGAATGGGCGTGCCTATGGAGAGGGAGGATGATTGACGGCCGGCCCTGGCACGTCACTCTCCCCGAAGACAGCCGGAGTAGGTCTCGGCTCTTCACGGCGCCTGCGCACAGGCTATGCGCACGCGTCGTGAAGACCAAGCCTATTTCGGCTATTTCCGGAGAAGCGTGACGCGCCAGAGCCGGCCGTCAATCATCCTCCGTCTCCATAGGCACGCCCATTCCCCGGTATCTTCGATGGACGACTACAAGGTGAGTACGGGGGTAAAAAATTCGGGACAGGCATACTGTAGCTCGCGCTACAATGCCTGATTTTAAGGTAAAAGAAAAAAAATTTTTTTTTTTTGGTCGATAGGGTGAACCCCCGCTTTAAAGAGGAGGTCTGGGGCTATAACTATTTCTCTCGCTCTAACGATCGCGGCGATACCTCACGTGTGGTTTGAACAGTTTTCATATGCAGCTGCTACTCACGTAAGCATTCGCTTCTGCACGCGACCTCTTCAGGAGGGTGCGCGTTTTTAAAAAAAAAGAATTTCACTCATTTATTTTACTGGTTTGTGGTGTTTTTTTTTTTTTTTTTTTGTTTTGTTTTGTTTTTTTACACTTTTGCTATAAAAAAAATTGTGTCACTTTTATTTATATTACAAGGAATGTAAACATCCCTTGTAATAGAAAAAAAAGTATGACAGGACCTCTTAAGTATGAGATCTGGAGTCAAAAAGACCTCGGAATCTCATGTTTACACTAAAGTGCAATAAAAAAGTCTCTTAAGTGCCGACTTACAGCGCGACTTTGTAAGGCGACTTCAGTGCGACTTGGAGCAACTTACAATGCGACTTAAATTTGCCTCCAGAACAGTGACTTTAGCTGTGGCCAATCACAGAATAATCAGCTCTGTGGGAGGGAGGGAGGGGTTTGCCTGAGTAAACTATTTTCTCTTCCTGTAAAGTTGATTCAGTTAAGACAGTGATCCGACTTTGGAGGCGACTTCCATTGAAATCAATGGGTACAAGTTGCTTTTGAAGTAGTACAGGAACCTTTTCTGAAGTCAGAGTGTACATTAAGACGACTCTCATTCACTTTAATGGAATTTCTCATGTCGCCCATTACAAGTGGGATCCCAAGTCGCGGTAGTGTGAGCCGGTGACTTGTCGTTATGGTTCCCCTATCCAGATGGTTCCTGTAAGGACTGCGCAGGCGCAATCCTTGCCGACGGAAATCTCCGAACCTCGGCCGGCATCCAGGCTCATTCTTTAACATCCCCGTGGATTGGAGGATGTTAAAAAAAAGAGCCAGGAGGCCGAGCGAGCGAAGTGAGGCCGACTGGCCACTTTCCTCAAATTCCACGTCGCCCTGGATGCCGGCCGAGGTTTGGAGATTTCCGTTGGCAAGGGTTGCGCCTGCACAGTCCTTACAGGAACCATCTCGATAGCCGGAACCATATTGGCAGATCACCTGGACAAAGCCATGGGCGGAAGTGATGTTTGATGTCTTTTCCGCCCTGCAATGGTATGGAGCCCCAGGTCTTCCCCTCACTTGTCTCCATACCACATACAGAAACGGACACTATCCACCTCAGCAGAGGGAACTGGAGCGGGGTTGTCTGCCGGTAAGTGATCTTGTGGCGAATCCGCTGCAGAGACCACTTTTATCTGAAAGTCTGCCCGCTGAAGAAGAGGATACTAGGGTTTATGGTAGCTAGCTGCTGCCATAACGATGTATATAGCCGCATCCTTCATTCGGAGATCTGTGAATAAATAAAGTCCTGTTTTCCACTGCGGCAGATAGCTTGTAGTTCAGTGAGCTACGGGGGGCACTAATTAGTGCCCTCAAAGTTAAAGCGGAGTTCCACCCAAAAGTGGAACTTCCGCTCATCTCATTCCTTCACCCCTCCTGTGCCACAATTGGCACCTTTCGGAGGGACGGGTAACCTTTCTCACTTACGGGAGCCTCAGCCGTGGATATTGACGTCACCGCTCGGCTCCCTCCTCCTTCCTGTTGCTGGGGCCAGAAGGAGAGAGGAGCGGGCCTCGCGCATGCGCAGTAGGGTTCCCGGCGTGAAGCCACAATGCTACACTGACGGGTTACCTTGCCCGCAATGGCAGCTGCAGCACCTGATGGAGACATCAGCTGCGGTGCCGACATCGCTGGGCTCCAAGACAGGTAAGTAGCTGCTGGTATAAAATATATATATATATATATATATATAATTTGCAGACCCTCTCTTTAATTTACACTACTGGCTGAGAAAGCTGCAGGGAGAATGTGCAGGAGCCTGACAATCCACCTGTGATCCACTGATCGCGGTTGCAATGCTCTGCAGGCTCTTGAGGAAAATAAATAAATGCACAATTTGTTTTACCTGCAAAAACGTGCATGCCTCCTGTTTTTAAAAACCTTGTGGAATTTGATACAAATTTGCCTGTTTTCACTGGGTGTTGCCAGAAGCTGTAAACAATGAAAATAGCAATGTTAGTTTACATTTTCTAGAACCACAGATGAAAATATATGCTTCACTTTACCCTGAAATGTGTGTATAGTCCATGTGTGCTGAATAAAGGCACGGGTGGTCTGATCTCCCACTGAGGCTGCTGCATTTTGACAATCAACCCCACCGGCTGTCAAAATACCATCGCAGAACCTGCAGCTTTTTGGATCCAAGCTGCTATTTGACTGAAGTTTTCTCTCGCTTTTTCAGTTGAGGAATATTAAGCGGGAGGCGGCTGGTAGGGCCACCTATTGATCAGATTTCAGCCCGGTTTATCAGGAAACTGCTGAAACTCAAATGGTATATGGCTAGCCTTATAACCTATCCTGATCCGGTCTGGTCATGTAATTTCCCCTGTTTCTGCCAGCAGCAGCTGCAGGGGAATGGCGGGAGCGTTCAACGATGGCTTGTGTAATACCTGAGTGGTGAGCAGCTTACTATGGCCCATTCGTTACCAGTGCTGCCTTAGGGCCCTTTCAAACGGGCTGTCAGTTTTTTAGGCGGATCTGAACGGGCGCCCCGTCGCCTCTATGGAGCCACGGATGTTAGCGGTGACATGCCCACTGACATCCGACCCGCCAAAGTGTGAAAACCCTACTTTTCCTTCCGGCAGATCGGATCTGGACTCTATGGGCCGTCGTCATCTGACCCCCACCCCCCATAGGTAAGAGTGGCGCTCTCACAGGTCGGTCCCTGCACAGTGTGCAGAGAAAGACCTGTCATCTGCCTGCTCAGCGGGGATTGACAGAGCGATCCCCGCTGAGCAAAGCGGTGCCCACACACGGACAGCCCTGTGTGACAGGGCCCTAACTTGGCATTACTTTGTCATAAGCCTGGCACACACAGGCCACGTATTGGCCGGTTTGTACCACAGCCAGCCAAATGGGCATGCCTGAAAAACATCAGACCGGTGTCATATGGGGGGGGGGGGCTTCGTCCCCCCTGTCGGTACACAATAGCTCAACAAGGAGATCACTGTACTAACACTGAATAGTTAGTACAGCAAGCTTCTCTGTTGTTTTTTTGTCGTTTAGCTGTGTTGAACGAAATAAAACTGCTACTTTGTACCTAGCACAAGTTTGACCATTCCATAAAGGCTGAGTGAAGTCTGACAGTTGCTGCCCTGTGGAAGATCTGCTAGAATAATTTGATTTGTTATTTTTTTTTTGTCGCCTATGGCAAGAATTGGTGCAAGTCTCCCTGAGTAGCTGTAAGGCTGCTTTCACGCTCAAAGCACCGGCCGTTTGAGCTAAAGCGCTGCGCATTTTAGCACTGTTTAAGCGTCGCCTTTCTGCCGCTAGCGGGGCACTGTTGACACTCAAAGGGTTAAAAACGCTTGTTTTGCGGCGCTTTCTAAGCACTTCCCATTCATTGCAATGAGCGGGGACGTTTTGGGAGCGCTGTATACAGCTGATCCTTTTCCCGAACGTCCCGCCATCGTGGAGAATTCGAGGCAGTTTTCAGGCGCTATTTCTAGCGCTAAAATGCCTGAAAACGGCCTCAGTATGAAAGTGCTCTTAAAGTAGGCGTTTCCAAATTTAATGAATTTGTCATGATTAAAAAAATATATATTTTATTTTTTCAAACGTTCAGCCTGCTGCTTTTGGCTTTGGCTAGTTCTTGTATTCAAATATTACCAAGTGCCATCAAGCAAACCTTTTTTGTTGTGTGAATCGGTGTAAACGTATGGAGACGGAGTATGCAAGCAGGCGGAGCGGCAGATCTGCTTCATACAAAGCACAGTGAGGGAAATTGAGTTGCCGCCCCGTTTTTCTGGCGTCGCTCCCTCTTCTTAGAGTATTATCCTAGATTCATAAAGCATCTGCTATTCATTCCGTTTCTGACAGTGGCTCGTCTACCAAATTCGGGACATTTTAAAATGCGTAAATTTCACATTGTGGCGCGATGAATGCTCCGAATTCAAAATAAAAATACCAACAGTTTGTATCTTACCAAAGTGGAGCTAATTAAATCCAACTTTTTTTTTTTGGCCTACAGAGAAAAACTGGCGCAGACAGATTTTGCAAAAGTGTCTTGCGTGCATTTTAAAAGTGGCGCAGCATGCTCCAAATTCATGTTCTAGACGGGTGCATGAATTTAGTGCATGCCGCGCCAATTTTAGAACGCATGAGAGAGACTTTCACCAAATCTGTCTGTGCCAGTCTTTATGAATCCCAGGGAGTGTGTTTTTAGGTTGGGTTGTCTAATTGGCCATATGAATAAGACTACCAAGTTTAACCAAAAGCTATGCAATATTAACCTAAAATCATAATTTTATGATGATTATTATTAAAAAGAAAACAGAACCTTTAGTATCACTTTAAAGGAGTTGTAAAGGTACAATTTATTTTTATTTTTTCCAAAACAGCTTCCTTTACCTTAGTGCAGTCCTCCTTCACTTACCTCATCCTTCCATTTTGCCTTTAAATGTCCTTATTTCTTCTGAGAAATCCTCACTTCCTGTTCTTCTGTCTGTAACTCCACACAGTAATGCGAGGCTTTCTCCCTGGTGTGGAGTGTCGTTCTCGCCCCCCCCGGACTACAGGAGAGTCAGGACGCCCTCTAACACACAGCTCCTTTCTCTGTCTGCAACGTAGAGAGTGTCCTGACTCTCCTGTGGAGAGATCGGACCAAAACGGACACCCGATCCGATCTGCCATTGACGGATGGGGACGTATATCCATAAGTCTGTTTTTATCGGATCGTGTTGGATGTCAGCGGACATGGCTCCGCTGATATCCGACACTCCATAGAGATGCATGGAGCGGCCGTTCTGGTCCGCCGTCAACTGACAGGCGGACCTGAGCGGTCCGTCCGTGTGAAAGGGGCCTAATAGATTAAATCTGGTGAACATTTGACTTTCAAAGCAATTTCTTCTCCTTTGCTACAACATTTTGAAACAGCTGGGTCTGAAAATTAAGAGAATTTTTGATGAGCGGACGTGTGTGTGTGTGTGTGTGTGTGTGTGTGTGTGTGTGTGTGTGTGTGTGTGTGTGTGTGTGTGTGTTTTTTTTTTTTTTTTTTCCAATAATTTTTTCAATTTTTTCTGAAACAAAGGAATACAATCCATGGACATCATACATAACCTAATATCCATCTCTATCTGTTAATTAATATGCCATAGTATATTTATACACTCTTATGTTGAGTCTTTATTAATCACCCCACCCCCCCCGCCCCCGAGAAAACTTACTCGTAATGATTCAACTCAAACCACCACGGCTTGGACAACAGAATCCCCCCCCTAGATCTTCAAGCTATATTATATTCGTACTGATTTTTGTTTGGATTTAACTCAAAAGAAGCGTTGGGTATTTTTGGCTAAACAAACCATTACGTAAAAATTTACTACAGTTGTAGGCTTTTGGTCAACCTTTGTTACCAAAAGCAGGCAGATCAATGGTGGCAACATTTCCACGAATGATTTCTCAATGGATCATTTTTGACATCCAGCCAGATGAGGTGAAAATCGATGTGGGTCTGGCATTGGTAACCAATATTCTCATTGCATCCACCACTTTTGTCTTGAGAGATTTTTAGTAGTTCAATCATGCTACAAAAATTTTAAGCAATTATTTTAACGTGTAAAGCCGAGTACACACGTTTTTTTTTTTTCTCCCCTGCTAAGCTGTTGTGTTCTGACAGGGGGGATGAACATAACCCCCTGTCAGAACACTGAGCAGCGCTCGCTGCCATTGGCTGAGAGTGCCGATCAGGAGTCACTCGGCTGCTTGTTTTCCAGCATGGACATCCGGCTTCTGTGGGACAGACCGACATACCCACAAGCAGAATATTTTTTTGTACCGGTGATCTGACGATCTGGTTCCGGCTAACGAGCTGGTTCCTGTAAGGACTGCGCAGGCGCAATGCTTGCCGACGGAAATCTCCGAACCTCGGCCGGCATCCAGGGCGACGTGGAATTTGAGGGAAGTGGCCAGTCGGCCTCACGTCCTCGCTTCGCTCCCGGCATCCAGGGCGACGTGGAATTTGAGGGAAGTGGCCAGTCGGCCTCACGTCCTCGCTTCGCTCCCGGCATCCAGGGCGACGTGGAATTTGAGGGAAGTGGCCAGTCGGCCTCACGTCCTCGCTTCGCTCGGACAACTCGCTCTGCTCGGCCTCCTGGCTCTTTTTTTAACATCCTCCAATCCATGGGGATGTTAAAGAATGAGCCTGGATGCCGGCCGAGGTTCGTAGATTTCCGTCGGCAAGGATTGCGCCTGCGCAGTCCTTACAGGAACCAGCTGAATAGGGTAACTTTAACCACAAGTCACCGGCAAATGTCTCTTGACATTAGGCCTCATACACATGGGCAGAACTATTTATCTCTGTTGGAACAAATGGTAGTATTCGTTGCTTTGCAGCTGTAGCCATTGAGGTTTTTGTGTTTTTTTGCATTGACTTCTTTTGATTTGTGTTATCTGTTTTAAGTAGACTACTTCAGACCACCGACTAGCTTGTGTATCGGGCTCCCTCCAGTATGGTATAACCACATTTCCTGGTGAATCGAGCTTTGGTTGCGTGCTTGAAAATGGTCTGCCTGCCTCTTTGCAAGTTCCTTGTTTCTAACAGCCACTGAATAAAGACTTTTGATTTTATTTTTTACACAGCTTTAAGTAGTTTTGCACCCACTGACAAACTGGAATATTTACTAAAAATTAAATGGAGGTATATTTCAAAGTTATGCAGAAATGAAATGAGAACTTTTCATGCATCGGGAAATTTCTGTTCTTTTTAAATGCTGCATGCTAGGTTCCCATCCAGGAGATGAACCAAGACCATGGTCTCTGCAGACAGGGCTCCGAAAACTTGGATTTTGTTTGTTTATTTTTTTTCCTAAATTATGATCCTTAACCACCGCCTCCTGCACATATACGTCGGCAGAATGGCACGGCTGGGCACATGCACGTACGTCATCATTAAGTTCCCAGCCGTGGGTCGCGCACCCGCGAGCCTGTCCGAATCGCAGTGACCGCGGGACCCGATCGCTGCTGGAGTCCCGCGATCAGTCCCCAGAGCTGAAGAAAGGGGAGAGCTGTGCTTGCCCGTTCTTCACTGTGGCGCCGTCATTGATCGTGTGTTCCCTTTTTTATAGGGAAACACAATCAATGACGTCACACCTACAGCCGCACCCCCCTACAGTTAGAAACACAAATGAGGTCACACTTAACCCCTTCAGCGCCCCCTTGTGGTTAACTCCCAAACTGCAATTGTAATTTTCACAGTAAACAATGCATTTTTGCTGTGAAAATGACAATGGTCCCAATCGTGTGTCAAAATTGTCCGAAGTGTCGCCCTAAAGTCGTAGTCACGAAAACAATCACTGATCGCCGTCATTAGTAGTAAAAAAAATTTTTTTTTATAAAAATGCAATAAAACTATCCCCTATTTTGTAAACGGTATACATTTTGCGCAAACCAATCGATAAACGCTTATTGCGATTTTTTTTTTTTTTTCAAAAATATGTAGAAGAATACGTATCGGCCTAAACTGAGGAAAACATTTTTTTTTTTTATATATATTTTTGGGGGATATTTATTATAGTAAAAAGTCAAAAATATAGATTTTTTTTCAAAATTGTCGCTCTATTTTTGTTTATAGTGAAAAAAATAAAAACCGCAGAGGTGATCAAATACCACCAAAAGAAAGCTCTATTTGTGGGAAAAAAAGGACGCCAATTTTGTTTGGGAACCACGTCGCACGACCGCGCAATTGTCAGTTAAAGCGACGCAGTGCCGAATCGCAAAAACTGGCCAGGTCCTTTAGCTGCCACTTAAGTGGTTAAGTAACAGGCCACCTGGCATTGATCACATTTTACAATTTTTATGGCAACAAGTAATACAACTTTAAATTTAATTTTTACATAAGGCTGCTTTTAATCTGCTTGCCCAACATCGAATCTGGTTTGTGAGAACGAAGCGTTAAAGTTTTAAGATTTTAAAGCCTAAACAATTTTACCCTATTGAAATCCTTGCATTAGGCTAAAAGATGTTTTAGGCGTCAGTGTCCTCGGAAACCCCTTTCACTTACCTGAGCCCTCATTTAATCTAAAGCTCTTCTCTGCCCTCACTTTCTATCGTCTCTGGCTGAGGCACTGGGAGCCATTGGTTCCCGTTGCTGTCAATCAAAGCCAGTGACGAGGGGGCGGGGCCAAGTTCCGCTGTCTGTCAATAGACAGCCTGCACAAGAAAGCGGCTTTCTATGGGGGCACTCCGTGGAGAGGAGGAGCCAGGAGCGCTTGCGGGTGACCTGAGAAGAGGCGATTTAGGGCCACTCTGTGAAATTCTGACTTGGCAATATTTGCCCACTCTTATTTGCAAAAACACTCCAAATCTGTCATTGTGAGGGCATCTCCTGTGTACAGTCCTCTTCAGATCACCCCACAGATTTTCATCAGATTCAGGTCTGGGCTCTGGCTGGACAATTGCAAAACTTTAATCATAATCTAGTAAAGCTGTTCCTTTGATTTGGATATATGCTTTGAGTCGTTGTCATGCTGAAAGATAAAGTTCATCTTCATGTTCAGCTTTCTAGCAGAAGCCTGAAGGTTTTGTGCCAATATTGACTGGTATTTGGAACTGTTCATAATTCCCTTTACCCAAAATTGCCCCAAAGCATGATGCTGCCACCACCATGCTTCACGGTGTGTATGGTGTTCTTTTGGTGGTGTGCAATGTTTTTGCACCAAACATGTCTTTTGTAATTTTGGCCAAAAAGTTCAACCTTGGTTTCATCAGACCAGAACACATTTTCCCACATGCTTTAGGGAGACGTCAGATGTGTTTTTGCAAAATTTAGCCGGGCTTGGATGTTTTTCTTTGTTAAAAAAACACTTCACTGTGTTCTATGGTATAATGCCTTGAAAATTATTTTGTACCCTTCTCCTGACTGATACCTTTTAACAATGAGATCCCTCTGATGCTTTGGAAGCTGTCTGAGGATCGTGACTCTTGCTGTAGAATGTGACTAAGAAAATGTCAGGAAAGACCTACTAGAACAGCTGAACTTTATTTGGGGTTAGTCAGAGGCACTTTAAATGTTGGCAGGTGTTTACTGACTATTATTTAACATGAGTTTGAATGTGATTGCTTAATTCTGAACACGCTACAACCCCAGTTATAAGAGGGTACGCACACTTATGCAACCACATATATATATAATTTTTTTTTTTTTTTTCAGTTTGTAGTTGTACAGTTAATAGTTCAAATTAAAGGTGGAAAAAGTTCTGAAATTATTCATCCTTTGTCTTTTTAAAAAAAAAATGTTTAAACATCACAGAAACCCAACATTTTAACATGGGTGTGTAGAGTTTTTATATCAATTGTATATTCGGGTTTTAGAGCAACATACACTCCCATCCAAACAAGGTCTTTATCAGGGAAGGCCTGCATATTTCAGCAGGACAATGCTATACTGCAATGACAACGGCATGGCTTTGTAGTAGAAGAGTCTGAGTGCCTAACTGGCCTGCCTGCAGTCCAGACCTTTGATCCATTTGAAAATATTTGGCGCATCTTGCAATGAAAAATGGCAGACGACCCAGGACTGTTGAGAAGTAATGCCGCGTACATATGATAATTTTTTGGCATGAAAAAAAAAAGATGTTTTTTGGCATTTAGAAAAAACGAAGTTTTTCCAACTTCATCATTAAAACAACGTTGCCCACACAGACCAAAAAATGCTCTAGCAGAGCGCGGTGACGTACAACACGTACGACGGCACTCAAAAGGGGAAGTTCCATTAAGCCACCCTTGGGGCTGCTTTTAGCTGATTTCGTGTTAGTAAAAGACGATTCGCGCTTTTCTGTCTGTTACAGCGTGATGAATGTGCTTACTCCATTATGAACGGTAGTTTTACCAGAATGAGCGCTCCCGTCTCATAACTTGCTTCTGAGCATGCGCGGGTTTTTAACGTCGCTTTAGCCCACACACGATCATTTTTTACAACCCGAAAAACGACATTGTTTAAAATTTTGTTTAAAAATGCAGCATGTTCGAATTTTTTTTTTTCGTAATTTTTCAGAACCCGAAAAATGTTGTGAAGCCCACACACCATCGTTTTAAATGACATTTTTTAAAAACGTTTTTTTCATGCCGAAAAATGATCGTGTGTACGCGAGTTCTATTTCAGGCAAGAGTAAGACATCATTCCTCTCCCAAAACTCCAGTATCTGGTCTCCTCAGTTCTCCTGCGCGCCGCTGGCTCTCTCTCGCTCCTGCTCGCCGCTGGCTCTCTCTCGCTCCTGCGCGCCGCTGGCTCTCTCTCGCTCCTGCGCGCCGCTGGCTCTCTCTCGCTCCTGCGCGCCGCTGGCTCTCTCTCGCTCCTGCGCGCCGCTGGCTCTCTCTCGCGCTCCTGCGCGCCGCTGGCTCTCTCTCGCTCCTGCGCGCCGCTGGCTCTCTCTCGCTCCTGCGCGCCGTTGGCTCTCTCTCGCTCCTGCGCGCCGTTGGCTCTCTCTCGCTCCTGCGCGCCGTTGGCTCTCTCTCGCTCCTGCGCGCCGTTGGCTCTCTCTCGCTCCTGCGCGCCGTTGGCTCTCTCTCGCTCCTGCGCGCCGTTGGCTCTCTCTCGCTCCTGCGCGCCGTTGGCTCTCTCTCGCTCCTGCGCGCCGTTGGCTCTCTCTCGCTCCTGCGCGCCGTTGGCTCTCTCTCGCTCCTGCGCGCCGTTGGCTCTCTCTCGCTCCTGCGCGCCGTTGGCTCTCTCTCGCTCCTGCGCGCCGTTGGCTCTCTCTCGCTCCTGCGCGCCGTTGGCTCTCTCTCGCTCCTGCGCGCCGTTGGCTCTCTCTCGCTCCTGCGCGCCGTTGGCTCTCTCTCGCTCCTGCGCGCCGTTGGCTCTCTCTCGCTCCTGCGCGCCGTTGGCTCTCTCTCGCTCCTGCGCGCCGTTGGCTCTCTCTCGCTCCTGCGCGCCGTTGGCTCTCTCTCGCTCCTGCGCGCCGTTGGCTCTCTCTCGCTCCTGCGCGCCGTTGGCTCTCTCTCGCTCCTGCGCGCCGTTGGCTCTCTCTCGCTCCTGCGCGCCGTTGGCTCTCTCTCGCTCCTGCGCGCCGTTGGCTCTCTCTCGCTCCTGCGCGCCGTTGGCTCTCTCTCGCTCCTGCGCGCCGTTGGCTCTCTCTCGCTCCTGCGCGCCGTTGGCTCTCTCTCGCTCCTGCGCGCCGTTGGCTCTCTCTCGCTCCTGCGCGCCGTTGGCTCTCTCTCGCTCCTGCGCGCCGTTGGCTCTCTCTCGCTCCTGCGCGCCGTTGGCTCTCTCTCGCTCCTGCGCGCCGTTGGCTCTCTCTCGCTCCTGCGCGCCGTTGGCTCTCTCTCGCTCCTGCGCGCCGTTGGCTCTCTCTCGCTCCTGCGCGCCGTTGGCTCTCTCTCGCTCCTGCGCGCCGTTTGCTCTTCCTCGCCCCTCCCACTGACTTGTATGCCACTACAGGACCTACATGCTGGTGGGAGGAACTACAGAACACTTGCAATGATTGGGGAGCAGTGAATTTGCAAACATGATCCTAGTGGAAAGGTAATAATGACGACGATCTGGACAGTGTTTTAAATGCTAATATTAAAGTACTATAACTGGTGTGAGATGAAAGTTCTGGCATTTTTTTTTTTGCTTGTTTATTCGGCATTACAAGGAAAGCATTGTTCAGCCAATCATAGATTTGAACTGTCAGTTTTGGTTGGCTTGTGTTGATAGTCCATGTGTCTGCGTTTGGGGTTTCAGGCGTGGTGAGGGTTACGTTTTTTTTTTTTTCATGGTTCATTGAGAGAAAGGATCGCCTTTCAGCCGGCAGCTTTGTTTCTGGAACTTTGCAGTGAAATCCAGCCCACTTCTATGGAGGGTTTTCCTGCTGCAGAAGTGTTGTGTCCGTGCCACATGTCCGCTTTGTGGGGCTCGCCTGTCTCTGTTCATTTTACGAGCTGGGATCTGAAAGCGTGCAGGAAGCGATCTGACTCTTGCTTGTTAGGGTTTCTTACACGACTGTGGTATTTAAAACCTCGTAAGCATAAAATGTCAGCAGCCTGTTCCTCGTAGTGGACATACATGGAATGTGTAAGACAGGCAAAGTCTCTCAGCCTCCATTTACTTGTGCATGCTTACAAAATGGCAAAGTAAACCATGTTCAGCGCTCAAGCTGTTGATTTTTTTTTTATTTATTTTTTTATTGTGATTATAAATTGATAATGTAAACCTTGATTAGATCTATGAAAGTTAGAAGTTGGCATTCCTTTGTGTAAACTTTTTCTGAGATCTATGCAGGCTGACCTTCTGATAATGCTTGTTTCTTAGTAAGAGTGCTGAGCATCTGGTTTAGAAATTTAGAATTACTGATCCGATACAAGTAAGCTCTGCAGAAAAGATGAAAATCTTTCATAAACTTTTGGTGTGACTGCTAGACGACTAGCTTTTGCAAAATGAGGAACTGGCAATGGCAGCCTATATGTTTTTGATGGGTAACCGTTTCTTTTTTGGGTTGTGCAAAAAAATCGAGTTTTGGGTGAGCCAATTTTATGGGTTCTTGGTAGGGTTGTCCCGATACCAAGCATTTGCCCGAGTACTTGTAAATGCTCCCGATGCTTCACCCGATACTTGTACAGTCAGCGGTGATCAGTGCGTGGGGAAGTTACAAGCACCGATCACCGCTGTATAGATTTAAAAGTAATTTTTCCGCTTCTCTCCCCCCCCCCCCCCCCCCCGCGCAGCTTTCAGCTGCTTTAAAATCAGCGGTGATCGTAACTCCCCCACACACGATCACCGCTGACTGTCCCATGTCCTCCAGCCCCCCTCCGTTTTGCTGCAGTCTCCCTCCGTGTCCCCCGCCGTGTTTCTCTCTCCCTCCGTGTCCCCCACCGTGTTTCTCTCTCCCTCAGTGTCCCCCTCTCCCTCCATGCTCCTCCTCCACCTCCTGGAACTGTCAGGATAGAGAGCGGCGTTAGGAGCTGGTAAATCTGGCTCCTTACTGCTCCGAATAGACAGTCAGTGAACACTGACTCTGTCCATTCACATAACTAAAACATCGTAAACTGTGATTACAATGTTTCAGTTTATGAATGAAGAGAAGACGCTGTGTTCTCTCCATTCATTTTCAGCGCAGCTGAGGCTGCTGAGAAAGGGACAGGGGAACATGTGTCCCTAGTCCCTTTCTCTGTCTCAAAGGGGAGATGTCAGAGGTCTGTTAAGACCCCTGATATCTCACCAAAGCCCCCCAACAGGGCTGAAAAAAAAAGAAGAAAAAAAAATTATTGTAGAAAATAATAAAAAAATAAAACAAAAAACACACTGACACGGTCCCCCCCCCCCCCTTAAAAAAAAAAAAGAAAGCATTATAAATAAAAAATAAATAAAACATTTGTAAAAAAAAAAAATGTTAAAAAAAAAACTGACACATGTGCCACGGTCACATCTGTCAAATGAGATTAAAAAAAAGTATTGGTATCGGCGAATACTTGAAAAAAAGTATCGGTACTTGTACTCAGTCTTAAAGTGGTATCGGGACAACCCTAGTTCTTGGGCCCCATTCACACTTGCGTGACTTGTCATGGGACTTTGCACCCCACAGACCGCACCCTACGTTTCCCAATAAGTACCATTCATATCTGTGACTTAAAGTCGCAGTACTACTTTGATCTGACTTTCATGCAACTGGAGGCCCATAGAATGCAAACCCATGAAAGTCGCGCATGCGTGATTATACATGTGACTTGTAAAAAACTTCCCGGCAATGAAAAATAAATGGGGGGGAGCGTGTAACATGCTTCCCCTAACTGTACCAACCCTTCAGGTCTAAATATTTTATATATATATATATTTTTTTTTTTTGATGACTTTGTGTCCCGCCCAAAACCCATTCCAGACCCTTATCAGAGTATGCAGCTTGGCAGTTTAGAAATGGGGGGCGGGGAGGGACAAGCGCTCCCTTCTGAATCATACCAGGCCACATGCCCTCAACATATGGGGGGGGGGTGCATTGGAGCACCCAAAAGCACTCAACCAGCTATTCACACAGAATTATAATCGCCCAATCAACTTTCAACCCGATCCGAGTAGTTCTAAAAATTTAGAAAGAATGAAACCAATTTTTTTTCTTTTTTCTGTTCTGCACATGTCTAGTGACTTTGTAGAGCACAAACAAAATGATCACATTGGTCAAAGATTTTAGTTGGAAGGACTTGTGTACACACGGTCGGATAAACCGATGTAACGGATTTATTGCCAGACAGTTGAGGTGAGCATGAACAGCCAACATTTGTTGTAGTTAATTCAGCCAACAATTGTCTGATGGCGTATATACACACGGTCGAATTATCCGACGCAACCCGTCCATCAGACAATTGTGGTCATAAGATTGGATCGTGTGTATGGTCATAAGCTTGGATCGTGTGTATGGTCATAAGATTGGATCGTGTGTATAGGCCTTAAGAGGACGGGTTTCTATAGAGGTTTACGTTGGTCCCATGATGTAGGCACATGATATTGGGGGATTTGCTTTGTCAAAACTCTTGATACATATGTTGCTAGCGGGTAATTTGTTGGTGGACACTCTTGTGCATGGCAACACCTTAATTGGTAAGTTTGTTGCAATGTGGATTCATCACAACAGCCAGTTGTAGTGGTTATTGGGTGGGGACTGATGTTTAGTGCCCCTCGCTTGTCGGACTGTTGGAATGACCATAAATCTGTGATTAAGACCCCTTTCACACTGGGGCGTTTTTCAGGCGCTTTGGCTTTAAAAAAAAAGTGCTCTCAATGGGAAGGGGGCTTTAGGAGTGGTGTATTTAACGCTCCTAAAGCGCTGCAAAGAAGCTACTTGCAGGACTTTTTTTTTTTTTTTTGACGCTCTGCCAGCGCAGTGCTTCAGTGTGAAAGCACTCTGGCTTTCACATTGGGATTGCAGATGCAGCTTTTTTCAGGCGTTTTTTTTTACGCTAAAACGCCTGAAAAAAACGCCCCAGTGTGAAAGGGGTCTAAGGGAAACAATGGGGTGACATTGCAGATGCCTCCATCCACACTGGTTAGCATGGATGGTGGAATATATTGAGTTTATGGCTAGCTTTACCTACTTCTTTCTCTCCCTAAACACAGTTTTTCTGCATCCAGAGCAAATGGATCCAAGTGTGATTTAAATGTGGACAGATGAGGCTTCTGTCTGCTTGTAATTTGTACAGACTTCCTGGACTCCGCTCGCATACACCTATAATTCCTTCTATTCTCTGCATCTTCAATAGTAGTCACTGTGTCTACTATGCCTGCTCCTCCAGTCTTCCTGCCCAATAACAGAAGCCTTGGTATTATGTGAACACTTTCTCAAAATACAAAGGCTCCTGTGAATATGCAGCAGAGTAGAGGGGCGGGCATAGCTGCTGTGCGTGCCTCTCTCTCATCTTGGATCCCAGAGTGCGTCTCCGTTAGAACAATAAACCTTTTAAGAGAAGACCAGGAGATGGACCTAAAGAGGAAGTAAACTTCCTCTGCAAACTTTTACCTATAGGTAAGCCTATGATGATGAGGCTTACCTATAGGTATTGAAAATGTAAAGTTTAGGAGATATTTCCAGTGCATGTAGTCAGTGACATCACTGGTGCACATGCTCTGAATGCTCACATGCTCGCTGTTCCCGGGCGGCCTACGATTGAAGTGGAGGTTCACCCTAAAAAACATCTATATACCATTACATGCAGCATACTTGCGTCAGCTACAGTATGCTGGTATTTTTTTTTCGCGGTACATACCGTTATATAGTTCATTTTCTTTTCTTATTCCCGCGGGGAATAGGCGTTCCTATGAAGAGGCGTAGATGATTGACGTGTGGAAAAGGCGCGTCATGCGTTCCGAAAATAGCCGATCTGGGACACAGCGCTATACGGCGCCTGCGCACCGACTAGGAGCCGTGCAGAGCTGACTGCGCAGGCGCCGTATATAGCCGAGTCCCAGATTGTCTATTTTCGAAATGCGTGACGCGCCTTTTCTGCACGTCAATCATCTACTCCTCTTCATAGGAATGCCTATTCCCCGCGGGAGTAAGAAAAGAAAATGAACTATATAACGTTATGTACAGCGATAAAAAAACAGCATACTGTAGCTGACGCAAGTATGCTGCATGTAATGGTATATAGATGTTTTAGGGTGAACCTCTGCTTTGAGGTCGGCAAAGCCAGAACAGGGGGATGCCTTGTGAACAAGGCATTCCCCTGTTCTGCCTAGTGACATGTCGCTGATCTACTGTTCCCCGTGATCGGGAACAGTGATCAGTGACGTGTCACTGGTAGCTCCTCCCCCCAACAGTTAGAATCACTCCCTAGGACACACCTAAACTAATAGTTAACCCCTTCACTGCCAGTGTCCTTTTCACAGTAATCCGTGTATTTTTTTTTAGCACTGATCGTTGTATAAATGATAATGGTCCCAAAAATGTGTCAAGTGTCTGGTGTGTCCGCCATAATGTCGCAGTCACGATAAAAATCACAGATCGCCACCATAACTAGTAAAAATTTTTTTTTATAAAAATACCATAAAACTATCCCCTATTTTGTAGACGCTATAAGTTTTGCGCAAAGAAATCAATAAACGCTTAATGCAAATTTGCTTTTTAAAATAAAAATGGGGAATATTTATTATAGCAAAAAGTACTAAATACTGCTCTTTTTCGTCAAAATTTTCGCTTTATTTTTGTTTATAGCGCAAAAAATGAAAACCGCAGAGGTGAGCAAATACCACCAAAAGAAAGCTCTATTTGTGGGGGGGGGGGGGGGGGAGAAAGAAGTACATTTTGTTTGGGAGCCACGTCGCACGACCGCGCAATTGTCAGTTAAAGCGAAGCAGTGGCGAATCGCAAAAAGTGGCTTGGTCTTTGGCCAGCCAAATGGTCCGGGGCTGAAGTGGTTAAGGCAACTCTCGCCTTTCTTGGGTCGATGTTTAGTGTGGTGCTCACAATGATCCCAAACAGTTTATTTAGATTTAAATGGAATAACGGATTCCAATATTGAAGACAAGGCTGCATTTGCACACTGACTATTGTTAATGCGCCCCAACACAGAGGCAAAAATCCGAAATCCCCAGACCCCTTGTGATATTACATTCACCGAGAACTTTTCCTTCACTCTTTGTTTCTGTAATGAGAAGAATGGCCATTACATTTTTCCACACACAAAGAATGGGCAGCCCTGAGTTCTTTTGTTTCTATGCATGCGCTGCCAAGGAATATACAGCGGATGAAATTTACATGCAATGATCATGGCTTATCCCTGTTTCACCTTTTGTGAGTTTCCTGAGGTCATCTTGTCTGCTTCTTACCAAAGCTGAGGAAGTGAACAGATCTAATATACTCAAATAACTTTTGTGGTTTCACTTGCAACTCGTTTTCTTCTTCCCTCCCCCCAGGGGTGCAGAACTCTGGAAGAGACGGGGTTAAGTGTATTGTGAAATGGCATATTTCTATACTACGGCATGCACACAGGAACATCATTGTATGGGCACGCCCTCTTTTGTTTTACGATTTGTATGTAAATGAACTCGTACATGGTGGAACGTCTACCGATTCTGTGTACAGTAAAGTAAAAGGCAATAGATCGGCAGATTGATCAGTTTTAGGACACTGTATACTGGTATCTGTCTAAAAAATGTTCAAGGTCCTGGCGATTTGAAGCTTTATATTGCAAAACTGAAACCATGTGCATTTTTGGTACTTTGTGCATTTTTGGTACTTTGTGCCTTGTTGGTACTTTGTGCCTTGTTGGTACTTTTGTGCCTTGTTGGTACTTTGTGCCTTGTTGGTACTTTGTGCCTTGTTGGTACTTTGTGCCTTGTTGGTACTTTGTGCCTTGTTGGTACTTTGTGCCTTGTTGGTACTTTGTGCCTTGTTGGTACTTTGTGCCTTGTTGGTACTTTGTGCCTTGTTGGTACTTTGTGCCTTGTTGGTACTTTGTGAATTTTTGGAATTTTTTTTGTGTGCCTTGTTGGTACTTTTTGTGCCTTGTTGGTACTTTTGTATTTCCAAAATGGGATAAATGAGTTTAGTGGCTCTTGGCGATCAATCACCTTTTGTGTTAAGTGTGGTCAGTTTTTTCATGTTTCTGTGGCTGCGGGTACATGTGCAGAGTTTGCCACAATGGTTTACAGGGTAAATTAAAAATCAATGATATCATTATTAAATTGTGTGTTTTTTATTAATATATTACCGTATATACTCGAGTATAAGCCGAGTTTTTCAGCACATTTTTTTGTGCTGAAAATGCCCCCCTCGGCTTATACTTGAGTCACCTTTTTTGCGCCTGATCTTCCGGAATTTGTGGACCTGGTACCAGCCAGCCGTAGGTCCCATGGACCCCAAACTTGGCACACATATAGCACCACGCTTTCAAGTGTGCAAAGTTTGTTGTCCAGAGGACCTACGGCCGGGGTGCACCGATTTTTCAAATTCGGGCACCCCTTCCATAGACTCCCATGTTAAACGGTAATTTCTCCGATAACTTTGGGGACCCGGTATCGGCTGGACGTAGGTCCCCGGAACCCGAAACTTGTCACACATGTAGCCCCAGTTCTCCTCTACAAGTGTGCAAAGATTGCTGTCTGGGGGACCTATGGCCTGGGGAGCACCAATTTTTCAAATCTGGGCACCCCTTCTATATACTTCCATGTTAAACGTAAGTCGAGGCATGGGCACAGTGGGGGCATGCACATGGACACAGGCATGCAGATGCCTCATTTTCTCAGTTCTTTGTGGTAAAATTAGGTGCCTCGGCTTATATTCAGGTCGGCTTATACTCGATTATATACAGTATTTATTTTTTATCAGTTTTGTTTTTGAATTTAAATCTGATTTTTATAAAATTTATTTGAATAAAATGAATTTGGAATAAATATCCATCTAAAGATAGTTTTTCTGTTTAAAGTGGAGTTCCACCTTAAAAAAAATAAAAAAAACTACACCAGAAACCTGCAAAAAAAGATTTATTTTTTATTTTTTTTTACTTACAGAAATGCCGGTTGCTATGCGGATGTTCCTAATCTCGTGGTGTCTTCTGGGGAATGGTGCAGGCTGCCTTCTGGGAACTTTGTGTATCCCAGAAAGCAGCCGCCCATTCACAAAAGCGCCGCAAGACTCGCACATGCGCAGTAGGAAACTGGCAGTGAAGCTGCCAAGCTCCACTGCCCGTTTCCCTCAGAAAGGATTGCAGCGCCGGGAGCTGCCAGGGTCAAGGGATCGGCCTCGGGGGGCCGACATTCGCGGGCGCCTAGGGACAGGTAAGTGTCCTTATTAAAAGTCAGCAGCTACAGTGTTTGTAGCTGCTGACTTAAAAAAAAAAATTGCGGTTGGAACCCCCTTTTAACCACATCAATACTGAGCACTGATGCTACAGACATCGTTCAGATATCCTCTTTTTCAGCCAGCGATTCTGTACACTGTAAGAATGATCATAGCAGCAGTTCAGCTGCTAGATCGTTCTTACAGGTGATGGGAGTGGACACCCTCCGCCCCCCTCTCCCACCTTCGGTGCTTCTCCAGGCTCTCCCGTGCCATCAGGGACCCGGAGAAAGAATTGGCCACTGCTGGGTGACGATCATAGAGATTTACAGTCATCTCTACGACCGTCTGAGGAACAGGCGCGACGTTATCACGTCACGATCGCGTCTGGAAAGCACGAGATCGTGATATTTTTTTTTATTTTTTTTTTTGGATCTCATGCTTTTCAGCTTGGAAAATAAATGTGGGGTCTTATTGACCCTGCATCTCTCCATAAAGAGGACCTATCACACACCATTCCTATTACAAGAGATGTGTTTACATTCCTTGTAATAGGAATAAAAATTAAGTGTAAAAAAAAAAGTAAGCGCCCCAGTAGCTCGCGCACAGAAGCGAACGCATATGTAATCGCCTTTCAAACACACATGTGAGGTATCGCTGCATGCTTTAGAGTGAAAGAAACAATTCTAGTCCTAGACCCCCTATGTAACTCTAAACTGGTAACTTGTAAAAATGTTGAAAGCGTCGCCTATGGAAGTTTTTAAGTACCGAAGTTTGGCGCCATTCCATGAGTGTGCGCAATCTTAAAACGTGACATGTTGGGTATCTATTTGCTCGGGGTAACTTTATCTTTCACATTATACAAAAAAATTGGGCTAACTTTACTGTTTTTTTAATTCATCAAACGGGTCCCCCCCCAAAAAAAACACGTTTGAAAAATTGATAATTTATAATCGTATTGCCCTCTTTTTTGCTGGGTTATCCACACACAAAAAAAACAAACCCACTTGCATACCCAGAACATCCAGCATTGTTCAATTATAATCTGCCGCTCCCCTATGACATCATCTGGAGTCCACTGTCATTTCCTGGTTCCTGCAACCAGCTCCCCCTGATGACACACCGGGAACCCTGTCCTGTAGATTATCATAGGAGACCTCAGGTAGCTGGGGGATGTCCTTTTCACCTAGGTGAGAATTCCAAAAGTACAGAGATGGGGTTATCAAAGTCTTTTTAAAGGGGAGTTTCAGCCTTTTAGTGTTAAGTCGGCATCTACAAAAAGTGTAGCTGCTGACTTTTAATAAACAGACACTTACCTGCTCCACGGTCCAGCGACGCGGCCGCTCGGAGCTCTGCGCCTCCATTCATAGTGTGGGCACCCAGCCGTGAGAGCTTTCGGCTTCATGGCTTGGCATTCACTGCGCATGCGCGAGTCGCGATGCGCTCTGAGTGTACAGGCGATCTCCAGGGACCTGTCGCGTGCCCCTGGAGATTGCCTAAGGCGAGAAGAGAAGTCACCGAGGCGGAAGTGGGACCGGAAGTCCCACTCCTACCGAAAGCCCCCAAAAAATATTTCATGCCAAATGTGGCATGTAAGGGGGCGAGGAGTGCTTAAAGCGGAAGTTCCACTTTTAGGTGGAGCTCCGCTTTAAATAAGTAAATGAATGAAAAAAAAAGTGCAGTTGTGTAAAAGGATGGGGTTTAGAAGCAAAATGATGGAAAGTGGGTGAGGAGGGTGAAGGTCCTGATTGGTCAATGCCTTTTTTTTATAGCACAAAAGCTGTCAGTCATTTCTCGCTATACACTAGGTGGTTATTGGCATTCTGTGCCTATAACACTCTAATCAACCCAAGCTTTTGCACACCATTTTTTCCCTTTAAGCAGAGTAAATGTCCAGACTTGTCGTTCCTATCAGTAATACTTTCTCAGTGTTGGAAGGATAGTAGTACTGTAAGCTTACCACACACTCTTGTGGTTCTTAATGTTAGGTTTGGGGTTAGGATTAGGCATGTAGTACTTACAATCCTGTGTTATGATGAAAGGATATTGCATTTAACGCTAATCATTTTAATGTAGACAAAATTAGCCCTCAACCCTAACATTAGTAACCACTGAGGCCTATTGCATATTACTGGGCTGCTGTCCACTTGGTAGAGAAGCCTCAGCAAACCAAAAGGTTTGTTTTCAAGTGTTTCTTCGCACGCACTCTTCACTATCTTATAAAACTTGCCCAGACTATTGTGAAGGCCGATGTTCCTACTGATTGTTGACCACGAGAAATGATTTGGCCTGTAGAGTTGGCTGACTCGGGCAAATATGTACATTTGTGTTAGAGCTGCGCAATTGTGGATAAAAGGAGCGCCGCCCTTTTTTTTTTTTTTTTGCTTGGTATAAGGCATCGTGCACAGGACGTTTTTCAGCAGCTGTTTTTGGCAGTAGACATTTTTTTCTACAGTCAATAAACTCTCCATCATGTTATCCTATGTGTCCATGCACACACAGGCTGTTAGCAGCAGTTTTGGGCAGTGGCGTTTTTGAGCAGTAAAAAAACAAAACTAGTGGGTTCTGAGAGACGTTTTTCAGCTGTAAAAAAGCTCTAAAGCTGATAAACGTCACTCAGCAGCGTTCTTTACCATTTTTGATCCATTGAAAATATAAATAAATAGAGTAAAACATTTTTTCTTCAACCAAAAAACGCTAAAAAAACCCTAACGTGGAAAAACGCTAATAAACACTATTGAAAAAACTAGGGTTGTCCCGATACCGATACTAGTATCGGTATCGGGACCGATACCAAGCATTTGCCCGAGTACTTGTACTCGGGCAAATGCTCTCGATGCTTCACCCGATACTTGTCTTATGTCCTCCTCCAGCCCCCCCTCCGTTTTGCTGCAGTCTCTCTCCCTCTGTGCCCCCCCCGCCGTGTTTTCCTTCTCCATGTCCCCCGCTGTTTCCTTCTCTCCTCCGTGTCCCCCGCCGCTGTTTCCTTCTCTCCTCCATTTCCCCTGCCGCTGTTTCCTTCTCTCCCCCGTGCCCCCCCGCCGCTGTTTCCTTCTCTCCCCCGCTGTTTCCTTCTCTCCCCCGTGCGTCCCCCGCTGTTTCCTTCTCTCCCCCGTGCGTCCCCCGCTGTTTCCTTCTCTCCCCTGTGCGTCCCCCGCTGTTTCCTTCTCTCCCCTGTGCCCCCCCCCCCCCGGAACTGTTAGGATGGAGAGCGGCGGTAGGAGCCGGTAAACCCGGCTCCTTATTGTTCCGAATGGACAGAGTCTGCGATGACTCTGTCCATTCACAGAACTGAAACATCGTAAACTGTGATTACAATGTTTCAGTTTATGAATGAAGAGAAGACGCTGTCTTCCCTCCATTCATTTTCAGCGCAGCTGATGCTGCTGAGAAAGGGACAGGGGAATCTGTTTCCCTAGTCCCTTTCTCTGTCTCAAAGGGGAGATGTCAGAGGTCTGTTAAGACCCCTGATATCTCACCAAAGCCCCCCCAACAGGGCTGATTAAAAAAAAATTCCAATAAATAAAATAATAAAAAAAAAAATGTAAATTAGTAATAAAAAATTAAACACACTGACAATCCACTATCCCCCCCCCTCTAAAAAAATATAAAAAATAAAATAAAAAGCCACTGTAAAAAAAAAGAAAAAAACGCCACGGTCACATCACATTAAAAAAAGTATCGGTACTTGTACTCGGTCCTAAAGTGGTATCGGGACAACCCTAGAAAAAACTTTGAAAAAGGTTGAAAAACTCACTGCAAAGCTACTGGCGTTTTTATAATGTCCAGTGTGCATGAGGCCTAAGGGTCTCTGCTAAAAAAAAGTTTGTGTGTATTTATTTGGGGGTTCTAGGGCCGAAACAACTAATCGATTATGAAATTAATCGATTACAATTTTCATAAACGATTAATCGGCCAGTAACATAATGGGGTTAAAACTAAAATTAGCCCTTTATAGTACAAAAAAGCAAATCGCTACTGTAAATATTACTTTCACTGTCACTAGTAAAAAAAAAATGAACCCCTTACAGTAGCGATTATTTGCTCTTTTTTGTACTTCTTTTAGTTTTTTTTTAACCCCATTATGTTACTAAACATCTCAGGCCGGGGTCACACCTCTGTGTGTTTTTTGGTGCTTTTTGCAGAAAGACACTACAGTTCAGTTACATGTTTTCCTATGGGACACGTTCACATCCATGATTTTTTTTCAGCTGCTGCGTATTTGGAAAGGGGAAGGACTTTTTAATGCAAAACAATGCTCCTTTTTTTTTTTTTTTTTGTTTGGTTCAATATACTTCAATGGAGAAGCTGCAGAAAAGCATGTAATGTGTTTTTGCGGCAATTTGTGTTTTGTAATCTGCCCTTTTTTTAAGGCTATTAATCGAAACAATAATCGGCCAACTAATCGATTATGAAAATAATCATTAGTTGCAGCCCTGGTTCTAATTAATTTTCTAGCAAAAAAATACTGATTTTAACTTGTAAGCAAGTGTCAGAAAAGGGCTTAGTCTTTAACCACCTGCCGACTGATGCGTGCCAATATACGTCGGCACAATGGCAGCAGTGGGCATATGGGCGTACATGTACGTCATCTTTAATTTCATGTGTAGCGTGCGGGGCGCGTGCCCGCCACGTACTCCGTGAATGTGCCCCACACATTCGTTGGAGGCCCCCTGTTCGTGACACTATGTAAACATAGCATCTCCCTGTTCTGCCTAGTGACAGCAAAAATTAAAAAATATTCCTTTTTTTTTTTTTTACACTCTCTTATTTTGTTTATAGTGCAAAAAAAGAAAAATCGCAGAGATGATCAACACATCGTCGCACAACCGCGCAATTGTCCGTTAAAGCGACGCAGTGCCAAATCGCAAAAAAATGGTCCGGTCATTGGGCAAAATTTTTTTCCATAATAACCAGGCTCAAAGTTACCAACCAAAAAGCAACAAACCAAATTAACCCGTCTTGCTGTATGCATTAAAAACAGAGGTTTAGTTGCACGCATTTGCAAATTCCTGTGTAAGCTGCAGGCCCCGTCAAGGCACTCTGTGTACTGCAGTCCTAACTCTGACCTTTATAAAGTCTCCTTTTGTCAAACCCTGATGCCAGCAACTTGCAGGGGGAGCTGGTGGTTTTTCTGTTGAAGAATTCTACCGTTTTTAGGAGGTCAGTCGAACTAAAATGGTTGTGGCCTAATGATGTCTTTTAGTTGTCTGTCTAGATCAGGGTTTGACAAATTTTCTTGGAATCTAGGAGCCAGATAAAAGTTAGGAGCCAGAAAACGCACCCCGTCCCGACGAGCTTGCGCGCAGAAGCGAGCGCATACGTGAGCAGCGCCCGCATATGTAAACGGTGTTCAAACCACACATGTGAGGTATCGCCGCGATTGGTAGAGCGAGAGCAATAATTCTAGCCCTAGACCTCCTCTGTAACTCAAAACATGCAACCTGTAGATTTTTTTAAACGTCGTCTATGAAGATTTTAAAGGGTAAAAGTTTGTCGGCATTCCACGAGCGGACGCAATTTTGAAGCGTGACATGTTGGGTATGAATTTACTCGGTGTAACATTATCTTTCATAATATAAAAAAAAAAATGGGGATAACTTTACTGTTTTTTTATTTTTTAATGAAAAAAAGTGTAATTTCTTTCCCAAAAAAGTGCGCTTGTAAGACCGCTGCACAAATACGGCGTGACAAAGTATTGCAACGATCGCCATTTTATTCTCTAGGGTGTTAGAATAAAAAAATATACATAATGTTTGGGGGTTCTAATTAGAGGGAAGGAGATGGCAGTGAAAACAGTAAAAAAAAACACACATTAGAACTGCTGTTTAACTTGTAATGCCAACGGCCACCACCAGATGGCGCCAGGTCACAGAAGGAATCTTGGGCCTTCACAAGGCTGCAAAGCCGTGGCCTAAATTACCGGCCGTTGCGGGCCCGCCGCGATTGCGTGGAGGTGGGGGCGCACGGAGACACCGGATCCTGTGCCTCCGTGCGCCCCCACCTCCCCGCCACATGATCGCGTGATGGCCGGTAATTAAGGCCGCAGACTTCTAGGCCGCAAAGCCGCGACCTCAATTACCGGCGGGCACGGGCCCCAGGTCACGATTTCTTGTCGCAATTGCGACCTGGCGCCCGGATTTTGTCGAGCCCTGGTCTATATACAAGATGAATTGATGAAAGCTGCTCACTGCTAAAAACTTTAATGGTCAGTTTTTTGGTGTGAACTAGAAAATAAAACTGTCCTCCTAATTGGTTGTTGTTGACAGTAGTCCTGTTTTACCATAGTTGAAGATTTAGATCAGCTCCATAGTATCTTTTGTGTTAACTTTGTTTTTTTTCTTTTCTTTCCAGAATTCTTCTTTGACTTGGAAAATGACCTCCCTGATGAACTAATTCCCAATGGAGATTTGAACCTCTTGGGTGGAGGGCTAGGACAAGATGCAGCTTCCCAGAACAAGCAGCTGTCCGATCTCCTTCGTGGAGGAAATCCAGGGCTGGGCGCTGGCATGGGAAGAGGAGGTTCAGGTAGCCCTGTGCAACAAAGCATGGGAGGCCAGGGCCAGCAAAACAGCCCAGGCCTTGGCAACTTGGGCGGTCTCAACAAGAGCCCACTTAACCAAGGACTATCTGGCACCCCACCGTCTGGATTAAATAAACCAGCTACTGGCACGCCTGGTCCATCTGCACCCTCGTCCCAGTCGCAAAAACAAGTCGGCATGGTGGCAGGCAGCCCAGCTGCTCAACAGGCCTCTGCAGGACTCTGCATCAACTCTAACTTCAACCAAGGGCACCAAGCACTGATGAATAACAATTCTGGGCATGCACTAATGAGCCAAGGCCAGCCTGCACAGGGACAAGTCCTGAATGGCTCGCTGGGACCTGGAAGCCGAGGTCGGGGTGCAGGTCTACAGTACAATACTTCTACTTTACAGACCGCCCCAGGTAGCGTCCTTGCAGAAACATTGACACAAGGGACGACAGCAATGCCACAACACACAGGCATGACCACTGCCCAGACAGGACCCATGTCCAAGGTATGTGCTGCTTTACCATGGCTTTGTATACTTGGTTTACTATTACAGTGCAAAACGACATCTACAATTGGAAACTCCAGTTTAATTAAAAAATGTCATTGTTTTGCTGTATAAATATGACCTTTCAGTTTCCTTGTTTATATACATTCTGGCAAGACCTTTTAAAAGGGACAGCACACCTTGTAAAAACGGTGACTATTTACCTTTCCAGTGTTGAAACACCAATGATTTCCTTCTCCAAGGCCACTGCAGGTATTTGACACTTCGGGTGGGTTGAATGCATGTTACCCCTGCTGCACGCTATGGTTTCTTCTGCTGGCTCGTATGTCCTGTGGTGACATGTGGACCAGCAAGAGTGTATGATGGAGGAGCAGTTCTTATACACACCCAAAGATGCCGACTACTTGTAGCTGCTGTCAAGAAGCAGAATGGTGGTTTAGAACCGGAGGCTCTGGATATATTGTCACATCTTTTACATGGTGGGAATTCTGTGCAGGTGACACTTTAGTCACTTTTTTTTACCAGTCTATCCATTCGATTTGGCAATTAAAGGACCATTGCATCCAATAATGGTGTTTTTATGGGCAGAGTCTGGTGGGCTAGGGGCCCTTTCACACGGGCGGATCAGTAATGATCCGCCTCCGTGTGTCTGCAAAAGCTCAGCGGGGATCCTCCGTAAAATCCCTGCTGAGCTGTGCAGGGACCGCCCTGTCTTTTTTCTCCGCTCTCCCCTATGGGGATCGGATGAACACGGTCCGTATGTCCGTGTTCATCCGATCCGGCAGACGGAAGAAAAATAGGATTTTCTTCCGTCCGCAAATGTGCCGTCCGCAAATACGGACAAATTACGGGTGTCAGCGGATGGTCATCCGCTGACACCCGTAATCACATAGGGACCCATGTATGTTCCGTTTTCATCCGCAACGGACGGATGAAAATGCGGACATACGGTCCGTACGTGTGAAAGGGCCCTTAGTTGGCTGCTGTTTTTCATTTGCCTTTTAAAATCACAACAGTGAAATTTCACTTCTATATCTGCAGACTGTTCCTGTCCACCATGGAAATTTGGATGTTCCTATTCACCTTTTTTCTGCTCAAGCTTTTTTAGTAGCATTTTATATGTTCTAAACTAAAAACATCCGTTGCAGAGAGTGGGAAACCCTCACTATGGGCACGGCTGGGTTGTAGACCCATAGAATTGGGTATAGGGATTTCTCCAGTCAAGTCCCAGAGAGACTGAGGTGGTTTAACCACTTGACCACTGGGCACGTAAACCCCCTTAATAACCAGACCAATTTTCAGCTTTCGGTGCTCTCACAATTTGAATGACAATTACTCAGTCATACAACACTGTACCCAAATGAAATTTTCGTCCTTTTTTTCACACAAATAGAGCTTTCTTTTGGTGGTATTTAATCACCGTTGGGTTTTTTATTTTTTGCGCTATAAAAGAAAAAATGAAAATTCTGTAAAAAAAAATAATTTTTCTTTGTTTCTGTTATAAAATTTGGCAAATTTAGTATTTTTTCTTCATTTTTTTGCATAAATGTGAAAGATGAAGTTACGCCGAGTAAATAGATACCCAACATGTCACCCTTCAAAATTGCACACGCTCGTGGAATGGCGCCAAACTTTGCTACTTAAAAATCCCCATAGACGACGTTGCAGGGTATTGTGGGGTATTGTGGGGGCATTGCAGAGTGTGGGGGCATTGCAGAGTGTGGCTGGTACTGCAGAGTGTGGCTGGTACTGCAGAGTATGGCTGGTACTGCAGAGTATGGCTGGTACTGCAGAGTATGGCTGGTACTGCAGAGTATGGCTGGTACTGCAGAGTATGGCTGGTACTGCAGAGTATGGCTGGTACTGCAGAGTATGGCTGGTACTGCAGAGTATGGCTGTGGGGGCACTGCAGAGTGTGGCTGTGGGGGCACTGCAGAGTGTGGCTGTGGGGGCACTGCAGAGTGTGGCTGTGGGGGCACTGCAGAGTGTGGCTGTGGGGGCACTGCAGAGTGTGGCTGTGGGGGCACTGCAGAGTGTGGCTGTGGGGGCACTGCAGAGTGTGGCTGTGGGGGCACTGCAGAGTGTGGCTGTGGGGGCACTGCAGAGTGTGGCTGGTACTGCAGAGTGTGGCTGGTACTGCAGAGTGTGGCACAGGGAGGGATCGATGGCTGGATCTGTGACTGCATGTGTCACAGATCCAGCCCGCAGCAGCAGCAGCAGCAGCTGCTGCTTCCGCTCTCTCCCCAATCCTCTCTCACACTGTACTGTTCGGTACAGAGAGGAGAGGGAGGAACCGGCGTCATCACATGACGCCGGTTTGTTTACTAATGATCGCTCCGTCATTGGACGGAGCGATCACGTGGTAAATCGCCGCTATCAGCGGCGATTTACCGTGATCCGGCGGTCACGGAGACTCCCGTGTGCGCGCCCCACAGGGAGCGCGATTCTGGGAGGACGTACATTGACGCCCTCCCAGAGTTAAGCAACCGCCTTGTAGACATATTTCGTCTATAGGGCGGTTGCTAACTGTACACAGTGCAAATTTGCTCGATTTCCCCTTTAACACGAACAGTGTTGACATGGGAATCCCTCCTGCCGAGCCGATGTGTTCTCCCAGCTGGGGGAGCGGGGAAGCCGACCCGCCGGGAAACGACCAGTGATTATTATAGTTGCATCAATTTTTTATTTTTATTTTCCTTTCTTTTTTAACCGGTGCTTGTGCAAATACTCGGTATCGATATTGGTGCGTCCCTAGTAATTTTTACTAGCGGGTATATGGGCCACTAAAGTAATCGCATGCAAAATCTGGCAGGCTGGTTGATCGATCAACATGGTACATTCTGGCTGCCCATATAGTGGTTCCTGCTGAACTGGCTGAGATTTAAACCACCTATGGCTGGCCTAATGTTTCAGTATGCACCACAAGGAGATTGACATTGGGTGGGGCTGATCCTTTAGGCTCGGTTCACATAAATGCAAATCTGATGCGTTTTGAATCCAAGCCTTAATATTCAGGATAATGCAGAGAAAAGTGCTCCAGGATGGGACTACAGAGCACTGCAACATAGTCTTTGGTGGAGTCTGAGAAAGATTGGAAGTCAATATAAATGAATGTAATAACATTCACCTTTGTATGACACTGTATGGATTTAAAGGGGTTGTAAAGTTAAAAAATAATTTCCCTAAATAGCTTCCTTTCCCTTAGTGCAGTCCTCCTTCACTTACCTCATCCTTCCATTTTGCTTTTAAATGTCCTTATTTCTTCTGAGAAATCCTCACTTCCTGTTCTTCTGTCTGTAACTACACACAGTAATGCAAGGCTTTCTCCCTGGTGTGGAGAAAGCCTCTTGAGGAGGCGAACAGGAGTGTCAGGACACTCTCTACTTTGCAGATGGCGAAGAGAGCTGTGTGTTAGTGGGCGTTCTGACTTTCCTGCGCGCCCCCTCAAGAGGCTTTCTCGACACCAGGAAGAAAGCCTCGCATTACGGTGTGGAGTTACAGACAGAAGAACAGGAAGTGAGGATTTCTCAGAAGAAATAAGGACATTTTGGGCTCTTTCACACGGAGCAGATCCGTATTGATCCCCTCCGTTAGCCCCAGCGGGGATTCCTCCGTTAATCCCCGCTGAGCTGTCGGCGGACAGGGCGGTCCCCGCACACAGTGCAGAGACCGCCCTGTCTCTCCTCTGCTCTCCCCTATGGGGAATCGGATGAATACGGACCGTCTGTCCGTATTCATCCGATCCGTTCCGCCGGACAGAACAAAAATAGGGTTTTCTTCCGTCCGCAAAAGCGGATCTTTGCGGATGGTTGCGGACGTTAGCGGATGCATCATCCGCTAACGTCTGCAATCCCATAGGGATACATTACAAGTCCGTAAACGGACCGTTTGTCCGTGCGTGTGAAAGGGCCCTTAAAAGCAAAATGGAAGGATGAGGTAAGTGAAGGAGGACTGCACTAAGGTAAAGGAAGATATTTAGGAAAAAAAATGTTTTACCTTTTACAACCCCTTTAAAGCGGAGTTCCACCCAAAAGTGGAACTTCCGCTTTAAGCACTCCTCGCCCCCTTACATGCCACATTTAGCATGTACATTTTTTTTGGGGGGGGGGGTGGGAGTGGGGGCTTCGGTAGTAGTGGGACTTCCTGTCCAACTTCCTCCTTCCGCCCAGGGACCGCCTCGGCAACTTTTCTTCTTGCCTTAGGCCGCCCCCCTCCCTTTAAGCGATCTCCAGGGACACGTTACGAGTCCCAGGAGATTGCCTGTCCATTCATAGAGCGCATGCGTAGTGAGTACCCGGCTGTGAAGCTTAAAGATGTCACGGCCGGGTGCCCACACTACGAATGGAGGTGCCGGCCGGAGAGGAGTGGAGCTCCGGGTGGCTACGCTGCTGGACCGTGGCGCAGGTAAGTGTCTGTTTATTAAAAGTCAGCAGCTACACTTTTTGTAGCTGCTGACTTTTAATAAACACTAAAGGGCTGGAACTCCCCCCCCAGTGTGTGTAGGATTTGATCTCGCATGTAGCATCTTGTCAACTTGATTGATTTCCCTGTGTAGTTTTAGCAGATGAAAGCTGGTAGCCAATGGCAACAGATTTGTACTTTTCCCCTATCAGCCCAGTATAGATTTTAGACGGTCTTCAGGAGATGGTTTCGGACCCCCCTACAGAGTTCCCTGCCTCCTCGCTGTATTCGTGTGGTTTCTTGTCTTGGTTGCTAGAGCTGCGTTTGTTGGTTGCTCTGTGTGTGTTTGCCATTTAGTAGCTGTGATATGTTTTGTACTGCTAAATGTTGTGTTTTTTTTTTTTGTTTTTTTTTTGCATTTTGAGAAGCTGCTTTATTTGTGTGATCAGTCCCTATGTGTGTCTTTAAATTACTAAAAAGCACAGAGCTGCCATTTTTATATACAGCAAGTGAAGACCTTTGTGCTGCCATCTTTTACTGAACCGAGGATAAAGAAAAAGTGCCCATACCAACTGGTCAAACGCAGACTGGCAATTCTTTTTCCTGAAAGCCGTTTTGGTGTTGCGACATCGCAGCAGGCACGCAGCCATTCACTTTCACCTAAACTCGCTAAATAAACGTACCTGTGTTGGAGTGACTCGCTACGTGCTGTAACTACCGCTGCATTACAATAAATGGTGCATTGGCAGCCCATTCAAATAAATGGGCTACTTTAACACAGACGTCATATGGGTATGAATGGATCCGAACGGGTTTAAAAAAATCTAAATGGGTATGCTTGTTAAAGGGAACTGTAAGAATGGAAAAATGGAAGCTACTAGCGCTGACTTTAAAGTATTATTAACCAATTGCCACCCAGACCAATTCTGACATTACTCTGCTTTTGTTTTTTTTTTGCTAGAAATTATATACATTGTTTTTTATTTTTTCCAGCAGACACCCTACCTAGAGCAGGGGTGTCAAACTGGTGGCCCTCCATATATTGCAGAACTACAAGTCCCATCATGCCTCTGCCTGTGGAAGTCATGCTTGTAGCTGTCAGCCTTGCAATGCCTTGTGGGATTTGTAGTTCTGCAACAGCTGGAGGGCCGCCAGTTTGACACCTGTGCCCTAAAGAATAAGATGTCTGTCATTTCAACTTTTTATCTCGCTGTATTTGCGCAGCATTTTTTCAAACAAGTTTTTTTCCAAAAAAGAAAAAGTTTCATGCTTAAATTTTTTTTATAACAAGTTAAAGTTAGCCCAATTTTTTTGCATGATGTGAAAGATGATACACCGAGTAAATAGATGCCTAACATGTCGCACTTCAAAATTTGCACACACGCGTGGAATGGCACCAAACTTCGGTACTAAAAAATAGGGGGCCCCGGGCACACGGGGGCCCAAACAGCAGAGGGAATCGGTGTGGTTGGACAGAGGGGCAATTACAGGATGCCCTGTGCGGCTCTCTGCAGCAGCTGAAAACTGGTTTCCCTCCCCGCCGACTTTAGCTGCTGCAGGGAGAGACAGCTGCCGGCTTCCCTGCCCCTTTAATAAAAAAAATAACAAATTGTAACCCTGTATTGTTTTAATCCCTTCTAAAATATATACGGTACTTTTTTATATATAAAATGTTTTTGTTCAAAATGTAAAAAAAAAAGGGCTAATTCACACAGCTTTTCTGTTATCTTTGTGTCCCGCTAAGAATGATGTTAGTATATTTTAAAGCGGTTGTAAACCCGCATCAAAATGTAATTAATTTTTTCTCCTGCAAGGCAAAAGTCATAATGAGCTAATATGCACCGACATTTAAAAAAAGCTACAGGTTGCATGTTTTGAGTTAGAGGAGGTCTTGGGCTAGAATTATTGCTCTCGCTCTACCGATCGCAGCGATACCTCACTTGTGTGGTTTGAATACCGTTTACATATGCGGGCGCTGCTCACGTATGTGTTCGCTTCTGTGCGCGAGCTCGTCGGGACGGGGTGCATTTTCTGGCTCCTAGATTCCAAGCAAATTTCTCAAACCCTGGTTTACACACACAGATCCCAGTTCTCGCTCTGTCATGCGTGATTGTGGGTGCTCGGCAATCATCGCGCTCGCATCGGTTTTGACAGCGAGACGCAGACACGTGGGCCCCCCCTAGTGGCCAAAAGGCGATGCGACGTAAGATAACGTTGTTTCGCCATTCTGTCACAGTAAATGTGTGGCGGCTGGTTGGGAAGTGGTTAATCTGACTTAATTTACAGACAGAAGTTCATACCTTTTTGATCTAAAAGAACTTTGTTACAATGTTTCTCTTTAGCGCTGTTGTGAGAAACTCCCCCCCCCCCCCCTGTATTTATTTTTTTGGCAGCTTGAGCATAGAACTCTCTGCACTGAATCAGGGAAATGCTTTAAGATCGGGAGGGGGATAGAATTGTGATCTCAATTCTTTAACTACTAATCACGCCGATCTAGTATGAGTGTAAATTTATTTAGATGGCCAAAATAAATGAATATTCTACACAGTAGAATACATTTACGCTTGACACCATACACGCAATAAATGCACGTAGATGAGCAACAGCTTTTTTTTTTTTCTGCAAAGGTCTGGCAATGGAAAAAATCCAGCATGATTGAAGCATACGTTCATATGCCCATGTGCACAAGGCCTAACCATTGCTTTGCACACTGCTTTTATACCAGCTGAAGCCTTGGTCAACAAGGACTCATCTGTTTGTGAATAAATTACCCTAAATTTCATTGATTCTGGTTCTGTTTGTAAAACGATTGCTTCCACTGTTTGAAGTCCTCTACAATGACTGTAAAGGATCTGCATAATGATATGGTGACGAATGTCAGGTCCGAGTAATTCAAGTGGTTCTAAAGGCCAAAGGATTTTTACCTTGATGCATTAACCACTTGCCGACCGCCGCATGTATATGTACGTCCACAGAATGGCACGTACAGGCATATGGGTGTACATGTACGTCCATGCCTTTCCGCGGGTCCGATCGGGAAACCCCCCCACCCCCGCTACATGCGGCGGTCGGATACCCGCGGGGAGCGATCCGAGACGACTGCGCGGCTATTCGTTTATAGCCGCTCCGTCGCGATCGCTCCCTGGAGCTGAAGAACGGGGAGAGCCGTATGTAAACACGGCTTCCCCGTGCTTCACTGTGGCGGCTGCATCGATCAAGTGATCCCTTTTATAGGGAGACACGATCAATGATGTCAGTCCTACAGCCACACCCCCCTACAGTTGTAAACACACACTAGGTGAACCCTAACTCCTACAGCGCCCCCTGTGGTTAACTCCCAAACTGCAACTGTCAATTTCACAGTAAACAATGCAATTTAAATGCATTTTTTGCTGTGAAAATGACAATGGTCCCAAAAATGTGTCAAAATTGTCCGAAGTGTCCACCATAATGTCGCAGTCACGGTCAAAATCGCTGATCGCCGCCATTAGTAGTAAAACCAAAAAAAAAAAAAAAAAATGCAATAAAACTATCCCCTATTTTGTAAACGCCATAAATTTTGCGCAAACCAATCGATAAACGCTTATTGCGATTTTTTTTTTTTTAATTTTTTTTACCAAAAATAGGTAGAATATGTATCGGCCTAAACTAAGGAAAATTTTTTTTTATATATATATTTTTGGGGGATATTTATTATAGCAAAAAGTAAAAAATATTGCATTTTTTTTAAAATTGTCGCTCTATTTTTGTTTATAGTGCAAAAAATAAAAACCGCAGAGGTGATCAAATACCACCAAAAGAAAGCTCTATTTGTGGGGAAAAAAGGACGCCATTTTTGTTTGGGAGCCACGTCGCACGACCGCGCAATTGTCTGTTAAAGCGACGCAGTGCCGAATCGCAAAACCTGGCCTAGGCATTTAGCAACAAAATGGTCCAGGGCTTAAGCGGTTAAGGTAAAAAAAAAAAAAAAAACACCTGTGTGGAGCTCCCCCACCAGCCCCCCTTATACGGAATAACTTTTTTGAATTAAAAAATAAGAAAACTGTTAAATTAGCCCAATTTTTTTTCTTATATTGTGAAAGATATGCAGAGTAAATTGATACCCAACATGTCATGCTTCAAAAATGCGCCAACTCGTGGAATGGCTTAAAAATCTCCATAGGCAAAGTTAAAAAATGTCTACAGGCTACCAGTTTTGAGTTGCAGAGAAAGTCTTTTGCTAGAATTATTGCCAACGATACTAGAGATGCCTCGCATGTGTGGTTTGAACCAGGGCTGTGGAGTCGGTAGATAAATGTTTCGACTCCGACTCCTCAGTTTTATGTACTTCCGACCCCGACTCCGACTCTCCGACTCCTCTGTATTAATATGCGAATGTATTTTATACATTCCTTGAGTGAAAGAAACGCAACCTACCACAGGACTACTGGCTGGGAAGCCAACAGTCTACTGTATTGCACAGTTTAAGCAAAAGACAAACCCAATGAAAACAATCAAGTGACTGGATAGTAGCAGCAGGCATAAACATCAGGAACAGGATCTTTACCAGTTCAAAAATACAAACCACATTATTTGGTTGTTTTAGAACAAAAACAAAGCTTATCTATAATGAACCAAAAACAAAATCTGCAAAACCTAGAAATGGTTTATATTAATCTTGAAATGTAGTTCTAGGCTTAGCAAATGCAAATCAATTCAATGTAGAGTTCTAAGGAAGAGAATTGCCTCTGCCAGATCCTCTTTCATAGAGGCTCTTAAGTCAGACTTTATTATTTTTAGGGCTGAAAATAATCTTTCGACACTGACTTGGGTGGGTGGCATTGCAGTAACTATTCTGGCCACATCACTAACGATCTCTGGATAAACAAGGATGGCTTCTTCAACAGTAAGTTTTGATGAGCGATCATACTTTTCAACTTCTTTTAGTGCTTTATAAAACTCCTGTTGGAATTTTTTTATTTGGACACTTACTGGTTCTCTAACATGCGTTCCCTGTAAAAGCAGAACACAACACTATGGAAAGTATAAGTATTGCAGCTCCTAATTGTGCGTTGCGTGCCATATAGTGAAGCACATGAAAAGCATGCTTCTTCACGGTCACTTAACGTGTTCGTTTTGCGGTTACGTGAGGCACTGCATGCATTGGTCTTTATTCTTACAGTAGAGAAGTCATTAATTATAACTTTTTGTGAATTGGGACATTTAAACTTGCTTTTTTTTTTTTTAAATTCCAATCTAAATTTAGTAGGAGTCGGAGTCGGTGCATTGTTTGCCGACTCCGACTCCAGGTACCCAAAATTTCCCCCGACTCCTCGACTCCGACTCCACAGCCCTGGTTTGAATGCCGTTTACATATGGGGGCGTGACTTGCGTATGCTTCTGCATGCAAGCACCAAAGGAACGGGGCACTTCTTCAACAAAAACAAAAAATTCCCCTTTAAGACCATTGGGCGGAAATTCCCTCACTCAACTTCATGCTTCTAAGACTGCATTCACACCTGAGCATTTTGTCGCCTGAAGCGCGACGCTCAAAAACGCTAGAGGGGGAAAAAATACATTATTCCCTATGGAGATGGTTCACATCTCCACTCCAAAACGCCTGAAGCTCAAACAAGTTCCGGACCCCCGCGCGAATCGGGTGGTTTGGGCGTTTTTGAGCGTTTCTATTTCCCATAGAAAGTAATGGAAACGCTTGATTCAAGCGACTAGCGCGGCAACGGGCGTTTTTGTCGCTTTAATCAATAGAACATTTCACCCAGGCAGAAGATAAAAATCTACCAACATAGCAAAAAGTGATGAAAAGATGATAATTTTTCCTATTGGCTAAAATAAAAAACGAAGTGCAAAAACGTCGGACGACGCTGTATGCAAACGCGCAAATAAGCGCGACAAAACGCCGGAAAAAACGACCAAACTACCTACGCTCAGGTGTGAATGCAGCCTAAAGGGAAAGGACTGGATTGTCTCCGCCGCTACCGACAACTCTGATAAGTGGTGGACTGAATCGTCTCCCCCGCCACCGCTGAATGTGATCTTGCGGCAAATCCGCTGCAGACACCACTTTTATCTGAAAGCGGTCAGCCCACAGTTTTTAAAAATACCAGGGTTATTATGGCAGCTATCTGCTGACATAACGGTAATCGGCGTCAAAATACCGACGTATAAAGTGGGTGTAAACCCGATTTCATGAAATTTGAGCTGGGCACATATATCTGCAGTATTTTTTCTTATCTGAGTCCTGTAGTGTTGTTCTGTTATCAGCCTGATAACTTCTGACAAGTTCTCCAACTGATAAAAGCAGCCAGCGTTTTGTGTTAGGGAGGATGCTACAAATAGATTAGCAGAAAGCTATTCAAGGAACAGATCTGAAAGTCTCTACCTATGAGGAGAAGGGGTGTGTCCCTTTCCTCCAATCCGCTGTCTTGGCTGTATACCCAGACTTCCCTGCAGTGCTGAACAGGAATAGAAAATCTCCCAACAGGATCTGAACTTTCTAAAGAATATATAAAGCTAAAGACAGCAGATATGCATGTAAAACTTATGTAGGGAGATTTGTTTCATTGCTGTGTATCATCTGAGGCTGTTTACTTCACAGGGTATATGTGAGGGATTAACATCCACTTTAAGTGTTCTTGGGAACACTTTCTTACAATCCAGTGTGAGTTAGAGCTGCATGATTAATTTCGGAAATTCGTTATCGCGATTCTCCACCCCCCCACGATCTCAATCCTGGATTTGAACAATTCTTATAGGGTTAAAACAAATTGTCAGCTTACATTTTGAGGAGGTAAAAAGCATGCAGCGATCAATGGTGTCCCCGGGATGCTGGCATTAGTATTGCGGCATGATGTTGAGATTGCCTGTATCGGAGCAGAGGAGAAGCTGTTGGCCGCGACGGAACCAGCGTGGAACACATATGGCGGAGATACCAGAACTGACGTCAGCGAAGAACGTGATGGTGATGCTGTGAATTGGCAGTATCGCGCTTCTTCCCAATGAGGTCCCGGACAGCGCACCCTTGCTCCCACAATTGTTTACACGAGTCGCACTGGCAATTTTTTTTTATCTACTGAAATGTGAGCTGCTAATATTTACTGTCTATTTTTAAGAATCAGCAGAGTCTCTCCTGTAAAAGTATGGAAATAGAAAAAATGCTCACCTTTTAAAATAAAGTCTCCTCTCTAAAAGCTTTTGAGAATCGTAAGAGAATCGTGATCTTTATTCTAAGCAAAAGAATCGCGATTCTCATTTTTTCCAGAATCGTGCAGCTCTAGTGTGAGTTCACTCTGAGATATCGGAAAACTCAGTATAGTTTTTGTGGGATGTTAAAATGAAATACAAGTAGGGTTGTCCCGATACCACTTTTTAAAGACCGAGTACAAGAACCGATACTTTTTTCCAAGTTCTCGCCGATACCGATACAAAAGTCATGTGACAGTTTGACGGGTGGGCACTAATGGGCGGCTGGCACTTGCGGGCACTGATGGGCGGCTGGCACTTGCGGGCACTGATGGGCGGCTGGCACTGAAATGCTGCAAAAAATGACACAGGATTTAAAAAAAAGCTATGCTGCAACATCCATCTTGGTACACCCTGCACTTGGCTGCAGTAAGCAGCAGCAGACCTCTTGTTACACCCAGCCCATATAGCTCGGGCTGGGTGTAAAAAGGTGTCTGCTGCTGCTTACTGCAGCCAAAATCCTTTGCATCCTTGATGACAGCATTTAACCACTTGGTGCCCACGTTATAGCGGAAAGACGGCTACAGCATGGGCTTAAAATGCCGGGAGGGCATCCATGTACGTCCTTTCATGCTCGCGCGCTGCACATGATTGGCGGAAACTGTGATCGCTGAGTCCTCTTGACTCGGCTGATCACAGATCAGGGTAACGGTCCAATCACAGCAACCCTTTACTATGTGATCAGCTGTCGGCCAGTGACAGCTGATTATGGAAGTAATCAGAAGCCGGTTATCTACTTTTTCTTTTTTTTTCTGTTAATCTGCTTCTGGTACAGAAAAATTGGTCTCCTCAGTGCCCATCAGTACTGCTAATAAATGCCACCCCTCAGTGCCCTTCAGTGTCGCCTACCCGTGCCTCCTAGCAGTGCAACCTTATCGGTGCCTCCTGATCAATGCAGCCTATAGGTGCCCATCAGTGAAGGATAAAAATGATCTGTTTGCAACATTTTATAAGAAACTATAAAAAGTTTGTTTTTGTTTTTAAAATGTTGGTCTTTTTTGTTTAGCAAAAAAATAAACTGTTGCTTAAATACCACCAAAAGAAAGCTCTGTTTGTGTGAAAAAATATACAAATTTCATATAGGTACAGTGTTGCATGACCATGCAATTGTTATTGAAAGTGCAACAGAACTGAAATCTGAAAATTGACCTAGGAAGGAAGGGGGTGAAAGTGTTGAAGTGGTTAAAGCGGAGTTCCACCCAAAAATATAACTTCCGCTTTTCGGATTCCCCTCTGGTGTCACATTTGGCACCTTTCAGGGGGGAGGAGGGGGCAGATACCTGTGTAATCCAGGTATTTGATCCCACTTTCGGGCATAGGTCACCACGTCGGCACCTCCTCTGTCCCCCTCGCTGACTTCTGGGAGACGCACAGGTCCCAGAAGACAGCAGGTATCGCGCAGCGTGACTCGCACATGCACAGTAGGGAAACAGGAAGTGAAACCGCAAGGCTTCACTTCCTAATTCCCTTACCAAAGATGGCACCTTCACCCGAGAGCCAAGGGACAGATCTGCTTTGGGTGCCGACCATCGGACAGGTAAGTGTCCATATATTAAAAGTCAGCAGCTGCAGTATTTGTAGTTGCTGACTTTTTTTTTTTCGGCGACTCTATTGCCAAGGAGAGTAGCTGGCCTTGCAAAAGTTCACCAACTGAGTAACGTGTTCACTGTTTTTTGTCAGTGTCCAGCTTAGGAGCGAGTGTACCTGAGCATCTGAGGTCAGTTGGATGTTTGTCATGCTTTTCCTATGCTTTCACTTTGACTTTAAAGCAGGTGTGCGGTGAAAAAAATAAATATTAAAAGCCAGAAGCTACAAATACTGCAGCTGCTGACTTTTATTATTAGGACACTTACCTGTCCTGGAGTCCAGCGCCGTCCGCAGCAGAGGACGAGCGATCGCTCGTCACTCTGCTGCTCCCCCCCCCCCCCCCGCCATCCTCGGTGAGGGAACCAGGAAGTGAAGCGCTCCGGCTTTACTGCCCGGTTCCCTACGGCGCATGCCCGAGTCATGCTGCGCCTGCCGATTGGCTCCCGCTGTGTACTGGGAACCAAGTGTTCCCAGCACACGGGGGGGGGGGGGGGGGGGGCGGGAGGTGACGTTGTGGCCGGAAGTGGGTGCAAATACCTCTTTAGACAGGTATCTGCACACCCCTCCACCCTGAAAGGTGTCAAATGTGACACCGGAGGGGGGGAGGGTTCCGATCAGTGTGAGTTCCACTTTAGAGTGGAGCTCCGCTTTAAGGCTCAGTTCACATCTATGCGAGTGCAGCGATACCTGCACTCATAGTAAAAACATGCTGCTGTAAAAACACAGCACATTTGTGGTTGCTGGAACCGCAGGAAAATCGCATGGTCAAAATTACCATGCAATTTCACTGCAGGCCGCGTTTTGAAAAAGGTGCATGTACCTTTTCTGCCCAAGCGAACATGGTCCACATACTTGCAAAGGTGGGAACCGAGCCTAATGGAGGAATAAAGTAAAAGAACGGTTAACCGATTTTCAAACTGTAGACCAAAATGGGTGGCTGGGATGTTATAGGTCAAAAACACACATATGATTATATAAAATACTTTATTAAGCATGTACTAAGCTAAAAACACATAGACACAGGATTCTAGTTGGCATGTGAACAATAACCAAACGCTCAAAAAGCCATACAGTCAGGTGTGTCCTAAAAATAAAAGACGGGAAGAGTAGGAAAGGTTCACCATAGAGAAACCAACAAGTTGGGTTCTGATTCAGGACCAGCAGGTAACTATAGCTCCCATATGGACAGAATGGTGGCCAACAGCGCCGCCCTGTTGAGACCCCCCCAAGCTAACAAAGAAAAAAGGAAAAAATATACCTGTTGTGTTACTGGCCAGATCACCAGTTTAAAATGGAGGTGGAAAAAGCCAAATAAAACAAATGCAGCCATCACATCTGATGGGTAAGCTCTAAAATATTAGTGTTTTGGTTTTAATACCGCTTTAAATGTTGCTCAAAGAATGAGATTCCACAGCTGTGTCTCTGTTCAACTAGATGGGGTGTGAATGGATGGCTGTCATTTTTTTCCCCTTCTTATTAAAGCTGACGTTTTGGTACAATTTTTTTTAATTTTATTTATTTATCTTTTTGCTTGGTTACATTGGGCCATCTCCGGCCAATGCAAGTATTTGTATCTCATAACTTACCATAAGCTGCAAATCACTTCAAATGGTCACCTGTACGTTCTATATCTAGTTGTGATGGCTGATTGGACAATATGGAGAGGTCACTGCCTCTTCACCTCATTCAGTCAGAGAATGCCTTCTATTCATTGAAAAAGATCAAGGCTTTAACTACATGGCGGCAGTACCCAACAAGCGACCCCCTGAGCTACAGCTGCTTGGCATTGGACCTGGAGAAATGCTGTTATCCATATTGTAGTGGCGACTACTTCAGTGGTTTGCAGTTTTCACATAATGAGATTTGCCCACTTACATTGGCCCAGCTTGGACTAATGTAACTATACCAATAAAAATGGCACTCATAAGTTTGAAGTCTCTTTTGTAGGCTATTGTGTAAAAATCCATACATGTTTGGGGTGCTTGTTTGTGTGGCTTCTGTAGCTTGGATACCTGTATTTTCTGAGGGTGATGGCAGCTGTAACCAAAAAAAATGGAAGTCATGGCATTTATTCTATAACATTCCCTATCCCTAGTCAATATCACCCCCACAATCTGCTCTGTCATTGTAATGTGACTATATCAGATATTGGCAATTACTTTTTTTTTTGTATTTTTTTTCTTGCTACTTCCTCTGGACCAGGGATACTAAAATAACGGCCCTTCAGCTGTTGTAGAACTACACATCCCATGAGGCATTGTAACTCACCGACGTTCACAGACATGACTAGGCATTAGGGTTGGCCGATATCACTTTTTTGAAACCGAGTACAAGTACCAATACTTTTTTTTTAATCTCATGTGCCTTTTTTTTTTCTATTTTTTTTTTTTATTTTTTTTTTACATTGCTTTTTAAAAAAAAATCTTAGGGATAGTGGATTGTGCATTGTCAGTGTGTGTGTGTGTTTTTTTTTTATTATTATTATTATTATTATTATTATTATTATTATTATTATTATTATTATTATTATTATTTACATTTTATTAAATTATTTATTGCAATATATATTTTTTTTTTTTAAAATCAGCCCTGTTGGGGGGGCTTTGGTGAGGTCAAACGCACCTCTTGCCCTGTTACTTTTTGTAGGCTCCAGGATAGGCAAGAAATGTCAACAAGTTTTCCTTTAGGCCTCTTGATACAGAGCTCCATAGTGACCAGAAATTGAGTCCCCAGTGCCTGGGCTTTTGCCAGCCCACTTACCGCCAGGAGTGAGCAACTCCCAGTGTCCGACACCCCAGACATGCAGCGCCGGAGAGCAGATGTAGCTCCAACATCCAAAAGCAAAGAAAACGCAAGCTCTGCTGCTCACCTGCAGCAGAGCCAAAGTTGTTCTTCCTCTCCACACACCGGCACCCTCCGCCCCCTCCCCAGCATACCTTCCGTGCAAAAAGGCTCCCACACACACACACACCTCCCTCGGCACCAGCCGATTTGTGCGCACCTGGGTTTGCCCTTCTTCCTTGCCAGTCCCTGTGTGCGGCACTGGATACAAGCAGGGAGGTGAGCAGAGTCCAGCCCACATGCACACCAAAACCCTCAGCCCCAACAACCTCAAGTGTCAAATCACCACACTTCTAGAGCCCCAGAGGGACACACACCCCCTGAGCCCACCCAGCAGCATGCCTGGCTCCAGTCTCCTCCATGTGCCTTTTGGAGTTTCTTGCTTCATTGTTCCTTCTGGAATCAGGTGAATTGGGGCTTGGAGAACCTTCCATACTTACAGCCGCTCTGGTCTTCTACCAGGACATCATTCTTCAATTCCACAATCCAGTCCTGGTTTTTTAAAAGGTAGCTCCACCTTGTCGACCATGGTTTCAGGTTGTGACATTTTTTTCCCTGTAAAGTAATCTTTATTTTATTTTCTCTTCCGTTCATAGACGGACACCGCATCCTTTGACAGTAGGGTTATATCCGCTTCCCTTTAGGAGAGTTTAGGCAGAAAAAAAGCACTTTAGGTGTTAACACATTCCTCAGTGCAGCTCCTCCCAGGGGGCGTGGCCCCCCGGGTATAACCCACACCCAGCTCTAGCAGCCTCAGCTTTTTTTCCTGCCTAACGACAGGAGAGGTCAGGCACTTCTGGAGTCCTGTACCATGGTTTCAGGTTGTGACATTTTTTCCCCTGTAAAGTAATCTTTATTTTATTTTTTCACCCTTCTGGTTTGAATAGTAAGTAGCTTCACGCTAATGGTCTATAGCAGGGATATGCAATTAGCGGATCTCTAGTTGCAAAACAAAGTCTCATCATGCCTCTGGGTGTCATGCTTGTGGCTGTCAGTCTTGCTATGCCTCATGGGACTTGTAGTTCTTCAACAGCTTGAGATCCGTTGTGTGTGTGTGTGTGTGTGTGTATGTGTGTATATATATATATATCTATATATATCTATCCCTGCTCTATAGTTTGGTGCTTCCTTCCCATGTTGAGACATTCCTCTTTCGATATTTTAATGGTCTTTGGTAATCCGGCACGGTTCCTTTTTGTTTTTTCCTCCTGGTCCTATGTTCCCCCCCAGTGAGGGTTTTTGTGCCAGTTTCAGACATTTGGTCCTTCAGGCTGCCCCTGCGTTACAGGCAGGTATTCCTCAGTTAGTGGTTGATTGCTGATGCCCAATTTTGGGCTTCTTGATGGTGAAGACATTTTTTGTTCCTCGGTGGACAAGATGGAAAGTAGTTTGGGGAGACTCCCGTAATACAATGAGTGTCGTTCTTGAGTTTTTAGTTTACCAGTCACACTCCTAACACATAATAAGCTTTATCAACGTTTTTACTATTTTGTACCCTCCTTGTGCTGTGATTTTGTTCTACTCTATAAGCATTGTGATACCTGCTGTACCTCTGAGTTGTGTATTATTACTTTCTGTAAGATTTATTATTCTGAAGAATGCAATACAAATGTATTTTATTTCTTAATAAAAAAGGAAAATGGGATTCTTTGCACTTGTCGTAAAATCTTTTTCTTGGAGTCCATTGCAGGACACGGGCGGGTCCCAACCCTCCTTTAATTATAATCAGGCCCCTGGTACTGCCTTGTTACTTGAGATATGCTTGGTAGTAGGAGATTATCCTGGGCTGGCCTTACATTTTATGCTTGCCTTTGTGCAGTCATCTTGTAGGCCAGGGCTCGACAAATCCCGGGCGCCACGTCGCCATGGCGACTAGAAATAGGGTCCTGGCGACTGGTGGGTCTGGTGGTGAGCCATTGGTATTACAAGTTATTACCACCAGATGTGTAAGCTGGCGCCATCTGGTGGTGGCCGTTGGTATTACAAGTTAAGCATTACAAGTTAAACAGCAATTCTAATGTAATTTTTCACTATTTTCACTGCCATCTTCTTCCCTCTAATTAGAACCCCCAAACATTATATATATTTTTATCCTAACACCCTAGAGAATAAAATGGCGATCGTTGCAATGCTTTCTGTCACGCCGTATTTGCGCAGCGGTCTTACAAGCGCACTTTTTTGGGAAAAAATTACACTTATTTTAATTAAAAAATAAGACAACAGTAAAGTTATCCCCATTTTTTTTTTATATTATGAAAGATAAAGTTACGCCAAGTAAATTCATACCCAACATGTCACGCTTCAAAATTGCGTCCGCTTCTTGGAATGCCAACAAACTTTTACCCTTTAAAATCTTCATGGGCGACGTTTAAAAAAATCTACAGGTTGCATGTTTTGAGTTACAGAGGAGGTCTAGGGCTAGAATTATTGCTCTCGCTCTACCAATCGCGGCAATACCTCACGTGTGGTTTGAACACAGTTTACATATGCGGTCGCTGCTCACGTATGTGTTCGCTTCTGCGCGCAAGCTCGTCGGGATGGGGCGCGTTTTCTGGCTCCTAACTTTTTTAGCTGGCTCCTAGATTCAAAGCAAATTTGTCAAACCCTGTTGTAGGCAGAAGTTTGACCAGAAGGTGAATGACTTCCTGTGTCCCTCCAGAAAACCATTCACTAATTTTGTGTTTAATGTACACTACTCATTCTTAATATCTGGGATTTTTGGGTTCTTCTTCCAGCTCTTATGTTTGCTTATCTTTCCCTCTACAGATGGGACTTCAAAGCAACAACAGCCCTTTTGGACAAACTTTTAACCAAGGCCCAGGACAACAAATTCGAGCCCAAGGGGTAAATCCACAGCTTCCCACCAAGCCTGGCATGGCCAACAGCCTTCCTCCCTTTCCCTCAGATATGAAAAGCTCACCTGTCCCTAATGTGCCCAGCATGGTAAGTTGTATTTTTTATATTTTCTGTGCTGTCAATTTTTTTTTGCAGAAAGTCCTACATTGGAAAGTTAATATAGAGACCTATAATAAAGGGTCATTAAAGGTATTAAAAAAAAAAAATAACTAACATGTTATACTTGCCTCCACTGTGCAGCTCGTTTTGCACAGAGTGGCCTCGATCCTGGTCTTCTGGGGTCCCTCGTCGGCTGTCTCTGGTCCTCCCCGCAAGAACTCCACACATTCATGCAAGCTCCCTCGCATTGTGTGGAGTCCTTGCGGGCGTGCTCCCGTGATACAGAGAGCGGCCATAGCCGCTAACTGTATCACTCGGCCCCGACACACCGCGTCATTGGATGTGATTGACAACAGCGCAAGCCAATGGCTGCGCTGCTTTCAATGAACCAATGAATGAGCCGGGAAGATGGCCCAGAAGCCTGCGCGTTCACGGCGCGGGACTTTCGAAGGGTCAGGTAAGTAAAGGGGGGGTTGCTAATACAGATGTTTTTTCACCTTAATGCATTAAGGTGAAAAAACTTTTTCCTTTACAACCCCTTTAAATGTATTATATGTATAGAGAACTATAATTATTCTACCACAAATTTTGAAATGAATAGCTGCTTGATCCTCCATGGAATTTTTTTGTGTTTTTTGAATAGAGGCAACTGTAATCAATCTTAAATATTTTTAAAGCAAAAATGTGTGACAGTGCTGCCTCCAGAGCTTTGATATAATGTACAAGTATGGGAGACTGCCTCTTAGGCTGCATTCACACGTGAGTGTAGCAATTTACTGACTTTTATTTGCGTTTTTGAGTGTTTTTAAAAGTGTATTACAAGCGTTTTGCAGCTTCAGGCATTTTTGATTAGCCAATAGAAATCACCAGGTGGAGGTAATTGGGGGTGGAGAGCTGCAGCAGAAACTGTGTGACAAAATGCTCGGAAAAAGCTAAAGTCGCCCGTTTTTAGGCGTTTCTATTGAAGTCTGTGGGCCAAAAGATGCTTGTAATCTGAAAAAAAGCTCATGTACTTTTTTGAGAGATAAGCATTTTTCTTCAGGCGACAGAGCGCTCATATGGGAATAGGGGCCATTAAAATTAATGGGATTTGGCGTTTTGAGCATGTTGGAGCATCAAGCTTTGCTCTAGTGTGAACGGGATCTTGGGCGCGGTTCACATCTATGCCTGTTGCTTTTTGAGCAGTTCTAGGTTTCTTTTTGCTGTGTTTTTTTGAGGGGGTGTCTTTTTTTTTTTTAACATGTGTTGGGCAGATAAGACCCCAAACCCCTTCTCTGCCCTTGATGGCATTCAAAATGCCAATATCTGCATTTTTTAATACTTAGATTTTTTTTAAAACTGGTGTCTTTAAGGCTCCAGTAAACAGGAAGTGATGTCAACACATCGCTTCCATGTTAATAGATCCGATTCCGGCTTTGTTTGGGTCTCAGGCCAGCTGGCAGTGGGGGAATGTCCCTTCCCACTGCATGTAATAAAATGTGTATGCTGGCTAGCTGCATATGTTACAAGAAAGCTCATCGTCTGCTCTAAAGAACGGTACTGGGGTGATGCCTGCAGAAGCAGGCATCACCCCGGTACAACCCAGTAGAAGCAATATCGGTACGTTTCTGACTGATACTTTTGAAAAATTTGAAATCCGCCCCCGATAATCGGTCGACTCCTAGTAACCAGCGTGAACCCGAAAGCTCCTGCTGCATACCAGCGATCAGGGGCTTTCTCACCACGTGACAGCCAAGAACCCTTAAAAAAAACCTAAAGGGCCAGGAGGCGGTCGGCAGGAAGGGATCAACTGAACTTTTTGACATCTCTTTGCTTTGATGTACATCCCTGTTTCACAATTGTGTCTATCACACTTTTTTTGTTTAATTTTTTATATCTAGCTTTTTTGTTCTGTACCATTATGAATGTGTTTGTGTTTTTTTTCTTCTCTATTGCAGTCTCCTTTACAGGCACAAGTTCAGCAGGTTGGCATAGGTACAACTCCCTCCATGGGAACTGGCCCCACTGCCGACCCAGAAAAACGCAAACTCATCCAACAGCAGCTGGTGCTGTTGCTCCACGCACACAAGTGTCAGCGACGAGAACAGTCAAATGGTGAAATGCAGAATTGTGCACTTCCTCACTGCCGTACCATGAAAAATGTACTTAATCACATGACGCACTGCCAGGCTGGGAAGGCCTGTCAAGGTAAGTTGTTTCTACCTCTAAACCTCCTTGTAGTAACTGCTTTAACACTCATCTTTCTCCATTCACCAATACGGGGGAAAACTTGGACAGCCACACTCCAAAAAAACTTTCCTTTTATTAAAACGGGCTATGAATAAGCACCGAGCTACAGTGTGAAACGCGTCGGCTTCTGTTCTATTTTTTGCTGTGACATGTATTTTTTGTGACCTGTTTTAATAAAAGGAACGTTTTTTGGAGTGCGGCTGTCAAAGTTTTTCTCCGTATTTTTGCATTACCATTGCATTGCCGGCACCCATGGTTTGGAATCCGTGAGGAGGCTCTTTTGGCTACATCTGAGCAGTTACCCTTTCTCTCTATTTCTCCATTTACCACTTGGAAAGTCCCTTGCTTCCACCTTCCTTGGCTTTTCTGCTTTGTTATGGCAGTGATGTTTTTGGTTAATTTTCCATTGTATTTTTTTTTCCTCTTCTTACAAGTGTCGGGTGGTGTGTAAACTTATTGCTTAAGAATTCTACATGAACTTGATCAATATATATATATATATATATATATATATATAACAGGTTTCAGGTCGACTGAGCCTTTAAAGCAAATGTTTTAAAAACCCTAAAGAATATTTTCATTAGAAAAGTCTCACTTGGAGACCCTTCCATGTCTTTCGTCTTGCATTGCATGTAGTTGGTATAACTTTTTTTTTTTTTTAAGACTCTAGCGCGGCGATATGCAATTAGCGGACCTCCAGCTGTTGCAGAACTAAAATTCCCATGAGGCATAGCAAGACTCTGACAGCCACAAGCATGACACCAGAGTCAGAAGCATGATGGGACTTGTAGTTTTGCAACAGCTGGAGGTCCGCTAATTGCATATCCCTGCTCTAGCATTATGAACTTGCTAAAAAAAAAAAGCCATCCCAGTAAAGGTTTCATGTATTTCTTTATCGTTACATCACGGGACACAGAGCGGCATTCATTACTATATGGGTTATATGGAGTACCTTCAGGTGTAGACACTGGCAATCTTCAAACAGGAAATGCCCCTCCCTATATAACCCCCTCCCATAGGAGGAGTACCTCAGTTTTTACGCCAGTGTCTTAGGTGTTAGTCATGGTTTAGCTTGCCTCCGCATCCTTGGGATTAGGTGAGCTACCGGTTCTGTCCAAAAAAGCCTGCGCGCTAAAGTGGTCAGTAACCGGACCCCAAACCCTTGGGGTATAGCCCATAATGCTTTCTTTTTAAAGAGAGCTGGACCCTGGGCCCAGAACTTAGAAACCTTTGGGGCGCCTAATGTTTTCTGTTTGCCAGGGTGCTGTATGGGCCCAGGACAGTGGATCCTTCATGGAAGAAGAAGGTTCCCAGGGCCTGAAGGTCTAGACATCCCCACGGAGATGGGGGAAGATTGGACCTCTTGCTTGGCAAAGTCCTGCGGCATGGAGCAGGTAAGTAAGGGGAAAAACCTGCGGGGCTTGGCTCTTAGCAAGTTTTTCTGGGAGGTCACAGGGGACATGCCTAAGGTTATGCATTGCATCTGGCAAACCAGTCACATATCATGAAGATAGGATGGCTCTATATGTTATATTTCCCCATAAAAGGTGACCTCCCTGGTAGTGTTGGAAAAGCTGTGAGTGGGGCCTTTTATGTACAAGTGTATGTGTGTGTCAGAGAGCTATGCTTACCTGCAAGCCTCCAGGCGATGCTCTATCCAGTCCTCTCCCTCATGCCTGCAAGGCAGGCAAAACGCTGACCTCCTCGTGTGTTCACAGGCCTGCGGCTGCAGGAACAGAGAGGCCCTTCCTCCCAACCCCCCCCCCCGTCGCGGGCGCGCGCGCGGTGCGCGTGCACGTGTTATAGACGCATTTGGCGCCGTTTTAGCTGGGGGGGGAAGGGCGGGTCAGTGGTTTAAAGGAAGGGGCGGCCCTTCCTTAGATGCCACAGCTCATTCATTTCTCTGGCTTAAGGGAGGAAGGACTGGAGGGAAGCACGGGGCGCTGAGGACACACAGTGGCCAGAAAGAATACTACAGTCTTCAGAAGATTGTGGTTTAGCCTAGGAATAGGCTGGTTTTCTTTTCCATCTCATAGTCTTTTCTTTGGCAATACTACTCAGGGGGATAGAATGTTTTTTCTTGCCTAGATTGAAAAAAAAAAAAAAAAAGGAGAAGAAAAGTTTTTCTTTGAAAAAAAAAAAAAAAAAAAAAAAAAAAAAAGTGTCATCTAGGGTAGAGGAAACATTTTTTTTTTCCCCCAAACAGGTGTTTGGGCATTTAACTATTATAAGTCCCAGGTACCAATAAGTAGCAGGTGTACCTCGGTATTGTACCATGGCATCAAGATCAGAGGGTACAAAAGGTGGGGATTCCCCCGCAGAGTCTGAGGTCTCGGATAGAGCTATGCCGCTGCTTTCCCCACAGGGAGCCGTTGGGCCATCGGGGTCTGGGGCTAGAGCTGACGCGAGTCAACCCAACCCTAAGGTGGTCACGGAGGAGGTGTTACTCGCCTCTTTAAATGAGATGCGGAGAAGCATGGGAGAAATGATAGCCGCAGCCATGCGGGGTAGTAAGCGGAATAGATCTCCGTCACCCGTGCGCGGACCCTCGGAAGAGGAGGTCCTTTCCTCTGGGGAATTGGACGACCTATTGGACAGAGACCAAGTAGGTTCAGGGATCGAAGATCCGGATACAGAGGAGTCTGGGGCAGTCTCCCTGAGGGAGAGCTGGTGGATTCAGGGCTTGACGGACTTGGTCCATAAGGCATTCAACCTGCCTGTACCAGATCTCCAGGTATCGACGGTTTCAGCTTTGGGCTCACTGAGGGCGCCTCAAAGCAGGGCTGTGTTTCCGATCCATCCTCTCTTAGAGGGAGTCTTGTTCCAAGAGTGGAACAAACCAGACAAGGTTTTCTTTCCACCTAAGAAATTTTCTGTCTTATATCCTATGGAAGAAAAGTTTTCCAAGAGATGGGCTTCTCCTGCAGTAGACGCAGCCATCTCATGTGTTAACAAATCGTTAACATGTCCTGTAGAAAACGTACAGGTTTTCAAAGATCCAGTTGATAGACGCTTGGAAGCCCTACTTAAGAACTCCTTCACTTCTGCAGGGGCAGTAGTACAGCCAGCCGTGGCTGCGATTGGAGTCGCTCAAGCTTTATCGGATCAATTTAAACAAATGCTTGAATTTATTCCTGCCGAGCAGGCAGAAGAATTTTCGGATGTCCCTAAAGCCATATGTTTTACGGTAGACGCAATCAAGGATTCTATCCAACAAGCGTCACGTTTATCATTATCCCTTATCCATATGAGAAGACTCTTATGGTTAAAAAGCTGGGAGGCTGAGCCCCCATGCAAGAAGCTCCTGGCAGGGTTTCCCTTCCATGGAGGACGGCTCTTCGGAGAGGACTTAGATAAATACATTCAGACCATTTCAAGCGGCAAGAGTACTCTCTTGCCAACTAAGAAGAGGGTTCAGGGGCCTGCGTTTAAACGACAGTCCTCCCCTGGGCAGGGGCCCTCTAATGCCAAGCAGTATCGACGGCCTCCTGCAAGAACAAACTTCGGCTTCAACAGCAGATCAAGAGGACAGGCTGTTAGGGGCAAGAGGCAGTGGTTTCGCAAGCCGGCAAAACCAGCCCCCAAGTCTACCTCATGAAGGGGCGCCCCCACCCACGAAGGTGGGGGGAAGGCTGCGACTCTTTTCGGAGATTTGGGAAGCCAGCATTCCCGACGAGTGGGTACGGTCTTCCGTGGCCACAGGCTACAAGCTAGAATTCCTAAGGTTTCCTCCTCCTCATTTCCAGGAGTCGAGGATTCCAAACGATCTGGAGAAAGGAGCCGCATTAAAGTCGGCTCTAGATCATCTACTTTCCCAGGAAGTGATAGTAGAGGTACCAGTCCTGGAACAGGGGCTGGGTTTCTACTCCAACCTATTCATCATCCCAAAGCCCAATGGAGATGTCAGGCCAATTTTGGACCTAAAGATGGTAAATGCATACTTAAAAGTCCGCTCATTTCGGATGGAATCCGTGCGGTCAGCAGCTGCCACACTCCAAAAGGACGACTTCATGGCGTCCATAGACATAAAGGATGCCTACCTTCATGTTCCAATTTATCAGCCACATCAAAGATATCTACGCTTTATGGTGGCTTCGCGTCATTTCCAATTCGTGACGCTTCCCTTCGGGTTGGCTACGGCCCCCCGGGTGTTCACGAAGGTTCTAGCTCCAATCCTAGCCAAGCTAAGGATCCAAGGGGTCACGATCCTAGCATACCTGGACGACCTCCTAGTCATAGACCACTCGTCTCCCGGCTTGGAACGAGCAGTGGCCCTCACGGTCCAATACCTCGAGAGGTTCGGCTGGGTCCTAAATCGAGAGAAGTCAGCATTCCAGCCCACAAGGCAGTTGGAATATCTCGGCATGAGATTAGACACAGAACAACAAGGGGTGTTCCTACCTCTGAGGAAGGTCAAAGCCATCAAGGAATTAATCCTACTGGTTCTAAGCAAGAAAGAACCGACTATTCGCCTATGTATGAGATTACTAGGCAAGATGGTGGCTACTTTCGAGGCGGTGCCATACGCCCAGAGCCACACTCGCATCCTGCAGGCAGCCATCCTGTCAGCATGGAGCAGAAGGCCACAGGCCTTGGATATCCCGTTGCCTCTCTCATCAAGAGTCCGACAAAGTCTGTGTTGGTGGTTAGACCCTCAGAATCTACTGAAGGGGAGGTCTTTCAGCCCAGTGGCTTGGAAGATAGTGACCACAGACGCCAGCCTGACGGGCTGGGGAGCGATTGTGGATGGTTCCACTCGCCAAGGTATTTGGACAAAGCTAGAGAAGCTTTTACCCATCAACATCTTGGAGCTCAGAGCTGTTCGACTAGCCCTCAGGGCTTGGACGTCGAAATTGCAGGGGCTGCCGGTGAGAATTCAATCAGACAAAGCCACGGCAGTGGCATACATAAATCACCAAGGGGGGACCAGGAGTCAGGCCACTCAGAGAGAAGTGAGCTTGATTCTCCTATGGGCAGAGGCTCATGTGCCCTGCATATCGGCAATATTCATTCCCGGAGTGGACAACTTTCAGGCGGACTTCTTAAGCCGCCAGACTCTATGGCCGGGGGAATGGTCTCTGCATCCACAAGTCTTTCAAGCACTCTGCCAAAGATGGGGAGTGCCGGACGTGGATATCATGGCATCGAGACTCAACAAGAAGCTAGACAGGTTCATGTCCCGCTCAAGGGATCCGATGGCCTGCGGAACCGATGCTCTGGTTTGCCCTTGGCATCAGTTCAAGCTTCTTTATGCGTTTCCCCCGCTCCAGTTACTACCCCGCCTGCTGCGCAGGATCCGGGTGGAGCACATACCAGTTATCCTGGTAGCTCCAGCATGGCCCAGAAGGGCTTGGTACTCACTAATCCTAAGGATGGTAGTGGGAAACCCTTGGACTCTGCCTCTAAGGCCAGACCTGCTATCGCAAGGTCCGATCCTCCACCCTGCCTTACGGCATCTAAATTTGACGGCCTGGAAGCTGAATCCTTGATTCTCAGGGGTAGAGGTCTGTCTCAGAAAGTAATCTCTACCCTAATCAGAGCCAGGAAACCGGTCTCTAGGGTGATTTATCACAGGGTCTGGAAGGCCTATATAGGCTGGTGCGAGTCCAAGCTATGGCTTCCTCGCAAGTTCACCATAGATAGAGTTTTAAGTTTTCTCCAGCTAGGAGTGGATAAAGGATTGGCATTAAGCACAATCAAAGGACAGATTTCTGCCCTGTCAGTGTGGTTTCAGCGGCCACTGGCCACCCACTCGCTGGTTAAGACCTTCCTTCAAGGGGTCTTACGTATTAAACCTCCAGTTAAATCCCCGCTTTGCCCGTGGGATTTAAATCTTGTTCTGTCGAGTTTACAGAAACAACCGTTTGAGCCGTTGGCTGAAGTTCCTTTGGTTCTACTGACAAGGAAGTTGGTGTTTTTGGTTGCCATAGTTTCCGCAAGAAGAGTTTCGGAACTGGCAGCCTTATCCTGTAAGGAACCATATCTTATATTTCATAAGGACAAGGTCGTTCTCCGCCCTCATCCTTCCTTCTTACCGAAGGTCATATCCAGTTTTCATTTGAACCAGGATTTGGTATTACCATCCTTCTTCCCTAAACCTACTTCCAGAAAGGAATGGTTGCTGCATACCTTGGATATTGTCAGGGCCATGAAGGCCTATCTTAAAGCTACAGAGAAGATCCGGAAAACAGATGTGCTGTTTATTCTGCCGGATGGGCCCAAGAAGGGGCAGGCAGCTGCAAAGTCCACCATTTCTAGGTGGATTAAGCAATTGATCACTCAGGCCTACGGCTTGAAAGGGTTGCCTCCTCCAGTATCATTAAAGGCTCATTCTACTAGAGCCATGGGCGCCTCCTGGGCAGCACACCACCAGATCTCTATGGCTCAAGTTTGCAAGGCGGCAACCTGGTCTTCTGTCCACACATTTACAAAATTCTACAAGTTGGACGTAAGAAGGAATACTGATACTGCCTTCGGGCAGGCAGTGCTGCAGGCTGCAGTTTGAGACCCTCGGATTCCGGGGGCTCCTCTTTTTTTTGAGTTAAATTTAAAATTTAAGATTATTTTTCTCTAAGTTGGATTTATTATGATTTGAGTATATCTCTAAATTAAATCCTTTTGTCTTGGAGATGTTCTCCCTCCCCTCATTGTAAGCATTGCTTTGGGACATCCCATATAGTAATGAATGCCGCTCTGTGTCCCGTGATGTAACGATAAAGAAAAAGAGATTTTTAATACAGCTTACCTGTAAAATCTTTTTCTTGGAGTACATCACGGGACACAGAGCTCCCACCCCTCTTTTGAGGACCATTTTGGGAGGCATACTGCTTGCTACAAAACTGAGGTACTCCTCCTATGGGAGGGGGTTATATAGGGAGGGGCATTTCCTGTTTGAAGATTGCCAGTGTCTACACCTGAAGGTACTCCATATAACCCATATAGTAATGAATGCCGCTCTGTGTCCCGTGATGTACTCCAAGAAAAAGATTTTACAGGTAAGCTGTATTAAAAATCTCTTTTTTTTGCATAGACTTGGCAAATGTTTTATATTTTTCTCCTACAGTTGCCCATTGCGCTTCCTCAAGACAGATCATTTCTCACTGGAAAAACTGCACGCGGCATGACTGTCCTGTGTGCCTACCTTTAAAGAATGCCAGTGACAAGAGGAACCAGCAGCGTAAGTGTCTTTGATGGTAGTATTTGTGTGCTTATGTTGTATAAACCTTGAATATTAGGATAAGACACTAAAGGGAAAAAAATGAACGTAATCGGAATCCCAATAAATCATGATGGGTAGTTGAGCAGTCAGTGCTCGGGCTCCAGGTGTCTTCCAGTCACCCATACAAAATGCAAATGAAGCCCGCTATGATTAAGGCCACCTGGCTAAAACGCGTAAGGTGTTTTTTTTTTTTTTTTGTAGCAAAAAACACTTGTTCACTTGGATGCTTCGGGTTGCAGACTGCCTATATTAGTTTACAAAAAACGAATATGCCTTACTGGGCTTTATTCTAGAAGACATTTGTCCTTTTTGTTTTAGCTTCATGCCCATTGGAGGTAGATACTGGTCAACATACATATGCAGATTTAACCAAGGCTGGAGTGTAATGAAAGATAATGAAAATCAGCCACAAAATATTTTTGGCTAATGGGTCCATTTTTCTCTAATTCTTCATCTGTTTTGATCACGGTGAAACCATCGTTTAGCACTGAGCAATCGCCAGGATTCAGAAGGAGAAAAAATATTACAGCTAGCATTCAACTTTAGGCTTAATTTTTTTTTTTTTATAATTCCTTTATTTTCAAGTAGAAAATACATACAGTGTCAGCATCTAGTATAGGTCACACAAAGAGATAACAAGAAGGGGGTCGCCAAACTAAATTGACAGAAACCCTTCAGTAGAGTACTGTTGACAAGGCATAAATGGTAGGTGAAAGATACCGGAGTCGAGTATGAGGCCTTAGAGGCAACCAAACAGATGATTATATGACCAATAACCTCTAGAAATGCATAAGGTGCTATACTATACAGTAACATTTTGTATTTTATTAACAGTATTGGGGGCAGAGGAAACCAACAACCAGACGGGCCCAGATAAAAGGCCCACATAGCTATCGGCATTCACAGGATAGTGCAGGTTCAAGGTGAAAAGGTCTATTATTGGATGATAGCGAAGGGGAAAGGACATCAGCAAAAAGAGGAGGGGGGAGAGAAAAAGGAGAAGGCAGAGAACGACCCTTAAAAGACGGGGGGAGGGGCCAGAGAAAGAGGGGGGAGAGAACAAGAGAATAGAATAACAGAAAGAAGTGTGAGAGTATCCCCCGACCAGGAGGCAAGGCAAGCCCTGTGGGTCAACCAGACCTAGCCACTTCACGGAGATACTCGTCCGTGTAGATGAAATGATTCCAGGGTCTCCCGAAAGGTCTCCTCCCTGTTGTGCAAGGTGGCCGTGAGATCTTCCATGTTTCTCAGTTCGTTCACTTTAGAGAACCATAAGGACTTAGCCGGTGGGTTCTCCGATCTCCAACAGAGAGGGATGCATGCCTTGGCAACTTTAGGCTTATTTGAGCAATGTAGGCACTTGTTCCCTTGGTCTCCATGTTTGATTGTTACCTCCTAAAACTTGCTGTCATTTTTCCACTTCTGGAAACAATAAAAGAACGTTTCTTTATATTAGAAAAGCTGTTTAATTCAGTTGCATAGATGGTGCATTTGTGTGTTTTGTGTCCATTTTAAATACATGTACTTCTAATCTGTTCTTTCACAGCTCTCCTGGGATCCCCTTCCAGTGGGGTGCAGAACACAATTGGGACAGTAGGTGGCACCCAGCAATCGGCTCCATCGTTAAGTAGTCCCAATCCCATTGATCCTAGTTCCATGCAGAGGGCATATGCTGCACTGGGACTTCCTTACGGTAACCAGTCTCAGGGCCCTGGGCAGCAGCCTACACAGACCCAAGTTCATCAGCAGATCCGTGGCCTGGGTACATTGGGTGAGTAGTTGGGTTGTTTGCGGCTTGGCAGTCGCTGGATTTTACATTTTGGAAACCCTTGCCACCTTTATGAATGACAAAATGCATGATTGATTTGTTTTATAGCACCTTTTGTGTCTTATGGTGAGTAATATTTTTCTGCTTGTAGGTTCTCCAATGAATCACTCAGCTGGTGGAATGGCTGCTGACCAACAGGCCAACCTGATCAGTGAACCCGCTCTTCCCACAGCCCTGGCAAACACAAAGTGAGTGAGGTGCTCTTGTTAACATGTGGTTAGAATTTTGAGAGGTTTTGTAAGGGACTGGACAGGGTGACTGAGATTTATATGCTGCAGACCTATCAAGCTTTTTCTTTCAAATTGTTGTAGGAAGAGCTAATCTAGGATTGTTTTTTAGTGTATTTAAACAATGTTTTTTCCATTTTTTTTTTCCTTCCTACTATATCTAAGACGAGACAAAAAATGTTTTTTAGTTATACCTCAAGCATCAAGAACGGCCGACAGAACAGCTGATTGGACATTAAGTGCAAATGTAAAATTTCTTGAAATTTTTTGAAGCTATGGGGGGGGACACCTTTTTTCTGGGGGGGGGGGGGGTGGGGGTTGGAGAAATTTAAAAATAATCCAGTGTGGAGTAGTTTTACAAATTGAAAGTCACTTTGTTACACTGGGAATGTGAAATGCAGTGTGTATATAAGTGTTATGCTAGAAATCAGCTCCTTCAGTAAATAAACTAAACTTGCTATTTAAAATTGTATTTTTTATTACAAATGGAATAACAAAGACTGTTTATGATGAGAAAATTTCACCTATACATGAGAACAGATACCCATCCCCCTTTCCCTCGTAATAATGTAAAAGCTTCCTGCCCATATGCATTTTCAGTTGACAATGCTGATCCAGAAGCATATATTTATCTTGCAAGAGCATGATTTAATATTGATATTTTCAGGTGTTTTTTTTCTCTCTATAAATTATAAGGGATTTTTTTATTTTTGGGAGGCCCTGGTTTGTAAGACTTCCTTCCTTGAAGATGCTGCTGGAGAAGAAACACTTTTGTGATGATCCATAAGCAGTAGAAAGAGTGTTTCTGTAATGAGAACTCTGGACACAAGCTTCTCGCACTTTTATTCTGGTTTTCATTTAATTCCATAAAGTATTTTTTTGTGTATTTAGGGCACCTCTGACATGGCAGGATGTGTTTTTTTCTTCCTTGTAGCATTTGGAAAAGAATGTTTCTTCTCACAATATTTGCAAATTGCAGCTCTGCTTTCAGCAGAAATCAAACTGTGGAAATGTTTCCAAAATCTAGATGTTGGTCTCATCATTTTACTGAGAGGAGGAAAAGAAAAAAAACGATTTACTGACCAGACAATAGGGAAACATGCTGTGATGGTGGAGCACATTAATAGGAATCATTTAAAGGTTAAAAAAGAAACGAATTTGTCGGACAAATTTACCCTCTTACCTGTCAAGGCCTGAGAGCACAAGTTGCAATAGAAGGTACTGTGGAAGGTACAAGATGGAGCTCAGAAGCAAGCTTAAAGTGGAGGTTCCATCAAAAAAACAATTTTGCTTTAAACTGTAGCTTACACCTAAAAAAGGAAAAAAAAAGAAAAATTTATTTTTTTACTCATCTGGAAATGCCTGTTGCTATGCGGTCCCACAAAATCTGCCTTTGAAACCACCTAGGATTCTGACATCATCTCCCTCTAATGCTCCTGGGAAATGTGTGTCGTCATTTCCCAGGATGCAGTGCGCTACCCAATTATCACTACCCATCCAAGACTTCCAGGAAGTAAGTGCTTGTAGGCTTCACAATGCCCACAAGCAAAATGACAACGGTGTAGATATAGTTTTATAAACTATCTTTTTGAATATCTATGCGGATCGGCGGCGGATTGTAAAATAGTAAGTGACCGGATTTATATTATAAAAACGCATGATGAAAGGACATGCATTTAAAAAATGCTAATTGTGGTTGGAACTCCGCTTTAACTGGAGCCTTTCCCCTGCAGTCCCCCCTAGTGGAGAGCTACAGTGCTGATTGACAGCTGGTGATTTTAGGTCCGGTTGGTATCTGGTCTGGGACCTCTCTGGTCCAATCTTATTCCAATATGATAGGGACGGAGAGGGTAGTGGGCTTCCCCACCCCCCTCCTCACTTATCTCCTCAGCTATATGATCTTGAGTTAAGGCGTTCCCCTTCATGTAGTATCCCCTCCCCCCTTTTTTTTTTTTCTCTTCTTCTCTTCTTTCTTTTTCTCTTTCTCTTTCTCTCCCCCCTCTTTTTCTCCCCTCTCTCATTCCCCCCCTACACTGGGATTGTTCTTTCTTCTCCTTTCTCTTCTCTCTCTGTTACTGCTGGGAGGACGGGATGGAGTTATGCCGTCCCTATCCACCCATACTGCCTACAACAGGGGTAACTTAGTGACAGGTATAGAACCGGTATATGTAGGTAACAGGCCACAACGGGTTATGAGTTATGCTGTGTAAAAGGATCCAGAGGCCCATGATTATGAATATCCCAGTATCTCTCATCCTTGATACCTTACTCTACTTCCACCCTGGGAGATATATGATAGTTGGAAGCTTATGTGGGGCTAACGAAAATGCTGTATGACTCTAACCATATTTGTCTTGCTGGTTCCTAAATCTCAAGCATAGCAATATGTTGTAGCTCTCCTGGATTTTGCATGTAATATATAATGTTGACACTGTATTGTCTGTAACATTGTTCTCTTTCTACTTTCAATAAAATCTTTATGGAAAGAAAAAAAAAATGCATATATATCTTGTTTTGAGAACTGCATTAAAGTGAATGTAAACCCCCAAAAAAAATCATTTTTTAATTGAGGCTTGCTCCTTGTACAGTATAGGATTTCATGTTATCTGTGTCCAGTCTTGCCACGGAGAGTTAATCCACCTCTGAGCAGTCCTCTTATCTTGTTTTCATTGAGATAAAAACTGACAGAGAAATAGGAGTCAGGTTGTCTCCCTTGCTGTAAATGACAGGTGATTTACATATCTCATGCACGAGCCTTAGGGATACATTCTGTGTACTTCAGATCCCCTCCTTCTTTCTTCTCCAGCTCTCCCAGAATTGGCTTCTCCCCACTCTGGCATGATTGGGCATGCTGAAGTCATGTGGTGACTTTTCTGGGTTTTAACTGGATGTTGGTGATCATAGTGTGCCGTATAAAAGAACTGTGCACTGTTAAAGGTTTCATGTGGTCTGCAGAGAAGGGGTTACATTAGCTATTTTTAGAGTTTCTTGTAATCTCAGCAACTCTTCTATCCTAGTAAAGCTTCATTAAAAATGTACATAACTAATCCCTGTGAACCTTTTTCCCTCCATTCCAGTTCTTTACTGAGCGATGGCACCAACCCCAGTAATGTTGGTAACTTGGGTACCATGCCTACTGCAGCACCACCTTCTACAACAGGAGTGAGAAAAGCCTGGCATGAACACGTGACTCAGGATCTTCGAAACCACCTTGTCCACAAACTGTAAGTGAATCACACAGGAGAGATGATTTAGTGTTATGGTACAGTTGTAACATGTGAAATATACCGTTTCACAACAATGAATATTGTATACCATATCTTTTTACTACAGTGTGCAAGCAATCTTCCCCACACCTGACCCAGCTGCCCTGAAAGATCGGCGCATGGAAAACCTGGTGGCTTACGCTAGGAAGGTTGAGGGTGACATGTATGAGTCTGCCAACAGCAGGGTATGTATTGACCAGGGGGTTTCTGGTGGTCAGTGCAAAGCTGTTTGATTGAATCACAATAAACCATTAATGTCTTAATCGTTGCATTTCCATAAGCTGGCCTTAGGCTAGAGGGGGTAAAACATGCAAGACTGATATGATGGTCACCAGGCCTACTATGCCAACAAGATTAACCTTTTATATTAAATAAGGTAATGTAAGGAAACTAAATGCACCAATCGGGAGGTTCTATTTAATGTGGCATCTAATATAGTATAAAATTTTAGGTTCACTGGTTCATATGTTTCTCCAAGGTTGAATACTAAGTTCATGGGGTCAGCATGAGAGCGAGGGCAGGTGTCGTTTTCAGAAGGATGTTGACCATGACAGCACCCCCGCCGACTTCGACCAAATCTAAACATTACTGTTGGTGGGTTTACTTTTGCATAGAAAAATAGAACCTCTGGGCTCTACATGCACTGCTGCATTAGCAAGCTACACTATACACAGCCAGAAGGTACATGCATGCATTTTCTTGTTTTAGTCCGTCTAGAGGTTGTCAGATCAACAGTGGCTGGAGGAGATGGGCGGGGTTAGGACCCAACATGGCAAAGAAGGAAAGAAAAGTAATTGAGCTGTCTTATGCAGAATAGGTAGAAAGTGTGAGAATGTTTAGCTTCAACTACAATTTGTTTGTCTACTTCATTGCGTTTGCCTTTTATCCAGGATGAGTACTACCATTTACTGGCAGAGAAAATCTACAAAATCCAAAAGGAGCTGGAGGAGAAGCGAAGGTCTCGTCTACAGAAACAAGGGATTATGGGAAGTCAGGCCTTACAGACACCTGGAACACAGGCACCGGCTCTTCCACAGGCTGCGGCTGCTGCACTAGGCCAAGCACAGGCTGTCCGACCAGCCAGTAAGTAACACCGGGTTGAGATTAAGCAGCGTTCTTCTGTAAACGTTTTGTACTTACCCCCATCTCTTTCACCTTTCAGATGGCCCTCTGCCAATGTCTTCAGTGTCTATGAATAGAATGCCAATGGCTTCAGGTATTGCAAATTTTTATTGGTTTGCCTTTTTCACTGTTGTGGGTTTTTTATTTATTTTTTTCTGTATGGCAAAATGAACTTGGTTTAGGTGGAGGGGTGGAGGTCACTGGGAATAAAGAAATAATTAAGAGTGCACAAAACCTCTAACAATAAAACTCTCAATGAAAATTATACAATGATATAAATATTAAAGTGGAGTTCCACCCATAAATATAACATTACATCAGTAGTTTTAAAAAAAATTCATTAGTCCTTTACAATTTTTTTTTTTTTTTTTTTTTTAGATGCCTTCAAAGTGTTGTTGCTAGGCAGAATAGTTAATCTTCCCTCTTCCTGCACCTAGGTGCTTAATGCTTCCTAACCTACACCGCACAGACTCCTGGGAATGTAGTGGGTGTAACTTTCCAGGAGTCTGTGCACTCCCCAGTCTCAAAGAATCATGTGACTTGGACAGCACAGGTGCTGAAACCTGATCTGACACTGTTTGTGTAGCACTGAGCATGTGCGAGATCTGCAAGGCTGAAATCCAGGAAGTCATACAGTCTGGCTTCATGATGCCCACACTTAAGATGGCCACAGTCAATTTCTATTTTTATAAAGTGTCTAAATGCTGTAACAACCTAACAAAACGGACCTTAGTTTACAGACTAACTTTACTAGAATACATTAAGCTTGTGTATTACAGGGGTATTTATATTTCAAAAGTGAAATTGTGGCCGGAACTCCGCTTTAACATCCAATGAATACAATCATTAATAAAGTGAGAAGATGAAGCCATATACAATATAAATCAAACTACACTGTACTAGAAATGAAAGTTGGTGGTTTGCTGGTCTGGAAGTAGCAGCTGAAATATTTACTTTGTATACTTGGATGAGGGCAGCGTTGCTTCTCCCTTCTGCAATCCTCAGGTTTTGGTAGACCAGGATACTTGTGCATAAGAAAGCTCGAACACGCTGGGCACTCCGATTCCTCCTTTATTGAATTGTATTGTAAATGTCCTGTCTGCCTTCATGGTGTAAAGCGCTGCGCAAGCTGCTAGCCTTATATAAATCCTGTATAATAATAAGAGATGGCTTTAATTCCCGAAAGCATTTTCCTCTCGAGAGCAGAGTTTCTTCCAACTATTTTTTGTAAAGTAAAAGTAGATAACAAGATACAGTGAAACCTCGGATTGCGAGTAACGCGATTAATGAGCGTTTCGCAATCAAAGCAATTTTTTTTTCAAATCCTGATTCGGTTTGCTAGTGTCTCGCAAAACAAGCCATGTTCAAGCCTCTGCGGTGTGCAGTACCGCATTTGGCCAGAGGTGCGGGGGCGCCGGTGACACTCGGAGCCATTTGGTAATACTCGGAAACACTGTTCCCGAGTGCAGCTGAGCTGTCTCCAAGTATTTCCGAGTCTCTCCAGCGCACGACCCCCCCGGCCACATGCGGTATTGCATGCCATAGAAGTCAATGTGGAGCAAATTTATTTTCGTTTCCATTGACTTCTATGGGGAAACTCGCTTTGATATGCGAGTGCTTTGCATTACAAGCATTCTCCTGGAGCGGATTATGCACGTAATCCAAGGTTCCACTGTAGAGATTTAGTCCAAAAACTTTATAGTGTCTTCTTCCTTCCTCCTTCGTGGGAGGGTTTTCCTAGAGGGGAGGCATTGACCTAATGTTCCTTATGTAGTCTGGCCATTCACTCTATGGCCCTCTGTATTTTACTGAATAGTTTAAGGAAATGAAGATCAAATCCTTTATTTACTAGCTTTATGCTCCATTAGATTTTTCGTCTTTTAGAATACCCGTTAATGTGCTGTCTGGTAGGAGTGCCCCCTAATCAACTACCTTACTACTTCCATATATGAACTCAAAGTGGAACATTACCCATAACAGCTTGATAAGAAATAATGTTCTTTAGCAAGGAAAGTACATTCCAAATTAGATGGCACTTTATGGGCCACTTTCGTATCACTTGCACATATAGTGTGTAGCATACAGACCTGTGTGTTATGTACTGATGTTACCAGCAAACATATTTTCAATGACCCCAAATGAGCTTGATATTTGTGTATCTGCCATGTAGGACACAAACACTTGTCTAATAACGGTCATCCAATCTCTAGGCAGCAGGTCAAAATATGGTAATTTTAGTCTACCCACTGTTAATTTATTTTATTTTTAATACGGCAGGAATGAACCAGTTCAACAGCATGCCCTTGGGAAATGTACAGCTTCCTTCTGGCCCAATGGGACCTCGTGCAGCATCCCCACTTAACCACCCCACGCAGATGAACAACATGGGCTCCGTGCCAGCTGTGAGTACCCCTGTCTGTGTTTATACAATGTCTAGATGATCCCAGTAGATTTTGGAACCAGGTAGCAATGTAAGGAAGCTGGTACTTTTTACTATTTATTTATTTTTTAGTCTATTTTTTACCTATGGACCTGCAGGTCCCTTGGACTACTGGCTCCAAGGTTAGACATTGTAGACCAGGGATCCTCAAACTACGGCCCTCCAGCTGTTGCGGAACTACACATACCATGAGGCATTGACATTCACAGACATGACTAGACATGATGGGAATTGTAGTTCCTGAACAACTGGAGGGTCATAGTTTGAAGACCCATGTTGTAGACCTTTATCTCAGGTTTCAGGTCAATTTTGGACACTGTCGCTAAGATTTGGAAAATTTAGCTAAGATTGCATTGTCGGCATGCTTGAACATTCTATTTTATCCTGTGGAATCTTTCTGAAAGTGCTCTTGGTTGTATGATTCTTTTAGATGGCAGCGATGTCTCCTTCCCGCATGTCCCAGCCTCAGAGCATGATGGGAACACATGCAAGTAACTTGATGGGTCCTGCACAGACACAGAATCAATTCTTGCAGCAAGGGCAGTTCCCAACCAATACTGGAGGACTAGGAGTGGCGCTTGGACAGACAGGGGCAGCGGCAGCTGTATCACAGGTAAGGAAATGTCTTGCTTGTGAAAAAGGAGGAAGAATAATTGGTGTTGGAATAGATACATTTTCAGTGTGACATTGGGTTCTGGTTCAATTCTCAGCATGCACTTGTTTTCATGGAGTTAGCATGTTCTCTGTGTTCAAACAACCTAATGTTGGCTTAACTGCTTCTGCACAATTTAGCTTTAGAGAGTTTGGCTACAAGACACATTTGTGAGCTCCTCTAATGCAGGGAATGATGGTGTGTGTGTGTGCGCGCGCGCATATATAATATATATATATTCTATGTAATATTTAATCAATATGTAAAAATGTGGAAAATGCAATGTGTTTGTTTTTTTTCAATGCAGCAGGGACAGGCACCCACCGCATCTTTGCCAATCAGCAACTCCATGAACTTGTTGGGTCCACAAACAAGTCAGCTTCCAAGGCCAGCTCTCTCCCAATCTCCTCTTCATCAGACACCACCTCCAGTCAATGCTTCACCTACTGGCATGCCCCCAGTCCAGCACCCAACGCAACATCCAACACAACACCCAGCACCGAGTGGCATGACTCCTCCACAGCCAGCAGCACCTGCGCAGCCTTCCACTCCGCTGCCCCCAGCTGGACAGACACCAGCGCCGACACCTGGCTCCGTCCCCAATGCCATGCAGGCACAGAGCACCCCAACTGTACAAGCGGCTGCTCAGTCTCAGCTCACTCCACAGCCTCCTACGCCTGTGACCAGTCAGTCTGTGCCGACACCACAACCAGCTCCGCTGCAACCACCATCCGTGCATGCAGCGGCCCCTGGCACTCCAGTAAGTTACTTTTGTTTCTATAGAGGTGACGCTAAACTTCTGTAGACTGTTTATTGATGACTTTAATGAAAAATGTCCCGTTTTTTGATTTTAGTTATCCCAGCCTGCCGCAAGTGTTGACAACCGGGTGCCCACACCTGCCTCAGTTGCCAGCACCGACAACCCGTCGGCCCCTGATCACCCGATGATGGAGGTCAAGCAAGAGGTCAAGATGGAGGAACCGGAGCCTTGCGAGCCTGTGGTAGAGCCAAAACCTGAGGTGACTACTGACTACAGCACAGATTGTGGCAAAGTATGACTAAGGGCCCTTTAGCACAGGCTGTTTTTAAGGCGTACCCAATCAGACCTTCCAATCTCCTATGAAGCGGCGGGTGTCAACAGATGTGACGGCTGCCAAGATCTGATCCTTTCTGCTAAAAACTGATGGGGATTTCACCATCTGATGATTGGATGGAACTCCTGAGGTGTAAATGGACAGACTGACCATTTACATGTGATCGCCCATAGAGGAGAGCAGGCTGTGTCTGTATCCTGTCTGCATAATCGGACACAGACCAGCCATCCACCTGCTCAGCGGGGATCAGCGGACAGATTCCACCCTGAGCAGGCGACCTTAAGCCTTGTACACACGATCAGATTTTCCGGCAACAATTGTGTGATGGCAGGGTTTTTGACGGATAATCCAGCCGTTTGTACGCTCCATCGGACTTTCCCGACAACAAATGTTGGATGGCATGCTCTCAGATTTTCCGACAACACATGTGTGCTGTCGGATTATCCGATCATCTGTACACAAGAGCAGAAAAAACACGTAGTTTCATGTATGTTGGATGAAAATGTTCTGCTTTCTGTATGCAGAACAAGTTCACGGCCAACACCCTTCGCACAAAATTCCAGGGATTTGTCCGATGGAAATCCAATCGTGTGTGTGGCTTTAGTCTTCAGCAAATGCTAATGGAGTGATCCAACTTTTAGAATGTAGCCGGTTCCTAGCATACAGAGTCCTCAAATGTTAAAGCAATTAACTGAATGTGACAGCTGTGTGCAAGTCTTCCCATGCAGGGCACTTGATTTGGCTGGCCTGTTTTATGTGATTGTCATGCCATGTATGTAATGATAAATTCCAGTGTAAATAAGAATTATTGTTTAATGTTTTGTAATGAGGAATTTCTGAAAATCTGGTCTGTGCCAGGGTCACTAGTAAAAAGGCTCGATTAAAAATTATGATTTAAATCGAGATGATTTAAAAGAGCAACTGTCATCACCTGTTCTGGTTACTGGAAAATTGTGTAAATGCATTAATGCAGTGCATGTTATCTCCGCTTGCAGAGCTTGAATTCATTAAATGAGTTTGCCAAAAATGTAAATATTGCAGAATATACAGCCTTATGCTATATAACTAAGATCAAAATGTTGAAATAAACAAAAATTTTTTTAATGTATCTTAAATAGAAAACTAGCTTTTAGGGCCCTTTCACACGGGCCGATCCGTTTTTTTTTTTTTTTTTTTTTAGACATCCGCCTGCTCAGCAGGGATCGATCTGTTGATCCCCGCTGAGCCGGCGGATGACTAGTCCGTCTCTGCACACTGTGCAGAAATAGACCGGTCAGATCTCCGCTTTCCTCTGAGGGGATCAGATGAAAACTGACTGTAGAGTCAGTTTTTCATCCGATCCGCCAGACGAATGGAAAATATGGTTTCCATCCGTCTGGATTTAGCATGGCGGATGTCAGCGGACATGTCACCGCTGACATTCGTCACTCCATAGAGATATATGGAGCGTCTGTTCAGGTCCGCTGAAAAAAATGACAGGCGGATCTGAACGGTCTGCCTTTGATTTTTTACTTCAAAAGCATTTTATTAAAATCGGATTTAAAAAATAAATCATTGATTTATATCTACCCTGGTCTGTGCCCATTCCCTTTTCTAACATTTGGCAGCCTTCGTATCTGTTTTACTATATACATGGGGGACGTTGTTGTAGCATGCCCACCTTTTGATAACCCATTGGTTACTTGCCACCTAATGCACTCCTTTCTTTTTTGTAAAGCCGGTTGAGGAGGAGGCGCCTCCCCCGCCAGTAAAGGAAGCCCCACCTGAGAGTACGGAGGTAAAAACAGAAGCTATGGAAGTTGAGGAAAAGAAGCCAGAGGTTAAAACCGAGATTAAAGAAGAGGATGAGGCCACCAGCAACAGCACTACCCCTCCATCCACTTCACCTTCTCAGCCACGCAAGAAGAGTATGTCATTGCTGGACTTCCTTTCATATCTTCAAAGCAGACAAGTAAAATTGCAGCTGCACAAATAAAATCTGACTTTTTTTTTATTCTGTGTTTGTTTCAGTATTTAAGCCAGAAGAGCTGCGTCAGGCCCTAATGCCCACATTAGAAGCACTATACCGACAAGATCCAGAGTCTCTGCCTTTTAGACAGCCTGTTGACCCACAGCTACTGGGAATCCCTGTAAGTAGAATATATTTCTTATATATAGGAATTTGCAAGTGACAGCTGTGTGTGGTATCTGTTGGCGTTGTCCTTTTTCGATGTTTCTGTAGCCTAGCAGGGAAGTGCATCATTTTACCTGTAGGTGTCACTAGAGCACATTAAATCTTTTATCTAGGACCTGCAGTATACTGATGTTTGATTCCTCCGTGTATTATAGGATTACTTTGACATTGTGAAAAACCCCATGGATTTATCAACTATCAAGAGGAAGCTTGATACAGGGCAGTACCAAGAGCCTTGGCAGTATGTGGACGATGTATGGCTGATGTTTAACAATGCCTGGTTATATAATCGCAAGACCTCCCGGGTTTACAAGTACTGCAGCAAGCTTGCGGAGGTGTTTGAGCAGGAGATTGATCCTGTCATGCAGTCTCTTGGTTACTGCTGTGGCGGAAAGGTAAGACCTGGACATTAATATTAAATATATATATATATATATATATATATATATAATATATATATATATATATTTTATACACACGCAGGTTGTGTTTCACTGCATTGAAGGGGGACTTGCAGCTAATTCTACTTCTTTTGTTTTTGCTGCCAGTTTGAATTTTCACCACAGACATTATGCTGTTATGGGAAGCAGCTGTGTACCATCCCTCGTGATGCTGCCTACTTCAGCTATCAGAACAGGTAACCTTCAGTTTGTGTTCTTATGGGCCAATCGGAACATCTCAACCAGGTGTGCTCTAAACATGCGCAACATGTATAACCAATCTAAGAGAAAAGTCTTGTAGATTTTAACCACCAACCACACGGGTTTCTAGAAGATTAATGTACTTGAAGATGTTGAAATTTTAAAGTGGGTTTAAAGCCAATTTAAAAATAAAATAAAAAAATACTGACAGGCAGAGAGTTTCTAGTGGCCTCTTCTAGTGGCCGTGTGCTGGAAGTGATATCAATAGCCTGGCTAGTCAGGTGGCCAAAATGACAGGACCCAGAAGAAAGTCTGGGTGAAGATGGAAGCGCTACAACCAGCGGGAGTGGTGCAGCGCTTAAAGGTTCCGTTTGACAGGTAAGGCCGGCCATATACATTTCGAATCTTGGCTGAGATTTGAATCATGTATGGGCAGGCTGAATGTACTAAGTTGACCGATCAATTAACTTGGGTACACCAGCTTGCCAAGTTTTTCATGTGATTATCGCTAGTGGCTGCTATAGCTGCTGGCAGTAATCGCTGTCTTCTGCGGGGGTGTTCTCTCCTGTTTGAAGAATACAATGGCTTGGTGGGAGAAATTTGCGTAAGTCTGTCATAATGTGGTGCATACTAGCACATTATGGTCTAAATCTGTCGGGCCACTCTTTATTTATATAATTTTATTATGGTGGACTTTGTGTGTACAAAACATCCAACCATGAATAACTCTAATGCCCCGTACACACGATCGGATTTTCCGTCGGGAAAACCTTGGATGGTTTTTCCCTCGGAATTCCGCTCAAGCTTGGCTTGCATACACACAGTCGCACAAGTTCACTGAACTTTCGACTGTCAAGAACGCAGTGACGTACAACACTATGACGAGCCGAGAAAATGAAGTTCAATGCTTCTGAGCATGCGTCAGAATTGCTACAGACGATCGGTTTTTCCGATAAAAAAAATTTCGGTCAGAAAATTTGAGAACCTGCTCTCAATCTTTTGCTGGCAGAAATTTTGACAGCAAAAGTCCGATGGAGCCTACACACTGTTGGAATTTCCGACCAAAAGCTCACATCGGACTTTTGCTGGCGGAATTTCCGACCATAAGGCCTCATCCACGCTGGATGTTAAAATAACGTTATAAAAATGCCACGGCCCAAAACTGCTAACGGCCTATGTGTGCATGAACACATAGGATAACATGATGGAGAGTTTAATGACTGTAGAAAAAAAAGTCTACAGCCAAAAACAGCTGCTGTAAAAACGTCCCGTGTGCATGAGGCCCAAATCATATTTAAACCAGTAATAAACCCTCATATCCTTTACAGTCAAAGATGCTGCCATCTTTGCCTCTGTTGGATCAGAGGTTGCCATGGTGCTGCACATGTAATTCATTATGACACCAGCCATTTGATGGCTTGACAGTTTGGTTGAGAGCACATGCAGCTGTGACAGTTAATAATGCCATGCTTTGAATGTAACAGTTTTGGGAAGCCAGTAAATCGATAGGCTTAGTTGCAGTTTGCTTCAAGGCCTGAGCCTATATCAAAGTGAAATACACCCATTTTTGTAGTCTCATGGCAGTGAGAGCTGTATACTCCATCCATCATTTTAAAATGCATATAGGAGTATATAACCAGAGGTCGTTAACATGAAAATGCCACCTGAGGGCATAGGCCAGAAAGTTTAGAACATTTTGCCAATCTGTGTCCATCTGCCCATTTCTTTCCTACATGTATGTGGAAGCATTGGGTCTTTACTGCTGTATGCCTCATTTTTAAACTGCTGCAAATTCCATGGAATTCTTTTACTTGTATGCTTTTGTTTTTATTCGTAACAAAACATTTTTTGGTACAGGTAGTTGTCCATTCTGAAATGTGATTCAGTTTGATTATACTTGCTGCATAGAAGTCTATTTTATCGATTTTTTTTTTTTTTTTTTTTTTTTTTTTTTAAAAGCTTCAAGGTCCATGCATGTTTTTTTTAATTTGTGTTTTTTTATTTCTTTTAATAATTGTTTTTTGTTTCATAAAAGCTTATTGCTAATAACCAACCAAAATGGGGATGAGGAAAACAAAACACTGCACCTCAAACATATATTTAATAAAAATACTGTTTTTGTAAACATATTATATTGAAGTGTGGTGGTGGTTTGCTCTTCCTTCTTCCTCTTTTAGGCCTCTTTCACACTACTGCAACTTCAAAGTCGCGCGATTTTACCGCGATCGGCAATTTCAGGGAATGCCTGTGGCATCCAAATCGGACAAAAATAGTGCAGCGACTTCCTTTGAAGTCATACAAATATGAATGGTTGTCATTGAAAACGAATTGTCATGCTACTTTGCCATCACAAATCGTGGGGCAAATCGTATAAGTGTGAAAGGGGCCTAAGGGGTTATTAGCAATAGTCATGTTCACGGGTTGTGGGATGAGTAGGTGCTGGAATAAGTACAGATCTTTTCCTGGAGACTTCATTTTTATTCGTATTGGACATCAGGCCTTGTTTTGAATTTGTGATAGAAGCTTCCTCATATCTATAGAATTGAAAACTTAAAAGTAACAGAACATTTTAATGAATGTCAGGGCAGCTCTAAGGCTGGGTTCACACCTATCCAATGTCAACATCCCATGTGATTCGCACTGCATTGCTGTGCAGATCACATGCAATGTATGTGCAATGCCAGTTCAGCCATACAGTTGTATGGCTGAATTTGCATTGAATTTGCAAGAAGATAGTGCAAGATTCTTTTTTTTATTTCATTTTTCTCTTTTCCCCGCACTGGAATCTGATCGTATGGGTGTTTGCACCCATGCAGTCCAATTCCTGTCCAAATTCACAGTTCGCACTTCGATCTGTGGGTGTCATTAACTTTGTATTTACACCCGCAGCAGTTCACAGAGGGCAATGTTCCCTGCCTGTGAGGGAGATGTGATGCTGGAACTGCCACTGGAATCGCATATGTGTGAACCGAGGCTTACAGGTTCCAGTAGATGGATTGTTATAGCCTAGGGCTCACAATTTCAAGTCCTGAGCCACTAGCCAGCCCCGCCCCTAAACACACCCTCGTAAATGTATCTCATGAAGTGACACTGTTTAATATTTATTTTTGTAACTTAATTCTGCATAAATCATTTATCTACTTGAGCAATGTCCATCAGTCTAGCAGCCTCAGTACCCATTAATGCAGCTTACCACTGCCCATTAGTGGTGGCTCATCAGTGCCCATTAGTGCAGCCTCACCAGTAAGCCATAAGTGCAGCCTCACCTGGGGGGGGGGGGGGGGTCACTAGCTATACATTCCCAGGACAGCACAGCCATGTCCATACTCACACTCCTCATTTTACTCGCCAAATGCGAGCAGGCTAGTTGAAATTTTGAGGGCTGGCCTAGGGGACGTACACTAGAAGATTCCATATTTGTGTGTATTCTAATGCAATTTTTGGCTGAGCGACCTGGAGAGTGAGGATCTACAGTGGAATCTGGTGAAGGGTTTGTGTAGACTGCTCAATTTATGAATGCTGTGTTTTGCATGCGCACACTTAGTGATTGTAAACGATCACCTTGTAAAACAACCCATTCAGTTTAATGTAGAAATGAAAGGCAAGACATTTTTGTATAGCTATAAAAAAAATATAGAAATACCTTTTTCTTTTTTTTTTTTAACCACTTCCCGACTGGCTCACGTACATTTATGGCGGCAGGTTGGCTCCTCTGTGCGAAATGCTGTACCTGTACGTCAGCTCCTTTTTAAGAGCAGGGCGCGCCCGCTGCACGGCGGGGGAGACCCGATGCGCATGGCCGGCAGCCGCAAAGTCATCCGGCCACCAGCGACCGTGGGCATGAGAGCCAGAACGGTGATTTGTGTGTGTATAAACACACAAATCACCATTTTGACAAGAGAGGAGAGACAAATCGTCTGTCCATACTAATTAGGAACAGCGATGTGTCTCCTCCAGTCACTACACTGTTAGAAACACACACGAGGAAACACATTTAACCCCTTGATCGCCCCCTAGTGTTAACCCATTCCCGTGACATTTTACACAGTAGTTTGCATTTTTATAGCACTGATCGCTGTATAAATGTCAGTGGTCCCAAAAAAGTGTCAAGTGTCCGATCTGTTCGCTGCAATGTCGCAGTTCCCCTACAAATCACAGATCGCAGCCATTACTAGTAAAAAATAATAAAAATGCCATAAGTCCTTCCCCTATTTTGTGAGACGCAATAAGTTTTGCGCAAACCAATCAATATACGCTCATGGCGATTTTTTCTTTTTTTTTTTTTTTCTCTTTTTTTACCAAAAAAATGTTTAATACATATCGGCCTAAACTGATGAAGAAATTTGTTTTTTGTTTTTAAAATTTGGGGGATATTTATTATAACAAAATGTAAAAAATATTGTTTTTTTTTTCTTCAAAATGTATCGCTCTTTTTTTATAGCGCAAAATATAAAAACCGCAGAGGTAATCATATGCCAACAAAAGAAAGCTCTATATGTGGGAAAAAAAGGACGTCGCTTTCGTTTGGGTAAGGGTCGCACGACCGCGCAATTGTCAGTTAAAGCAACAAAGTGCCGTATTGCCAAAAATGGCCTGGTCATTAAAGAGGCAAATCCTTCCGGAGGCTGAAGTGGTTAAACGTGATCAGATTCTCTGTTCTCAGCTGCATAAGAGCTGGGGGAGGAGAAGCAGCAGTACACTGAGCTTCTTCCCAGTGAAGTGTCGGTACAAGTCTGATTCTTGGAGGAGAGCAGGCTATGTTCTCAGCATAGCTAGAGAACGGACTACAGTGTGCTCGCCTGCTTAGTGTGGTCAGTTTGTAATAGGCGAGCTGGGGGACTGGCAGGAACACCAGGGATTTCACATAAAGAAAGCAATACAAAGAAAAGCATACTTTCTCATACACATATCAGGAATATGAAGTGTTGGGGTAACAAACGCATGCATATGGATAGTACAACAGGGGTTATGTGACCTTCTTACAGTAATATCTCAGTAGGACTTATTTTCATCCATAGAAAGCCAGTCAAACCACCCTAGAATGGCCATCCACGATAGACAGCAAATAGAAATTTGCAAACTGTTTTTAAAGGTGCTTGTGCTAATGTTCAATTTCTGTTCCCTCAGGTATCACTTCTGTGAAAAGTGTTTTACAGAGATTCAAGGGGATAATGTAACATTAGGAGAGGATCCTTCCCAGCCTCAAACGTAAGTGTCCTCCCTGTTCTCTGGGTAAGCCCTTGGGCTTGATGATGCGGCTTACCGTGCCCAGCTCCCTGTTCTCTGGGTAAGCCCTTGGGCTTGATGATGCGGCTTACCGTGCCCAGCTCCCTGTTCTCTGGGCAAACCCTTGGGCTTGATGATGAGGCTTACCGTGCCCAGATCCCTGTTCTCTGGGTAAGCCCTTGGGCTTGATAATGCGGCTTACCGTGCCCAGCTCCCTGTTCTCTGGGCAAGCCCTTGGGCTTGATGATGAGGCTTACCGTGCCCAGATCCCTGTTCTCTGGGTAAGCCCTTGGGCTTGATGATGCGGCTTACCGGGCCCAGCTCCCTGTTCTCTGGGTAAGCCCTTGGGCTTGATGCGGCTTACCGTGCCCAGCTCTTAGCTTTTTGGGTGGTTGGGAACTGTCATTAAACTATATCTACAATAATATTAATAATCTCTTTACACAGAACAATCTCCAAAGAACAGTTTGAGAAAAAGAAAAATGACATGCTGGACCCTGAGCCGTAAGTAGCTTTTGTTCTTGGCATGTAGTACTTTGTAATGTCTACTGTGAGTCACATTTTTCATTTTTCTTTTTAAAATATTCTCTCTTTTTTCAGTCATTAAACTTTTTTGTCAATTTATACATCTATACACATTTGCAGCCTCATTGTGTGGTGTCAGTGGTAAAATATTTATAAGTTCCTGAGGACTCTGTATTTTCTGTCTACACCAGGTTTGTGGATTGCAAAGAATGCGGCAGAAAGATGCATCAGATCTGCGTCCTTCATTATGATATCATATGGCCATCTGGGTAAGTTCATCTCTTCTAAACACGCACCTTCTTAGCCTGTGAGTTGAGTATTCTGTACGCTATCTACTGGGCTGTGACCCATGACCAGGCAGGCATTTAGCAGGTAGGGAAAGCACAAAGATCTAGATATAGTAACTTGTTCAGCTGAAGGTGAAAAAACACCTGGCTATGGCAGCCCACCCAGCCACTGGCTGTATCACGGGAGCGTGCCCGCAAGCTAACCCCCCTTGGAAGAGTGCTTCCCGTGAAGGGGGTTAGCTGTTGTGGGAAGGAGCTGAGACAGCCGTCGAGGGACCCCAGAAGATGAGAATCGGGCCACTCTGTGCAAAACGAACTGCACATTGGAGGGAAGTATAACATGGTGGCTATATAAAAAAAAAAAAAGTAACCTTACAACCCGGGCCGTGAAGTGGTTCTGTTATCCTGACTGGGTGTCATATGATGTCCAGCAGGATAACATGCCGGCTCGTGCCCGCGGCGATCGCAGCGTGTCAGTCTGAGACGCAGCATCTCCTCTGACATACCAATCACAGCTGATCATCGCGTGAACCGCGAAGTGCCGGTAAACTGCATTCCTCAGTTCCCGCCGACAGAGATGATCAGCACCGTCCCATTAGATGTGCCACCACAGCTGCCAAAAAGGTGCCCATCAGCTGCCAGTTGATGCCCCATCAGAAACTGCTGTAGGTGCCCATCGCAGTGCTAATCAGTGCCCTACAGTAACACCTGTCAGAACCTCATCAGTGCTGCCAATCTGTGTCGCCTGTCAGTGCCCATCACAGCTGCCCCTCAGTGCATATTGGTGCCTATCAGTGCCCATCAATTCTACATATCAGTCCCGCCTCATCAGTGCCCGTCGGTGAAGGAGAAAACAAACTTTTAAAAACCAATACAAAGAAAAAACTTCAAAAATTGCGGTCTTTACTTTGTTTAACAAAAAATAGAAACCCCAGTGGTGATCAAATACCACCAAAAGTTCTATTTGTGGGAAGAAAATGATAAAAATGTAGTTTGAGTGCAGTGTTGCATGACCGCACAATTGTCATTCAAAGTGTGACAGCGCTGAAAATTGTCCTGAGCAGGAAAGAGCAAAAGTGCCCAGTATTGAAGTGGTTAATTATCTTGCAAACATAAAGGCTGAAAGGATTTTTCAAACATACAATAAAAAAACACATTTTCTCATATAGATTTGTCTGTGATAACTGTTTAAAGAAAACTGGACGGACTCGTAAAGAAAATAAATTCTGTGCAAAGAGTAAGTAGCTATTTTTCTTTCATGTTTACAAATCTCTAGTCCTGAGAATAAGTCAGATTTTTTACTTTGCTTACTGAAATTTGTGGTTGCATCTTTATTTGGCCCTGTGTTTCTATGTGTGTTTTTTCCTTGTTTTCGTCATTCTTAAGCTGGATACACACTATCCAATTTTCTGTAGATTTTCAATTTGTATGCAATCAATCAGACCCTTTGGTAAATCTAATGGAAATCAAAGAACAAAAGTTGTATTGTGTGTGTGTGTGTATGGGGTCCTAAAATAATCTTTCTCCAGGGCTTCAAACAAGTAATCTTTCTCCAGGGCTGCAAACGACCCGACTAGGAAACCACCTTGAGGATCGCGTGAACAAATTCCTAAGGCGGCAGAACCACCCAGAGGCTGGAGAGGTGGCAGTCAGGGTGGTGGCCAGTTCTGATAAGACGGTGGAGGTCAAGCCTGGGATGAAATCCAGGTACGCATTATGAATTTACTTTGCGTGTTGCCATCAAGCACTGGGCAGGATTGCTGACCCTTGCAAAGTGCGAATTTTCCAGATATGGCATAATACAATGACATTTTTTTTCTCATAGGTTTGCTACTCTTCCCTGTTTTTATATGTACATGCTTCTGGAGATCTTGGCTTGATGGTCTACTTGATTTTTGTTCTAAATCTAATCTTTTGAACAGGTTTGTGGACACGGGTGAGATGCCGGAATCCTTCCCGTACCGCACTAAGGCACTTTTTGCCTTTGAGGAGATTGATGGAGTGGATGTGTGCTTCTTTGGCATGCATGTTCAGGAATATGGATCAGAGTGTCCTCTTCCAAATACCAGGTGATCACACTTTTTCTGTAATATTGACCCACAACATTGCTAATCTCGATGCCCTACAACCTTCTGGAGCTTTACATTTTGGCATACATATGGGCTAGTTTTTACTGCTATACACAGGAAAGTTGCATAGTAGATGAGGTTGAAAAAAAATACACAAGTCCCTCAAGTCCAACCTATGTGTGTGATTATATGTCAGTATTACATTGTATATCCCTGTATGTTGTGGTCGTTAAGGTGCTTATCTAATAGTGTTTTTTTTTTTAAACTATCGATGCTCCCCGCTGAGACCACCGCCTGTGGAAGGGAATTCCACATCCTTGCCGCTCTTAAAGTAAAGAGCCCTCTATGTCAGGGCTCAAAATTTCAAGTCCTGAGCTACTAGCCATGCCTCAGGGGTTACTCGCTACCAGTTGCCCCACCCAACCCCTACCATGTACCGCCCCTAGACACATTCTCATAAATTATCTCATGAAATGACACTTAAATGTTTTATGCAGAATTAAGTTATAAAAATAAATATTAACAACTTTATCTGTGCCCAAAAATGCAGCCTGCCCATGTCTACCAGTGCAGCTATGTGTCCCCAGTGCAGCCACGTGTCCCCAGTGCAGCCTACCTGTGCTGGGTAAGAGAGAGGAGAGGAGGAGGAGCCGCTGCCTGGTTGTTCAAAACACAGGGAACATAACAGCTTTCAATTCAATAGCTGTGTTCCTCCGCCTCAAGCCGTCATATACAGCCCCTTTCCCCCTTGTCTGGGAAACTTTGATAGACAGATCACCCGTCCAATCCTGGGATGGGTGATCTGTCTATCAAAGTGCCCGGACAAGGGGGAGGGGCTGTATATGACGGCTTGTGGTGGGGAACACAGCTGTTGAATTAAAAGCTGTTATGTTCCCCACGCTCTGACCAACCAGGCGGTGGCGACGCTCCTCTCCTCTTTCTTCCCCTAAGATCACTCCTTGCTTGCCCCCCCCTGCTCCCAGACAGTCCACACTTGCCAGCCCTCAAAATCCACTCGCAAAATGCGAGCAGGCGAGTGGATATTTTGAGGGCTGCTCTATGTAGTTTAAGGTTAAATTTATTTTCCTCTAATTTTAAGTATGGTCTTTGTAAATTGAAATCATGTCCCCTCTCTAGCGTCTTCTCCAGAGAGAATAAGTTCAGTGCTCACATCCTTTCCTCATAACTAACATCCTCCAGACCCTTTATTAGCTTTGTTGCCCTACTTTGTACTGGCACCATTTTCAGTACATCCTTCCTGAGGACTGGTGCCCAGAACTGAACAGCATACTCTAGGTGCGGCCGGACCAGAGTCTTGTAGAGTGGGAGAATTATCATTTTTTTCTCTGGAGTTGATTCCCTTTTTAATGCATGCCAATATTCTGTTTGCTTTGTTAGCAGCAGCTTGGCATTGCATGCCATTGCTGAGCCTATCGTCTACTAGGACCCCCGTGTCCTTTTCCATCCTAGATTCCCCCAGAGGTTCTATCCTTTCTACAAAGTCATTCACTTTATTTTCACATTTTATAGTAGTGGTGTAGCTTTTTGCACAGCAATTGTACCTCTGGAAAAATGGGAGATAAGTCTCATCCCTGGCACTTGTCACATCTGCAAACATATTCCCTTTGTTCTTAATACCAGTCTGTATATTCCTGTGCATCCCTATGCATACACTTTTTTTTAACTTGAATTTGTGTCTTTCATCAGACGTGTATACATCTCATATCTGGACAGTATTCACTTCTTCCGGCCGCGAAGCCTCCGTACCGCAGTCTACCATGAAATTCTCATTGGGTACTTGGAATATGTGAAGAAACTTGGGTAAATCTTTTCTTTGTATATTTTAAAAAGGTTTATGATTAAAAATTATAGGACCCAATGCCAATGTGTCAAGTAATTTATGTAAAGTGTGATAAATATCTGAGCATTTGCATATGTATTGCTTTAAGCTACTGTTTTTTATGTAGCTCTGTTTTTTTAACATTTAAAATCCTTGTCCATTCAGTTATGTAACAGGGCACATTTGGGCCTGCCCACCAAGTGAAGGAGATGACTACATCTTCCATTGCCACCCACCTGACCAGAAGATTCCCAAACCCAAGCGTTTACAGGAGTGGTACAAGAAGATGCTGGACAAAGCTTTTGCAGAGCGCATCATACATGACTACAAGGTATGTAAAAGCTGTTTTTAGGGTGAATGTCTGGACAAAATGAGCATGCAGTACATATCTCCAATGCATGCATATTTCTCCATGTATTATCCCTCTTTAAAAGTCTGCAAATACAGAAAAATACCTGAAGATCCTGCCAGAAGTCCATTGATCTCCCAATTCCCTGTTGACTTCCCCTGCTGTGCATAAACCCTAAGCAGGTTTATCATTCGCACCTGAGGTCTCCTCTACTGGATTGCGGAACTCCACCTATCTCCACGTCCCTGATCATCTCTACATGCACTATTATTTTACTAGCAAAACAATGTTGTAGCCTTGGATCCCGAGAGACTGCCTACATTGTGTGTTGGGAAAACGACTCTTTTGAGAAATAGCCTGGTGATGTCACCTGAAGGTAAAAGTGGTTTCTCACTACAACAATAGGTGAAAAATAAAATAATGCTAGGGCGTGCACTGAACGAGGAAAGGGAGGTTTTTGGGGGTAAATTGAGTTTATGCCTATTCATTTATGAAAAAAAATTGAATTGGTAAATGAGCCAATCATGTCTGACTTAAAACTTTGTCTCCTGTGCAGGACATATTTAAACAAGCGACTGAGGACAGAGTAACTACTGCCAAGGAGCTGCCATATTTTGAAGGTGACTTTTGGCCTAACGTGCTGGAGGAAAGCATCAAGGAGCTGGAACAGGAGGAAGAGGAGAGGAAAAAGGAAGAGAGCACGGCATCTTGCGAGCCCCCCGAGGTGAGTTTACATTGATATCATCTTTTTCGAATAAAGGCAGTCCCGAGTTTCAAACATCCAACTTGCATACGACTCACACTTGAGAACAGAGGCAGCGTGACATCATGCTGGTCTCGGAAACTGATGGGCGGCCATTTTGCTGCTCACCGCATTCTGCCACCTACTGTCTGGTGGACCCGTCGGCAATCCCACATCACTGCATGGCCATTTCCTATGCTATCCAAAATGTAAAAAAAATTTTTTGTCTCGAGTTACTCTTAAAAAAAATGTACCTGTTCCAACTTGCATACAAATTCAACTTAAGCACAAACTTACAGAGCCCATCTTCGAAACTCGGGGACTGCCTGTACACTTTAACCACTTAAGCCCCGGACCAATATGCTGGCTAAAGACCCAAGGTGTTTTTACAGTTCGGGACTGCGTCGCTTTAACAGACAATTGCGCGGTCGTACGACGTGGCTCCCAAACAAAATTGGCGGCCTTTTTTCCCCACAAATAGAGCTTTCTTTTGGTGGTATTTGATCACATCTGCGGTTTTTAGTTTTTGCGCTATAAACAAAAATAGAGCGACAATTTTGAAAAAAATGCAATATTTTTTACTTTTTGCTATAATAAATATCCCCCAAAAACATATATAATTTTTTTTCCCTCAGTTTAGGCCGATACGTATTCTTCTACCTATTTTTGGTAAAAAAAAATCGCAATAATCGTTTATCGGTTGGTTTGCTCAAAATTGATAGCGTTTACAAAATAGGGGATAGTTTTATTGCATTTTTATTTATTTATTTATTTTTACTACTAATGGCGGCGATTTTTTTCGTGACTGCGACATTATTGCGGACACTTCGGACAATTTTGACACATTTTTGGGACCATTGTCATTTTCACAGCAAAAAATGCATTTAAATTGCATTCTTTATTGTGAAAATGACAGTTGCAGTTTGGGAGTTAACCACAGGGGGCGCTGTAGGAGTTGGGGTTCACTGTGTGAGTGTTTACAACTGTAAAGGGGTGTGGCTGTAGGTGTAACGTCATCGATCGTGTCTCCCCTATAAAGGGGATGACGCGATCGATACGCCGCCACAGTGAAGCACGGGGAAGCCGTGTTTACACACGGCTCTCCCCGTTCTTCAGCTCCGGGGACGATTGCCGCACTCGAGCGGCGATCGGGTCCGCGTGACCCGCGGTCCCGGAGCTTCGGACCGGGTCGCGGGCGCGCGCCCGCGACCCACAGCTGGGTACAAGTACAGGACGTATATATACGTGCTTTTGCCCAGCCGTGCCATTCTGCCGACGTATATGTGCAGGAGGCGGTCCGGAAGTGGTTAAGGAGCACACAGACTATTTTCATTTCAGAGGAGACGTCCAGGTTGCAAAAATATATATATTTTGACTTGTCTATAGGGCTGCCAAGGTGATGCCAAGAACGCCAAAAAGAAAAACAACAAGAAGACCAACAAGAATAAGAGCAGTATGAGCCGGGCCAACAAGAAGAAAACTAGCCTGCCCAATGTGTGTAATGATCTGAGCCAAAAACTGTATGCCACCATGGAAAAACATAAAGAGGTAAGGAAATGGTTGCAGCAATTTAAAGCCGACATGTCCAACTGGTGTTTTTATGTTTCGAAGACCTTTTGGTTCTATGCCTGACCTATAGAAAGTTGAACACCAAGTTAAAGATGGCTGTACTACATGAGTAAATGCCCTTTTCTTGAAGTAATGACTTTTTAGAAGGTAGGCACAGTATAGATGCTGGCTTAAATATTCCCATTTTGTTTTCTCTTAATTTAGTCTATTAACTATTTAACTTTATACTCCCTGAAGACAGAACCGCTTCCCTCTGATGAATAAAGTGCATTACAATTATCATTTTAACAGGATTGTAAGTCTGCCATGGGCCTTAAAAATAACTGGGTATTGTAGTAGGGGGAGACCCAACTGTGGCTTTTGTGTTCTAAGATATGGGCAAGGTTTAAAATTTTGCAGTGTATTTTATTGCTAATTTTGCCACATGAAATATAAGTTTGTGTTGGATCCATTCTCTGGTATTTTTCTTTTGTAGGTGTTTTTTGTGATCCATTTCTATGCGGGCCCAGTGATCAACTCCCTCCCACCTATTGTGGATCCAGACCCAATGTTGAGCTGTGATTTGATGGATGGACGAGATGCATTCCTTACCCTTGCCCGGGATAAGCACTGGGAGTTTTCCTCATTGCGTCGCTCCAAATGGTCCACACTCAGCATGTTGGTGGAGCTGCACACACAAGGCCAGGACCGTTTTGTCTACACCTGCAATGAATGCAAGCACCATGTGGAGACTCGCTGGCATTGCACGGTCTGTGAGGTGAGTGTGCCTAAATGTTTCATGTTGAGGGAATTGTATGTGCAAATTATAAAATTACTTTAGGGGAACTTAAAATGCCTGTAAAGACTAAAGATTTTTTTGCATCAAGGTAAAAAACCTTTTTGTGTTTTGCTTCCCCTCTCCAGTCCCCCCAAAAATACTTGCCTGATCTCGATCCAGTGCTGTGCCTGTGAACAGCAGATTATGTCTCTCTCTGGCTCAGACAGCAGCAGGAACCATTGGCTCCAGCTATTGTCAATCACAGCCTGTCAGAAGAGAGCAGGACTGAGCCTCGCTATTTGTGTCTATTGACACAGGCAGTGTGGCTCGAGCCCGTAGGTATGCTACAATAGGAAACGGCTTCCTATGGTGGCACACCAAGAAAAGGAAGAGCCAGCAGCACTGACAGGGAGACCCAAGGCAAGGAGAATCAGAGCTGCTCTTTACAAAACTATTGCACAGAGCAGGAAGCATAAATCTATACAAAAAAAAAAATGGCTTTTACAATCACTTTAAGGGTTAGCATTAGTTTGTAAAATCTATTAACCGTATTTGCACTGTTTACAAGGTTCTCCACGTCGATCAGTTGACTGCCAAGTTTGCCTGAGTCACATAGTATAAGATGGTCCTGGTAGAAAGAAGACATTCTAGAAAAGTAAATCATTTGGAGGGCATTACATGAGCTACTATAGAAAGTGATTAAATGCAGCACGTTCTTTGTTTTGGTGCAGTGTTTTTATATTCAAGTCTTCCTGCTTTTTATTGTGTCTCTAGTGGTTTGGTATGCTAATAATATCCTCATTTTTATAGGATTATGATCTGTGCGTGAACTGCTACGCCACCAAGAACCATGAGCACAAGATGGTGAAGTGGGGTCTTGGGCTGGACGACGAGGGCAACAGTCAAGGAGAGGCCCAGTCAAAGAGCCCTCAGGAGTCCCGCCGGCTGAGCATCCAGCGATGCATCCAGTCATTGGTACATGCCTGCCAGTGCCGCAATGCCAACTGCTCGCTGCCTTCATGCCAGAAGATGAAAAGAGTTGTGCAACATACAAAAGGATGCAAGCGCAAGACCAACGGAGGCTGTCCAGTTTGCAAACAGCTTATTGCATTATGCTGTTACCATGCCAAGCACTGCCAGGAGAATAAGTGCCCAGTACCATTCTGTCTCAACATCAAACAGAAGTTACGGCAGCAGCAGCTTCAGCACCGGCTACAGCAGGCCCAGCTGATGAGGCGGCGTATGGCCACTATGAATACGCGTACAGTTCCACAACAGCCTCTGCCTTCCCCTACCCCAGCCACTCCTGGCACACCTACGCAGCAACCCAGCACCCCACAGACTCCGCAGCCTGCTCCACAACCTTCTCCGGGTGGCATGGCCTCACCAGGCTTCCCCAGTGTGGCTAGGACTCAGCCTCCAAACGTGGCATCACAGGGAAAGCCAACGAGTTCGCTTCCTGTGGCCCCTCCTCAGCCTACACAACCCCCACCGGCTGCCGTTGCAGCTGCCCGTCAGATAGAGCTGGAGGCACAGCAACAACAACTTTATCGGGTTAACATTGAGGGAATGACCAGTGTGCGTCCAGGCATGGTGAGCCCCACAGTGGGGCCTGTAAATCCATTACCACAAATGAGTATGAATGTGCCACGCCCAGGTCCAATCGCTCCTCCTCCTATCATGCAAGGCATGCAACCGGGACAGTGGTCCACAGCCCCAATGCCTCAGCAGAGTTCAATGCCACAGAATATCCAACGTCCAGTGCTTCAAATGACTGCAGCCCCGCAGGCTGTGGCTGGACCTCGATTGCAAGGAGTTCCCCAGCAGCAAGCCCGTAACATATCACCCAATGCTCTCCAAGACCTCCTGCGAACCCTGAAGTCTCCTAGTTCTCCTCAACAGCAGCAACAGGTGCTTAACATTCTGAAGTCGAACCCTCAGCTAATGGCTGCTTTTATAAAGCAAAGAACTGCTAAATATGTGGCCAACCAGCCTGGCATGCAGCCACAGCAAGCACCCCAACAGCCTCCTCAGCAGCCTGGCATGCATCCGCAGCCTGGCCTGCAGAGTATGAACCCTATGCAGGTCGGGGTTCAAAGGCCTAATGTTCCTCAGCAGCAGCCAGGAATGAGCCCACAGAGCCAAGGCATCAGCATCATGAATTCAGCTCACAATACCAGCTTAGCCCACAACCCACAATATCGAGAGATGCTTCGACGGCAGATAATGCAGCAACAGCAGCAGCAACAACAGCAAGGCACTGCAGTCATGGCAGGCGGAATGCAAGCCCATGGGCAATTTCAGCAGCCGCCAGGGGGATACTCACAGTCACAGGCTTTGCAGCAGCAGCGTATGCAGCAGCACCTTCCCATACCCAGTGCAGCAATGGGACAAATACAGCAGATGGGGCAGCCAGGACTAGGCTCAGATGGAGCACCACAGAGCATCCAGCAGGCATTACGACTTCAACAACAGCTCAAGCAGCAGATGGCTTCTTCTGGGCAGCCTAACCCTATGAGTCCTCAGCAACACCTTTTGACAGGCCAGCCGCCTTCTACGCATCTTCCCCCAGGCCAACAAATTGCAACCTCTCTAAGCAACCAGGTGCGATCACCTGCCCCCGTCCAGTCACCCCGCCCTCAGTCACAACCTCCACATTCCAGTCCTTCACCCCGAATACAGCCTCAGCCTTCTCCTCACCATGTCTCTCCACAGACGGGATCGCCTCACCCAGGCTTGGCAGCTTCTATGGGCACCTCTTTAGACCAGGGTCACCTGGGGAACCCTGATCAGAGCGCCATGCTTCCACAGCTCAACCCTCCCAACCGTGGCGCCCTCACGAATGACTTATCTCTTGTTGGAGATACTTCAGGGGACACCTTGGAAAAATTTGTTGAGGGATTGTAGCATCCACAGAACCGGCAGTGAACTGGAGAACTGCAATGGTGGAGGGAAAGGGGTCCTCTTTAACTCCATCTGCCCCTCCCGCCCCTTTTTGTTATATATAAATATATAAATATCTATCCCTCCCATTCCTTCCACCTTACCATGGACATTTATTTTAATATTTACTTTGTTTGCGTACTCATTGCTGGTCTGCACATCAGGGACACAGGGCCTCAGTCTGGACTGAGACCGCCACCCATTTGCCAGATTCAAACCCTACACTGTCGGAGAGGATGGCATAGCGCTGCTGAGCATCGCCTTCACCCTTCTCTAGCATTGTCAGTGGCTGCTCTGACGTTCAACGCGTTTGAACACTTTTTTTGTTTTTTTTCCTTTCCAAGCTGACCAGGCGGCCAAATTTCGACACCTCCCTCCCCTTGGGCTGTTAAATTATTGCTCGGCCTCACAAAACACAGCAGGCCAACCACGTTAAAGAGGATTAACCCCCTTTCTGTGCTCACTCTGCTTCCTTCTCTGGCAGACTGGTGCAATTTTGCGTCTGACAGGGAAGGGGTGAACTCATCAATACCCTAATGTGTGTAGTTTTTTTTTTTTTTTCATCTGCAAGGACTGTCTTACCGGGTATTTTTTTTTATTTTTTTTCCTCCTGCAGCTGCAGAGCCTAAAACAAAAACTAAGGGAGGGGGTTTGGGGTCCTTTTTACCACTTGTAAACTACATCATCCTCTTCAATCCCAAGAAGAGGCATTTCCATAAGACGTTTGTAAAGACAGATGGTTTCGGGAGGGGGGAGGATGCTGTATAGAAGCCGTCATCCTCATGGTTATATATATTTTTCTTTCTTCTTCTTTATATAAAAAAAAAGAATAAAAATCCCAGGCAGCAAGAAAGCTCTTCCACCGAATCTTCCCACCAAGACCGATCCCTCGTTGTACAGAAAATTTTCACAGAAGCCAGAGGGAGAAGCCGTGCAATTTGAATTTTGCCATCTTGTTGAAATATCCCGCCCCCCCCTCTCCCCCCCCCTTTATTTTATTTGTATTTTCTAATGGTTGGGGCCGTGAAAACTGAAACAAAGGCTCCCGCCAAACGTTGGAAAACTGCTTATTAAAGGAAAACTACAGAAGCAACATTTTTTTTTGGAAATACAAGCAATCATGTAAATCATGCCGGTTGTTACCCCCACCCCCCATATAAATAAGAGGCACCGAAGGGAGAGAAAACCCGAGACTGAATCATTGTACAGACTGGTAGAACGTCTGGGAGCTTTTCTTAACCGATATGATATTGTTAACCACTTTGCTGTCAGAGGGGGTGAGTAATTCTCTTCCTCCCTTGACCCCCTCTGGCAGGGAAGGGGTGGGAATACTGTCTGACAGCAGCTATTTTCATGCTGAGTAAAAGTGTACATGGTATTAAAACTTCAGTGTTCTGGGTTTTTTCATTTTTTTTTTTCCTTCCTTTCCCGTTTTGTTTTGTTATGGAAAAAAAATGCTGTTTTCAACATTGTATGCTGGACTATGCATGTTTTTTTTTTAATTGTATATAAAGTATTGCTTAAAATTGATATAAATTACTGAAATTTTTACAATGTAGTTTATTCTTACGCCCCTTAGATCATTTAGGGCTTTGCTGTGTGAATATTTAAGAACGACCATGATTTTCCCATTGATCTATTCTAAAATATAATAGAAAAAATGGCTATTAAAGTGCATCTTAAAGGTGTTGTAAAGGTTTGTTTTTTATTTTCTAAATAGGTTCCTTTAAGCTAGTGCATTGTTGGTTCACTTACCTTTTCCTTCGATTTCCCTCCTAAATGTTTTTTTTTTTTCTTTGTCTGAATTTCTCACTTCCTGCCGTTGGCTCGGATGATGGGGGCAAGCTTAATGAGGAGGAACAGGAAGGGAGAAATTCAGACAAAGAAAAAAAATATTTAGAAGGGAAATCAAAGGAAAAGGTAAGTGAACCAAAAATGCACTAGTTTATAGGAACCTATTTAGAAAATAAAAAAAACAAACCTTTACAACCCCTTTAACTCCGTAACAAAAATGTAATATATTATGGTTTGCCAATCCTTAGATGTGGTAGCTGCATTAGATTTTTATTTTTTCTGTTATCAAATCCTGTTTTTCATGCTAGAATTGGAGTGTTCCTCGTCACTTCCCTGTGCAGTGAATTGAAATCTAAAACAATGTTGTCCTCTCCCACCATTTCTTTCTGTGGGCTTCAGATTGTCTCCCCCCAATGTTATGGCGAGGAGCAGAGTAGTAAGAGTTTAAAGCCCAAATCAGCTCAGGCTGACAATGCTGCTTTTCCATTGGTGCATTACACTGAGCATTTGGTGGTCCCATAAGCCAAATACATGCCCCATTCTGTTGTCCCAGCCAGCTAGCAACAATGTTTGTAGGTTCTGGTCGAGTTGAATACTGGCTCATCAGTCACATTGAGGACTACGACAAAATGGCGCCTGACTGCACACTGCTTTGGCATATAGTGGTCTCCTACCCATGGGAGAACCCCTCTAACCCCTCTAACATGTCTTGCCCAGGAGGTGCTTAATTGTACAAGCCTCTATGGTCAAGCCCCGACTGGGCAAAACATGTTGGTAAATGTCTTCAGCTTGGTCTCCTACTCATGGAAGAACCTGCTCTAGCATGTTTCGTCCCAGAAGGTGCTTAATTGTACAAGCTTCTATGGTTAAGCCCCCTACTGGGCAAAACATGTTGGTATATCTCTTCAGCTTGGTCTAGTACTCATGGGAAAACCCCCTCTAACATGTTTTACCCAGTAGGGGCTTAACCATAGAGGCCTCTACAATTAATTACTGGGCAAAACATGTTCAAGGGGGTTCTCCCATGGGTAGGAGGCCAAGCTGAAGCCATTTTTTACTTACCGACTGAGCGCTGCTCAACAAGGACCGGAAGTGTTACTGACTGGATTACTAGGTGAAAATCAAGGGAAAAGGCGTAAAAGAAATAATGCAGCCACCACATTTAGGAGTGGCACAGATTACCAAGTGAATATAAAGGAAACGGCTTGAAAAATAAAGATAATGCAGCGGTCACATCTAAGGACAGAAGGTAAATTATATTACATTTTTGTTCTTTTGGTTTAGATACACTGAAAAGCTGAACTGCAGGCAAACTACTAAATAAATGTGAACGGACTTACCTGCCAATAAGGTTTGTAATTTTCTCCAGCTGCTGCTTGTGAGTTGTAAGACTCTGCCAGTGGCTCAGCCAGGAAAGTAAAAATAGGATGCTTTTTCACAAGGGTTAAATAGTTGATTTCAAGTGCAAATGTGTAGAAAGCTGCTGCCTCCACTTGGACCACTACTAAGGGAGAGTCCCTTTAATAGAAAATTAAAAGTGGGTGTGGTGCTGCTTTGTAAGGATTTGTTGTAATTTTAGTAAGCAACTCTTTGTTTGCAGTCTATTGCACCATTTGGTTAGTATTGGGGTTAGGCGGCATTCACGGCACACACTGGCTAATACAGAACCCCTTGTGGGTAAAGCTCTCTGGTGAGTGCGACACGAGGGGGAGCACGAGTTAAACGCCAGCACAACGCATGATTTTGTGAATACACACAGTTGTTGGGGCACTTTATTTGACACTATTATTTGGACTTCTATACAGCACCTGTCACTTTATTTTGTAAACTAAACTGCACATGGACTTATTATATTGTTAAATCTCTTGGATACATATTTCAGCACATTTTACAAGTATACGTTTATGCATTCACTTAGGCTGGATTCGCACCATTGTGAATTGGATGTGGAAAATTCCGCATCCAATTCGTAATAGCAGGAGAGATGACCGACTCTCTATGGAGCCGGTTCACATATCTTTGCAGCAGGTCTGATGCGTTTTGTACAAAAACACGGTACGTTTTTTTAGTCCGTTCCAGGTCTGAATTTAGCCCAAAATTCAGGCTGAAATTGGACCTAAAAACGGTGAACCATCATGCACCCGGACCCCAGCTGTGAGCCGCATGCGGTTCATAGGTGAACCAAGCCTCAGTCTTGTATTTATATCAATTGAATTGTTTTTGTATTTTTTTTAGATTCTTGCATATGTATGAAATGGAGACGTTGTTTTTAGCACTTATTTATAATGTTTATTGCACCCGCACTGCCTTGGAAAAACGTATTCATAGCCTTTTGAAATTTTCCACATTTTGTCATATTACAACCAAAAACGTAAATGTAACTTATTGGAATTTTATGTGAGAGACCAACACAGTGGCACTTAGACAATTCGCATTCGGCGCTCTATAAGTATTTATTCCAATCCAATAGTGTGTGTTGGCCCCCCAAAAAAATACAGATTCTGGTCCCTTTAAAGAAGATTACACAGCACAGTGCTTGTGCTGTGTAATCTCCCCCCCCCCCCCTTCTAAACAGTAAAAAAAAACACCCTGAATCTGCTACTTCCTGTATGCCCACTCTGCGCTGACCACAAAAATCAGGGTTGCTCAGCATACTTCCCTGCCCCCTCTGCTCTCCCCCTCCTTCCTGTCTTCTCATTCTGTCTCTGCCCTGGCCCCCCACTGCTATTCCTGAAAAAAACGCACGTAAAACTGTCACTGCCAAGCCCCTCTATTGGAGGCTGGCATAGCACACTATTAAAGTAGTTTTTAAAAAACGAGTGTTTTAAATACCAATTTTGAGCTGTCTTCAGGCTGGTCACGTGACTCCTCGGCTGACGTCAGATGGAGATCATGGCTCCTCCCGCAGAAGCCATCAATTGGAGCTGAAAAAAGTGGCCGCGAGTAATATGACCGGCCTGAAGATGGCTCTAAATTGGTATTTAGAACACTCGTTTTTTTTTTGTTTTTTTGCAGACTCTAACAGGTTTTCTTCTAAGATTGCCCTGTATTTGGCTCCATCCATCTTCACATCAACCCTGACCAGCCTCCCTGTCTCAGCTGAAGAAAAGTATCCCCACAAAATGATGCCCCCCACCACCATGTTTCACGGTGGGAATAGTGTGTTCAGAGCGATGTGCAGTGTTAGTTTTCTGTCACACATTTTTAGGTCGTAAAGTTAAATTTTAGTCTTGCCTTCTTCCACATGTTTGCTGTGTCCCCCACATGGCTTCTCGTAAACAGGACCTCTTATGGCTTTCTTTCAACAATGCCTTTCTTCTTGCCATTCTTCCATAAAGGGCAGATTTGTGGAGAGCACAACTAATAGTTGTCCTGTGGACAGATTTTCCCAACTGAGCGGTGGATCTCTGCAGCTCTTTCAGAGTTACCATGGGCCTCTTGGCTGCTTCTCTGATTAATGCTCTCCTTGCCTGGCCTGTCAGTTTAGGTGGACGGCCATGTCTTGGTAGGTTTGCAGTTGTGCCATACTCTTTCCATTTTCGAATGATGGATTGAACAGTGCTCAGTGAGATGTTCAAGGCTTGGGATCTTTTTTTTATAACCTAATCTGGCTTTAAACTTCTCTACAACTTTATCCCTGACCTGTCTGGTGTGTACATTGGCCTTCATGATGCTGTTTGTTCTCTAACAAACCTCTGAGGGCTTGACAGAACAGCTGTATTTTTACTAATAAAATAACACACAGGTGTACACTATTTACCAATTAGGTGGCTTCTGATTGGTTCTACTAGATTTTAATTAGTGGTATCAGAGTAAGGGGGGGGGGGTGAATACAAATGCTTGCCACACTTTTTCAGATTTTTATCTGTAAAAATAAAAAAAATTAAAACATTTTATAATTGCCTTTCCACTTCACAATTATGTGCCACTTTGTGTTGGTCTAGCACATAAAATACATTTACATTGTTGCTTGTTACGTGACAAAATGTGGAAAACTTCAAGGAGTAGGAATACTTTTTCAAGGCACTATACATATACATTTTGCAAACCGTACTAACCGGTACAATAGGCTCCAAAAAAATAGTTGCTTATCGAGTTACAAACCCCCCTTTACAAAGCAGCGCTGCACCCACTTTTCATTGTAACTCAGGAGAGTGACACCACTTACTCCATTAATTACACTGTAGTCACTGACAGTTCCTGCAGATTAGGCAATGAAAGAGCATAACGCTCTATAACTGGCCATACACAGAAACCTAGCTGGTTTAATTATTTTGATCACTGTATGGTTGTTGAAGGAACATATATGAAAACTTTTCTTGATCAGCAGCTGCTGGTCAGTGCATTCTGACAGCAGGTGGTTCAGGGATCAAGTCCTGCGGGAACGGAGTTCCTGCACTTTTTTCACAGCAGGAACTCAGTTCCCTTTGCAGGACTAGAGCAGCCGAGCCGCCTGAGCCAATCCTTCACTAAGCGGCGATGCCCAGCTCGAGTCACTGTCAGGCGAACCTTAGTAATCCTTTGTTACTGGCCGCTTCCTGTATATGGATTCATCGGGTAGTGTATTCCGTCACTTCCTCGATGCCGCAATGTCTCCTGGGAGCTTTTGTCATTGTTCCCAGGAGATATTGCAGAGGTCTGCCGCAAGTTATTGCAGGATTTAGAAAGAACTTGCTTCTTCTAAATCCTGCGATAACTCACCGCAGACTTCTGCGGTTTAGTAATTATGCATATGAGCGTATCATTTTTTTTTTTTAGGTGGTGGAGTGGATCTTGGGTGGGAGTTCCCACACTTTTTTCCCCAGGACTTGACCCCTTAGCAGGTTCCTCTTTGTATGGATGGAAAAAAAGCTCCTTTGAAAATGAATTGCCCCCGATCACGCATGCTGCGTTTTGCCAGCATTGCAGTACGATTTGGAATCGCGGCGATTCCACCCACGTTCCCAAATCACTAGATGTTAATGGAATGTGTAAAAGTCCAACCTAAATTGGAACTTCTAACAAACCTATCTTGAGGGAAATATCAATGCTGGGCTGTCCTGTATTTACTAGCTGCCTGTCTGTCATGTGGATATCTTGAGTCAACGTTTCAAGCCACTGACCTGGAATATAATTCATATAAGCTTTCCTGATCTGGAGATTTGTTCCAGGTTGGTAACTAAAAGTATTGATGCAAGAGGCTTCTGATAGAAAAAGGCAGCCATTTATATTCTTTCTTTTATAAACGGTTAGCTCAAATCCTATGAAAGAATGATCGATAACGCTCACAGGTACATAGAACATGGGCAAATTGTTAGTTTATTTTGTATGATTCAGTGAATTTGCACAATTGGTGGTCAGTTCATCTTGCAATGCGGCCAACAACTATCATGCAATAAGATGTTTCCAGCAAGATTGATGAACAGTCTCGATAGACGGCCTACAACCTGAGGTGTTATTTGTGCAAACAGTTCTACAAGGTGGCTGGTAGTGGCGTTGCTTTTACTTGGGTCTGCTGAAGCCATTTTGCAACTCACTATCACATCAGGAAGAGCCCCTGTAACATGTTTCTCCCATGTAGGGCCTCTGATTAAGCCTTACACTGGTGAAACATGTTGGAGGGACTTTTCTGATAGGTGGAGAGCCATCTGAAGCAATTTTGTGGTTCATTGTATTGGTGTATGGTCCTGGGAAACTTGTGGCCCTATGGTTGGACTTGGTTTGCTCTTATCAGTGACTCGGCAGTGTTAAAACTGGCCAGTACGTTTGATAGAAATATGTGAGCGGTGCTGCTCTTCGTTCAGTTGCTGATCCCCAAAAAGGAGCCGAATGACAGGTCTGTCTACTCTCACTGCAGGGCCGATCCTGGGGTCACAGGCACCTGGGTGCAGAAATATTTTTTGGTGCCCCCCCCCCCACCCACCCACACACATATGGGCGTGATGATTTTAATAACTCCTCCCCTTTACACATGTTTCTATGGCAACGACTAACCACAGAGATGCTCCCCCACGAAGTCTTCATTACCCTGGGATCCTTACATGATCTCTTAACAATAAACAAAATACAGGAAGAGAAGCAGAGTACTTTATTGGGTCCTGGAGGGGGGGGGGCTCTCTGATGGACACAGACAGGGCTTCTGTTATAAAGACCCCCAGAAATACTACAGACTTGATACAGGAGATGGTCAGAGACTGGGGAGATGGTCAGAGACTGAAGACATGGTACAGGAGATGGTCAGAGACTGAAGACTTAGTACAGGAGATGGTCAGAGACGCATGAGTTCTGGACGGACACACCTATGCTCAGAACACTAGTTCTGGACAGACACAAACAAGGAGAGGAGGAAGGGGAGAACTCTGCCACTTTGGTGCCCCCCACCTCTGCTGGCGCCTGGGTGCAAAGCACCCTGTGCACCCTGCCTAGGATCGGCCCTGTCTCACTGTGCAGAGACTGTTTTTAGCAGATCACTCATAGAAGAGAGTGGGACTGAGAGGTCAGACAGGTGGTCCGTTTTCATCTGATCTGCCAGACGGATAAAAAATAGGGTCACCATCTGTCTGGGTTTCACGGACAGGATTGGATAGCAATGGGCATGTCACCACTGATATTCGCTGCTCCATAGGAGTGAGATGGAGCATCTGATCAAGTCCACCTGTAAAACTGAAAGGCAGACCTGATCAGAAAGCCCGTGTGAAAAGGACCTAAATCTACCAGAAGTGTGTAAACTCAACCTGCTGGTCCATCCATACTTCTACTATTCGGTCAGATCTGTAGAGCAGGAGCAGCTTTCCATTTGAGGCTATGGGACACTACTCTACTAGATTTTTACAGTTAACAATTAATTTAACAAGATATCTAAATGTAAGAGAAAAACATATATTGCGGCTTGTCGGTTCTGAGCCTGAAAAAAAAAAAAAAAAAACTATAATTTAATACAGCCATCACAGAACAAATAATATTTGATAGATTCTAGAAAATATCTGATTTATCAGTAATACAGTTTCCTTTTCAATTTGTGTGGTCTTAACTGAAAGCACAAAGATTCCTACCTGCCTTCCAAGCTGTGGTGTGTAAACTTCTAAATTCTTCTCCCCCGTGTAATGGAGAAAAATGGATCAGTAGTCCAAATCGGGGAAAACAGTAAAGTGTGACAACCATGGCTTCAACCTCTATGGACCCAAGAAGTGTGGTGGTAATAGGATTACCAGGTGACAGAGAGGGGGGGGGGGGGGATACATGCAGCCATCACAGATAAGGACTGGTAAATTTAAATATATTAAATTATAACTAAAGGCAAACTTACTTTTTATTTTCAGTTTTGGATAGAGTGGAGAGGGATTAGAACACATGTCATTTTTTTATTTATTGCTGTCTGTTCCCATTAAGCTGTTTTATCCTCTCTATTTGTCCTGTTTACCATTATTATTGAAATTAAAAGAAAATCCCAAATTTTGGGTTGTCCCCAGGAAAGTAGTAGAGGAGAAGCTTCAAATAAGGACACTAGTTTTGTTGACCTGCCCCCCCCCCCCCCCCCCTAAGAGAGGCTGTTAATTTGCAGGGATTTCCTCTTGCTTCCTGTTTGGCTATGAGACAGGAAGTAAAGGAAAATTTCCCAAATTGAACAAAGATGGCAAAAATAACCTTAAGACTTTTAACCCTTCCTTGCTATATCAAAAAATGGGGGGGGGGGGGGGTTTGCTTATAATTTTACTTTAAAGCGAAGCTCCACCCTAAAGTGGAACTTTCACTCATCGGAACCCTCCCCCCTCTGGTGTCACGTTTGGCACCTTTCAGGGGCGAGGGGGGGTGCAGTCCCCATCTTTCAACCATCTAAACCCAAACCACACCCCCCCCCCTCCATTTTGTTCTGGGAATCACACAGCTCCCAGAACATAGCGGGGACCAGTGAGCACAGCGCGACTCGCGCATGCGCCGTAGGGAACTGGGCAGTGAAGCCGCAATGCTTCACTTCCTGATTCCCTCATCGAGGATGGCGGTGGGGGCAGCAGAGTGATGAGCGATCGCTCGTCTTCTGCTGCCGATGTTGCTGGACTCCAGGACAGGTAAGTGTCCTAATATTAAAAGTCAGCAGCTGCAGTATTTATAGCTGCTGGCTGTTAATATTTTTTGTATGGCGGAGCTCCGCTTTTAGCAATTTTTTTTATGGAATTAGAATATTATTTAAAAGTGTTTGCAGCCTTTCTCCCTGTTGATTACTTGCCTAAGGATTGATTGGATATCTGTTGCTTTAATGAGTTTCTTGAGCAGTGTGGCGTGCACGCTCCACCTGGCCATAGTCATTGAAAATTGCAGGTTCCAGGGACTGAGCTTTGTACATCATGCTATAAAATAAAGAACAGTTCTAAACTGTGATATCAAGCGAGGGGATCATGTTCCTAGTCAGAAGTAGATACAGAGGGGTTATTTTTGATAGTTATACACCAAGTGGGCTGATGGTAGAAACTAGGGTTGGCCCGATACTACTTTTTTTTTTTTTAGGACCGAGTACAAGTACCGATACTTTTTTTTAAATGCAGGCAGCCTTGTGTCCCCACAGTGAAAGTCAAGCCCCCCGCCGCTGCCGTCTAGTTGATCAGCTCGGGGAACATAACGGCTTTCATTTGAATAGCTGTGTGTTCCCCGCCCGCGCCTTGTCATGTATAGACACTCCCCCTTGCTCGGGCACTTTGATAGACAGATCACCCATCCAATCCTGGGACGGGTGATATGTCTAGCAAAGTGCCCGGACAAGGGGGAGGGGCTATATATGACGAGGTGCGGCGGTGAACACACAGCTATTCAAATGAAAGCTGTTATGTTCCCCGAGCGCTAATCAACTGGATGTCGGCAGCGGGGGGGGGGGGGGCTTGGCTTTCACATTGGGGACTAGGCGGCAGCAGGTTTCCTCTCCTCCATACCCGAAGACTGTTCTGCTCTCCGCCCCCTCTCCACCCGCACCTGGGGGGGGGGGGGGGACGAAGCATCGGGAGCATTTGTGCGAATACAAGTGCAAATGCTCAGTATCGATCCCGATACCAATATTATCAGGACAACCCTAGTAGAAACCCCTTTAATGTGGCTAAAGACATTAGCTGGAGAATGTTTGTTCACCAAACACACAATCATTTTTCCCTCATCACATCCAGATCGGCTTAATAGACTGGATCTGCTGGTTGCAGTCATCACTTCACCTCTTGACGTTGCCATATTAGGACATTACAATTTTGGGAAATGCCAAATAAGATGAACATTGGTGGCACAATCAACCCCTTAGTGATGTTACTCAGTAAAGCGCAGCATGGACATGAGAATTCAACTTATGGTGAAGGAATATGGGGCCAAATTCTCAAAAAGCGGGCATAACTTAACTTTAGGGAGTTAAGTTACACTGCCGCAATTTTCCGAAATTAAGTACCGATTCTCAAAGCACTTACCCGGAAAATTGCGGCAGCGCAACTTAACTCCGTCCGTCGCAAGGCGTTCCTAGTTTAAATGGGCGATTCCCATTTAAATGAGGCGCGCTCCCGCGCCGGACGTACTGCGCATGCGTGTAACGTCATTTTTTTCCCGACGGGCAGCGCGCGAACGTAATTTACGCCGGGCTTTGTGGATTGCGACGGGACAATAAAGTTGCGTCGGGTAAAAAAAAAAATACGCGCCGGGAAAAAAAAATCAAAATTTAAAAAAAACGCGGCGATCGAAAAAAAGGTCTGGTTTTGCATGGTGGACTAACTTTCCACATTGTAAAACCAGCCCTAGTTTTGCGCAAGCAAATCGGAACTTACGCAGAAACCACAATGCTTAAAAGCTTTGTGGATCTGCTTAAGTCCTCATTTGCATACGCAAAGCGGCATTTCAATGAGAAATGCCCCCAGTGGCGGATGCGGTACTGCATCCTAAGATCTGACAGTGTAAGTGTCTTACAGATGTCAGATCTTCTGCCTAACTTTGGAAAAATCCTTTTGAGGATCGTTTCCAAAGTTAGGCACAGAGATAGGCAGGCTGAACAGCAGTTCCGCCTGCGTATCTCCTTTGGGAATTTGGCCCATGGTCACTGTAGTAGCAGATCACAATGGCAGGCACTGGGGGGAGCATGTAAATCACAAATGCTTCTGTATAGAGCAGTGAACAGTTTAGGAGGACAGTGGATTCTTGGTGAATAGGTTACAGGTGTACATTCAACATCCGTTTTGTAAAGAGTGCTCTGTTCTGCTATCAAATGGTGGATCTGTTTTCACTTGCCTTTCTAAGAGAGGTTTAATAACGGTATCATCCATTGGAAACCTTTATGTGCCTTTGAATATTAGCCGGTCTTTCAAAAAAAAGTATGTTGGTCAGTTAATCCTAAATGTTGACCCTGAAGCCTATGTAATTGTATGACTAAAGCCTCATACGCACGCTCGGACTTCCATCTGACTTTTCCGTGGACTTTTGTCCGAAGGGGCGTTGGCCATAAACTTGTTCTGCATACACACAGCAGGACATTTTCAGCCACCATTCACCAAACCACGTGGTTTTTCAGCTCTTTACGGACACCCTTTGGGCAGCTTCTGGTAGTGAGTACACCCCCCCCCCCCTACAGTTAGAACACACCCAGGGAACATACTTAACCCCTTCCCCGCCCCCTAGTGTTAACCCCTTCACTGCCAGTGGCATTTTTATAGCACTGATCCCTATAAAAATGCCAATGGTCCCAAAAATGTGTCCGCCAGAATGTCGCAGTACTGAAAAAAAATCGCTGATCGCCACCATTACTAGTAAAAAAATAATAAAAATGCCATAAAACTACCCCCTATTTTGTAATATAACTTTTGCGCAAACCAATCAATAAAAAGCTTATTGTGATTTTTTTTTTTTTTTTTTTACAAAAAATATGTAGAAGAATACGTATCTGCCTAAACTGAGGAAAAAAATTGTTTTTTTTATATATATTTTTGGGGGATATTTATTATAGCAAAAAGTAAAAAATATTCATTTTTGTTTATAGCGCAAAAATGGAAAACCGCAGAGGTGATCAAATACCACCAAAAGAAAGTTCTATTTGTAGAAAAAAAAGGACGCCAATTTTGTTTGGGAGCCACGTCGCACGACCACGCAATTGTCAGTTAAAGCGACGCAGTGCCGAATCGCAAAACGTGCTCTGGTCTTTGACCAGCAATATGGTCCGGGGCGTAAGTGTTTAATGATCTATGCATAAAATGTTAAGTGCACAAATAATTTTATGGGAAAATTGTTGAAATGAACAGCCTGTTGACAGATCTCTTTTAAACATATGTCAAGGCATCTCTGTATTACATGCACATTTCTTTGTTTAATCCTGTTGAAGACCATGTGAGGTACAGATCAATACCCGTTGATCTACTAGAAAATGCACCTGTGTTCTAGTTTTTTTCTTGTGCAATGACACAACATGCCCTTTTGTTGACAGATTTGGTGTCAGCCCTGCTCAGTTGACAAACTACTAAATCCTGCTTATTCCCATAATATTCACCGCTTAACGAATAATTGTTTTGTAATCCACTTGGTGGGATTTGCATACACTTTCATTTAAAAATGTTATATGTACTTGCCCTTAATTGTTGGGGGTTGACATACACTTTACCTTCTCTTATGTACACCCTTTCAGTATGTTAATTCCACTGAAGGCTGTTTTGGTTAAATCTGTTCGATGTGGATCCTGACAGAAATCCAGTGCTATACCATGCCCTCTGCAATCTTCTCTGAAGCATTTTTATCAGCCCAGTTCAGCTTTGGCTACGGTGTCCCCCCCCATGCTATATGAATAAGGTGGGCTGTAGCTCTGATATACTTTCACTAAGTGAGTGTTGTCCGTAAACATGCATTGGACAATTTGGTTGAAGTGCTGGATTGCAGAACCCACGTCCAAGAAGTGGCCTTGGAAAGACAGGGGTAGATTTACTAAACTGGAGCACTCGGAATCTGGTGCAGCTGTGCATGGTAGCCAATCAGCTTCTAACTTCAGCTTGTTTAAGCTTTAACAATACAATCTGGAAGCTGATTGGTTTCTATGCAGAGCTGCACTCCAGTTTTAGTACCCCCCCTCAATGTGTCTTTGCATCTACCTTTGAAATCTCTTCATGTTAGGAAATATTGCTCTCATTTCTCCACTCCTCCTGCACCCTTCACATTAATGGCCTGTACCCACGATCCAAATATCGGATGAAAACGGTCATTCGAGGAAGAATCATACGATTTTCGGATTGTGTGTACACTACTTTCGAGAGCCGATCACGACAGTTCATCCGATATTCAATTGGACAAGCACGAAAATGTTCCTGGTTACGATACAAGATCGCACGATTTTCGTTTAGACAGGTATAGTTGTCCTCTGAAAATACAATACAAATACATGACATCACGTCCGATTTATTTATTTTTTTCTGTCGTATGAGAATTTCTGTGGCTTTAATAGACTATTAAGCAAAAAAAGTCATACAATATTCGGATCGTGTGTACGGGCCATTAGACACTCCAAGCTTGGCTCCTAGTCCACCTAAAAAGTCTGCGGCTCAAAACCTCAGACAAAGCTTCCTCCCGTATGGAGGTCTGACCCCACTTTCTAGAGTGGGAAGGTGGTGTTTACCTTTTGGGATGGTTGCATCTCGGACGCTTGGGTGCAGGAGGTGTAATCCTGGGCTTACTGGAGTGTTGTTGCCTACCCCCTCCTCAGTTACTTAACCCTAGACTTGGGTCTTCTGGACCAGGGTGTTCTTGCCCCAAGGATTTTGCTTCAACTTGCACATAGTTGCCAAGTCCACAGAGCCCGTTTGCCGCATCTTGGATCCCAAATGGCTAGAAGGCTTCATTTCAGATCTGAAATTCTGCACGAACTCTTCCAGGTCTACCACCACTTCCCTTCACCAACAAGACCTGCTGAGTTCTGTGAAGAGCAAGTACACCTACCTCCATGTCCCCATTTTTCCAGTGCATTGGTCTTTCCTATGTTTTGCTGTGGCACCTCTACACTATCAGTTTGTGGCCCTTTTTCTTCTCGCTCTCATTTGCACCTTGGGTGTTCACAAAGATGTTGACCCTACTATAAGCCCTACTGCACTCTTGTGGCATCTCCATTGTGAGATAACTAGATGGCCTCCTGCTGAGGAGACGGAGGGAGCTCTGCCAGATCTCTTATTTTTGTGTGTACCTTTTTAGGTAAATACAAAAGTTGATACTTAAATATAAATATATGTATATATATATAATTATAATAATGGTAACTCTTTGAAAGCTCACAAAAAAAGAGACAGAAATTATTAATAGTAGATGTTCAGCCTCATGTCCATGATTTCACATCGAAATATGAGCGAGAAAGGAGAAATGCACGTAGAAAATGCATTGTGCGTTGCAATAAGTGTTTGCAATATCACAATAAAAATGTATTAAAAAAAAAAAAAAACACACCCTACCTTCATCCACTTAGAGGAGTGCCATTTATATTTGTGTTAGAAGTCAGCAGCTACAAAAACTGTAGCTGCTGAGTTTTAATAAATGGACATCTGTCCCAAGATTCAGCGATGTGCATAACTGAGCCTTCTATCGGTCTTCTGGTGCTGGCATCTCAACTGTGGGCACCCGGCTGTGGCTGTTTGTGGCTTTATAGCCGGGTGTCCATGGCACATGCGAAAGCCGTACACTGTAAATGGTCTTGTGGCCTTCTGGGACCTGTGATGTGTCCCAGGTGACTGAAAGGAGGGAGGTGAATTTCTGCTCAGATCGCTGTGGAAGGTACCTACTCACCCCATTTTCTAAAGAGAGGGGCGTGAGGCCTTAAAGCAAGACTTCCCATTTTGGGTGGAGCTCAGCTTTAAGCTGGTCATACGTGGACTTTTAGGTCGCAATAGTGGAAACCTAGGCTAAAGCTGATCTTCTCATTCAGTGTGTAACCACCCGTTTACATGTGAAGGTTCAATAAACTTCAATATCGGAATTCCTGAACAGGAATATAGTCAAACTGTAATGAGCTCTCCCAAAGGTGACAAGGAAAGTGTCTATGGTCTATAACAGTGGTCATCAACCCTGTCCTCAGGGCCCACTAACAGGCCAGATTTTATGTATTACCTTGGGGAGATGCAGATTAGAATACTGCATTCACTGAGCAGCAAATGATATCACCTGTGTTTGATGTATTTAAGTTATCTTGCAAACCTGGCCTGTTAATGGGCCCTGAGGACAGGGTTGATGACCACGGATCTATAAGGGCTCTTTCACACGGAGCGGACCGTTTCCGGGTCCGTTCCGTGTGTCTCCGTCGGCTCAGCACGGATTCCCGCTGAGCTGTCGGCGGATAGGGCGGTCCCCGCACACAGTGCAGGGACCGCCCTGTCTCTGCTCCGCTGTCCCCTATGGGGAACCTGATGCAGACGGACCGTCTTCCGTTCGGAAAAGCGGATCCCGACTGACGCGGACGCTAGCGGATGCTAGCGGACTTGTAATGAGTCCGCTAGCATGTAGCATGTAATGAGCGGACGAACGGTCCGCTAGTGTGAAAGGACCCTAAGGCTAAAAGTTAATACTCACTGTGCCCTGGGTAATGTATTGCCAGCTAGTCTCTGTACTTGGTGCCTACGGCCTTGATTCCCTGCTTCAGGATACTCTGAGCAGAGGTCCCTGAGCTCTAACTGGAACCCCAAAAGGATTTCTTCCAATGCTCCCCCCAGGAAAAGAGAGTGCTGCTCTATGCCCCTGCTTATTTATTTCCCTCTCAGCCCCCTGCTGGTCACTCACACTCCTAACCAGGGATTGGCTAAAAAGAGCATGAATATGCAGGCCAGGGTCAGACTCTCCCACTCGCTATAGTCTATTAGCTAGATTCAGTAACAGTTAGGTCGGCGTATCAGTAGATACGCCGACCTAACTCGGAATCTGCGCTGACCTAAGTTTAAGTGTATTCTCAAACAGAGATACACTTAAACCTATCTAAGATACGACGACTTGCGCCGTCCCATCTTAGGTTGCAATATTAAGGCTAGCCGATAGGTGGCGCTTCCATTGCGGTCGGCGTAGAATATGTAAATCACTAGATACGCCTATTCACGAACGTACGCCCGGCTGCAGCAGTACAGATACGCCGTTTACGTAACGCATTATCAGGCCTAAAGATATTCCATCAAAGAGTTGGAATAGTAATGTTAAAGTATGGCTGCCGTTCCTGCTTCGAAATTTGAAAATTTTACGTTGTTTGCGTAAGTCGTCCGTGAATAGGGATTTACGTCATTTACTTCCACGTCGAAACCAATAGGCCCGTGCGGCGTACGTTGCCGCAATGCACACTGGGATATGTAGGCGGATGGCGCATACACCGTTCCAAAAAACGTCAATCACGTCAGGTCAAGCCCCATTAACATAAAACACGCCCCCTCAGCCAAATTTGAATTAGCCGCCCTTACGCCCGCCCGATTTACGCTAGGCCGCCGTAACTTAGCAGGCAAGTACTTTGAGAATCATGTACTTGCCTCGCTAAACTTATGGCGGCGTAGTGTAAACACGATACGCTACGCCGCCGCAAAGTTAGGACACCCTCTCTGAATCTAGCTATATAGCTAGATTACCAAAAGAATTAGGGCGCCTGTCTTTCCACGCACATGAACTTTAATTGCATCCCAGTCTTGGTCCATAGGGTTCAATATTGAGTTGGCCCACCCTTTGCAGCTATAACAGCTTCAATTCTTCTGGGAAGGCTGTCCACAAGGTTTGGAGTTTGTCTATGGGAATGTTTGACCATTCTTCCAGAAGCATTTGTAAGGTCGGACACTGTTGTTGGACGAGAAGGCCTGGCTCGTAATCTCCAGTCTAATTCATCCCAAAGTTGTTCTATCCCTTTGAGGTCAGGAGTCTGTGCAGTCCAGTCAAGTTCCTACACCCCAAAACTCGTTTATCCATGTCTTCATGGACTTTGCTTTGTGCACTGGTGCAAAGTCATGTTAGAACAAGAAGGGGCCATCCCCAAACTGTTCCCACAAAGTTGGGAGCATCAAAATGTTATGGTATGCAGAAACCTTAAGAGTTCCCTTCATTGGAGCTAAGGGGCCAAGCCCAACCCCACACCTTAATCCCCCCCACTAAATGATTTGGACCAGTGCACAGAGCAAGGTCAATCATGGGTTTAAATCGGGTGCTGAAGAGGCAACATATCACTTCCTCACCACTTGTTAAAAACACTCGGATGGCTTTTTGGAGGCGCAGCAGTGCACCGAATGAGCCCTTACCAGCACACTTAGGACTCATACACATGTAAAGTTGAGGGGGTGGTAAATCCCTGTGGTTGAGTTGCAGATTTACCACCTGGCAATCCCTACACCCCTCCCCTTTAGCTGCTGAGATAGCAGCCAAAAGGTGTACACATGGTGCAGTAGGAATTAAAAAAAAAAAAAAATTTGGTGGATGCTACTGCCTGCCAATCACGACCCATTCAATGAAATGGGGCCATCCTGCAAGCGCCCCGCAACTGCATCTGCGGGATAAAAGGGAGTAAAGCAGGTGGTGAGAAAGCAACACAACATTGCCTGCTTTAACCCCTTGTTTGCTGTACTGCACAAGGTTTCAGGGTACTTGCAGAGTGGCCTCATTCACTTGCATGGGTCATGCTGGGCAGGTGCTACAAATCCACCCACCAACCAACCCACCCACCCACTAACCATGACCAGACGTATAACCCATGCTGCAGCTGCCACATGGCTACTGCAGCTAAAGGGGGTGTGGTTGGGGCGGGGTGGTAAAACCACCCCCCCCCCAAAAAACTGCACATGTAAATTAACCCTTACTGTTTTGATCCCCAAAAAGGCTGCTTTCAAACGAATGTGCTGTGGTTTACCTGCACCGCGGGTGTAGCAGAATGCATCTGCAACTTTGCTGGGTTAGCTGCGCTTTGCCATAGACTTCTATTATATCCTGCAGGTGTGGTGCACTTTCCGAAAGTGCACCAAAACTCCTGCATTCAGAAAGTGCACCAAACCCGCATGATATAATAGAAGTCTATGGCTAAGCTCAGCATACCCGTGGGAGAGCTGCAAGTACACTGCACTGCCCCCGTGGTGTGGGTAAACCGCAGCACATCAGTGTGAAGGCATCATCCGGTATCATTCTTTTCAGCTGGCGATTCTGAGAAAGGCAGAAGAGTTCCATCGCGGAGGCTGAGAGCAATGCGGCCGGCAGCGATGGCAGCCCTGTACAGAGAGAGAGAGAGAGAGAGGAACCAGTAACCCTGGAAACCGGGTCCGACAAGTAGTTTGTCACTTCTGGTTCTGCCCCTCTGTGGGCGGCCATTAAAGCAGCCGATCAGACTGATCTGTGTCTGATTGACTGCATGGGAGGCCAGAGGAGATAATAGACCCCAAATCTCTCCATATAGAGGACCTGTCATGTCCCATAAAAAAGTTAGTACAAATAAAAAGTGTAAAAAAACATTACTTGTATAAAATAAATTAAAAATTAAATGCCCAAGTCCCACCGCTCTGACTCGCAAATGCATATGTTTCTCCTGCATGCATATGTAAACGGTGATCGCACCACACATGCAAGGTATTGTCACCAACATCAGAGTGAGAGCGAGAGCAATAATTCTTGCACCAGACCTCCTGTGCCACTCTGAGCTGGTAAACTATAAAAGTATTTAAAGCGTTGCCTATGAAGAATTTTAAGCAATGTAGTTTGCCGCCATTCCACGTGCGCAATTTTAAAGCGTGACATCTTAGGTATCTATTTACTTGGCGTAACATCATCTTTTACATTATACAAAAAAAAAAGTGGGCTGTTTTGTTTTTTCATATCATGAAAGTGTAAAATGAAATCATGAAAAATGTGTTTGAAAAGCTGCTGCCTAACTACTGTGTGACATAAAAAATTGCAACACCCACCATTTTATTCTATAGGCTCTCTGATAAAAAATATAAATATATCATTTTTGGGGGTTCTAAGTCATTTCCTAGCAAAAAAAAATTGTTTTTTTTTACATGTAGCGTAGTGTCAGAAATTTCCCGGATGGCAAGTGGTTAAAAAGCTTCAGTGTCGTAGAAAGGGCGGGAAATAGCTATTGGTGTCATATGACTTGGTTTGGGTGTGAACCGGATGTTAAAAGTAGAACTGAGGACAGTGAGCAAACCGAAAGCTACTCAACAACTCAACACCTCACCGACTGCACAGCCTTCTCAAGGTGGTAGGGCCTTACTGAGCTCCAATAAGGTTGAGACAGAGTCCATGGATCCTCAGGAGTCACGCAGACTGAGCCTCCAGCGCTGCATCCAGTCCCTGATACATGCCTGTCAGTGCCGCAATGCCAACTGCTCACTGCCTTCATGCCAGGAGATGAAAAGGGTTGTGCAGCATTCAAAAAGATGTCGGCGCAAGACCATTGGAGGCTGTCCAGTGTGTAAGAAACTTATTGAATTATGCTGTTACCATGCCAAGCATTGCCAGGAGAACACATGCTCAGTGCTGTGGTGTCTCAAAATCAAGTTTAAGATACGGCAGCTGCAACTCCAGCACCGGCTGCAGCAGGCCCGGCTGATGAGACGGCGTATGGCCACCATGAACACCCATACACACGGCCGGACCAAGGGGTAAGCAGAAGAGATGACTGCCTTAAGAGCTTTAGCAGGGCACAATAAAAGTCAGAACACTTTGGCTTTGGAAGTTAAATTTGCTTGTCCCAGTAACAGTTGCGGTACCACAACAGCCTCCTCTTGCTCCTACCCCTGCCACCCCTATGCAGCTAAGTTTCATCCTGTAGATTCCACAGACTACTCCACAACCTTTTCCAGGCAAACTATGCCCAATACTCTCTCAGAGTGTCTCCAAGAGTTCTCACAAGTCTTGCCAACTGAACATCCAGCCCTGGTATACGCCTGTCAGCCAGTGCCCCAACAACTGCTGGCTGCCATTATGTCAGAAGATGAAAAGGGTTGTACAACATACAAAAAGATTTATATCCAAGAGCAATGGACACTGTCCGGTCTGCAAGCAACTTACTGCATTATGCTGTTACCATGCTGAGCACCGCCAGGAGAATAAGTGCCCAGTACCGTTCTGTGTTCATATCAGACTGCTGATGTGGCAGCAGCAGATTCTTCTTGCCCTACCAGTCCTAACACACCTAGTAAACCAGCTTCCCTTGATTCTGCAACCTGCTCCTCAAATTTCCCAAGTGGCATGGCCTCATCATGCTCCTCCAGTGTGACTGAGACTCAGCCTTCCCACGTGGCATCACAATAGCAAACCAACACCTTTTCTTCCTCTGATTCCTACATATGGACATTTTCAGCAACCCTAAGGAGACTACCTACAGTCACAAACTCTGCAGCAGTAGCATACCTCCCAACTGTCCCTGATTTCGAGGGACTGTCCCTGATTTAGAGCAATGTCCCTCTGTCCTTCATTCCTCCTCATTTGTCCCTCATTTTGGTCTGATCTATACAGATTGTATATAAAATGCACTTTTTAGCTATCAAAAAGTGTTTCCCAGTGCTAAACCTTTCATCTGATTTCTAAATTGCTGCATTTGATAACTCCAAAAGCCAATATAAAGGAATAGTAGTGGTAAAAAAGCAGTTGTGGGTTTAAACAATCGTATTTTTTTTGTAAAATGCTCCTTTTAAGGGGGCGTGGCAAGGGGTGTGTCCTATGCCTGCATACTTTTGCTGATAGGTGTCCCTCATTCCCATCTCAGAAAGTTGGGAGGTATGCAGTAGTGTATGCACCAGCATCTTTTCACCCAAAATGAGACACATCCAGCAGATGGGACTACCAGGACTAGTCACAGACATAGCATTATCAAGCATCCAGCAGCTATTTTAAGTTCAGCATCTTGTCAAGCAGCTGACTGGAGAGGGAGCTGCGGGGTGGTGGTATCAGCGCTGGAGAGGGAGCTGCGGGTGGTGGTATCAGCGCTGGAGAGGGAGCTGCGGGTGGTGGTAACAGCGCTGGAGAGGGAGCTGCGGGGTGGTGGTATCAGCGCTGGAGAGGGAGCTGCGGGTGGTGGTATCAGCACTGGAGAGGGAGCTGCGGGTGGTGGTATCATCGCTGGAGAGGGAGCTGCGGGTGGTGGTATCATCGCTGGAGAGGGAGCTGCGGGTGGTGGTATCCTCGCTGGAGAGGGAGCTGCAGGTGGTGGTAACAGCGCTGGAGAGGGAGCTGGGGGTGGTGGTATCAGCGCTGGAGAGGGAGCTGCGGGTGGTGGTATCAGTGGTGGTATCAGCGCTGGAGAGGGAGCTGCGGGTGGTGGTATCAGCGCTGGAGAGGGAGCTGCGGGTGGTGGTAACAGCGCTGGAGAGGGAGCTGGGGGTGGTGGTATCAGCGCTGGAGAGGGAGCTGCGGGTGGTGGTATCAGCGCTGGAGAGGGAGCTGTGGGTGGTGGTATCAGCGCTGGAGAGGGAGCTGCGGATGGTGGTATCAGCGCTGGAGAGGGAGCTGCGGGTGGTGGTATCAGCGCTGGAGAGGGAGCTGCGGGTGGTGGTATCAGCGCTGGAGAGGGAGCTGCGGATGGTGGTATCAGCGCTGGAGAGGGAGCTGCGGGTGGTGGTATCAGCGCTGGAGAGGGAGCTGCGGGTGGTGGTATCCGCACTGGGGAGGGGGCAGGGAGTGGTGATTTCAGAAGCTTCACACAACAATAAATGTCTTTTCATATTGTATAATTGTTCTTTTACAAAGATGGCAGTGATAATGTCCCACTGGCCGGCATGCAAGGCTGCACCGGCATTAGATTTTGTCTGTAATAGAAATAACATATTAAAAAACAGCAAATAAAATATAAGCAATTCATACAACTTTCTCAGTGTGCATGTTTGTACACTAAGGGGCAGATCCACAAAGCAAGTACGCCGGCGTATCTACTGATACGCCGGCGTACTTTCAAATTACCCGCGTTGTATCTTTATTTTGAATCCTAAAACCAAGATACGACGGCATCTGGGTAAGATCCGACAGGCGTACGGCTTCGGATCGTAGATGCAATACTTTGGCGTCCGCTGGGTGGAGTTTGCGTCGTTTTCCGCGTCGGGTATGCAAATTAGCTATTTCCGACGATCCACGAACATACGCGCGGCCGTCGCATTCTCTTACGTCGTCTCTAGTCGGCTTTTTCCGGCGTATAGTTAAAGCTGCTTTTTTAATGTAATGTTAAGTATGGCTGTCGTTCCCGCGTCGAAATTTGAATTTTTTTTTTTTTGCGTAAGTCGTCCATGAATCGGGATGGACGTAATTCACGTCTAAGTTTAAAAAAATGACGTTGTTTAGCGCAATGCACGGCGGGAAATTTAGAAACGGAGCATGCGCAGTTCATTCGGCGCGGGGACGCGCTTCATTTAAATGAAACACGCACCCTAATCGCCGATTTGAATTCCGCCGCCAGAAATACACTACGCCGCCGTAACTTACGGCGCAAAATCTTTAAGGATTCGATTTTAAGCCAGGTAAGGTACGGCGGCGTAGCGTATCTCTGATACGCTGCACGGGTGCAGATCTCTGTGGATCTGCCCCTTAAACTTTAAAATCTACCTAACTATCCCCTGAAAAAAAAAAAACTTTATGCTTAAAAAAACATAACCGAAAAAAAACTATTTGATTCATAAATATTGTCCTAAATGTATTCTGCTACATGTTTTTAAACAAAAAATCCCAATAAGTGTATATTGATTAGTTTGCTTGAAAGTTATAGCGTCTACAATCTATATGTGCTGGAATTTTGTATTTGTTTTATACTACAAATGGCGGAGATAAATGACTTATAGTGGGACTGTGATAGTGTGATCTGCCACGAACTGCCACTGGGGGGGGACTAACTAATTGCCACTGACATCACCAGTGACACTAATATAGCGATCAGTGCTAAAAATATGACACTGGCTGGGAAGGGGCTAAAATCTAGGGCGATCAAAGGGTTAAATATGTTCCTTTAACTAGGTGTAATGTGCACACAGTGGGGGTTATTTTCGAAAGGCAAATCCAATTTGCACTGCAAGTGGGAAGTGTAGTCGCTATAGATCCAAGGGGAACATGCAAAGAAAATAAAAAACAGCATTTTAGCTTGCACATGATTGTATAATAAAATCAGCAGAGCTTCCCCTCATTTCAGATCTTCCTCACAGATTGCAATTTCAAGTGCACTTTACACTTGTACTTTGCACTTGTAACGCAAAATGGATTTGCCTTTCGTAAATAACCCCCAGTGTGCTACTTTATACAAATGATTTCTAAATGTCTCATCACTGACAGATCTTTCCCTCTGTACAGACCCCTGTGTTGAATTTCAACACAGAGCTCTGGGCTGTGATTGGACACAGCTGATCAGCTGGTCCCGGGTGTGAATGAGTGACACTAATACAGTGCTAAAAATATGTCACTGGCTGAGAAGGGGTTAGTCAGGATTTAAAGGGGATGTACCTGCACGCCCATTTGCGCAGCCATGCCATTGTGCCGGCGTACATTGTTGTGCGCTGGTCGGCAAGCGGTTAATACATTTTAAAATGTTTGTTTACATTTATTTATGAGTGTGTGTGTCATATATATATCTACACACATGTGTAGATTGGGGTGCACACCTATGGTGGTTACAGAAAAGTTGGTGACAATGACAAACATTTGCAGGGACAAATCAAAGCTGAATTTGTCCTTTGGACATGACAGGCAGCTTCTTGTACACAGGGAGGTCAATGGGACTTTATGTTTATGAATGTATTGTGTTTATTCCATATATACACATTCACTGTCCTGTCAGTGTTATCACTGGGCGTCCTATGCAGTCCCCAACCAGCCTGAATGACATTGTCACCCAGTGGGGGTCACACGCTCAAACCCCGCCTACATCACAGAGGCGCCGTGTCGCACGCCGATGACGTCAGTCACGTGACCGGCACACAAGCAACATGGCGGCTGCAGCTCTACTAAGAGGAAACCTTAGCCGGGTGCTAAGAGCCTGTGGCCGGCCCGGGGCCCTCGTGTCGGCGCGGAGCCCTGGCGGTGAGTCGGCTGACGTCACGACCGTCTCTGTCGTGACGTAAAATGTCAATTTAAACAACGAGGAGCCAGGCTGGGACACCCACGTGGTGCCTGTGTCCTGTCACCTGTGTGCCCTCCAAGGGGATCTGTGTCAGTCCTGGCATGGGAAGCTGGGATTTGTAGTTCTACAAGATGCAGGCTGTCATAGATGGGGAATTCCATAGCTGGTGACCTTGGGGACTCTCCTTTCAATGACTCCTCCACCCCAAAGTGATATTTCATTTATGGCTGAGTCAAACAGTGTCCACGAGTCTCACTCCTGTGGCTGCAGCCATTGCGGTTTCCACTCATTCAGAGACGTGTAACCTAAAGATGATTCAGTGTATCTGAAGTCAGAACTTTGTATCGATTTTGAATAAAGTAGAGAAGGGTATAGGCGTTTTTATTTTTGTTTTCTCCATTTTGGATAGAGTAAGAAAGGGCTATAAGCTTCTTTTTTTGCCCACTGTGTCCCCTTGGGGAGATTTCCCATCACTTCCTGTCCTATAGCCAAACAGGAAGTGAGGGAATGCCTGGTTGTCCCCATTGGAAGATTTCCCCTCTATTCCTGTTCTGGTGACAACCCAAAATGTGGGATTTTCTTTTACTTTCAATGATAACGGTAAACAGGACAAATAGGGTGATGGGGGACACAGAGCAATACAAACCTGACAGGGGCTCTAATCCCTCCCCATTCTGTCCAAAATTTTAAAATAAAGTTTTAGCTTTAATAACACTTTAAAAAGTCTTTTTTTTGTTGTTGTTGCCATCTGCGTCTTATTAGGGAGATTCCCATCACTTCCTGTCCTTTAGACTCAACAGGAAGCAAAATGATTTATTTCCACAGTGTGGGAAATCCCCTCCTAGACAGTTGTCATGGGAACATGTCACCCCCTCCCCCTTTGGAAGATTTCCCCCTCTAGTTCTGTATCAATGACAACTCAATTTTTTTTTATTTGTTCTCGCTTTTATACTCTGTGACATTGGTGACCAGGAGAATAAAGGAGGGTTCTTCTCCTTAAAGTGGAGCTCCACCCAAAAGGGGAAGTACCGCGTGTTTGCTTCCTCCCTCGGCTGGCACATTTGGTGCCTTTTTGGTACCTGTTTTTGGCGGGTACACGCTCCCACTTCCTGGTGACTTTGCTGCGGGGAGGCCATCTGAAAGTTCGGCGCCCCCTCCTCCTTCCCCTGCCGCCGGGCCATTCACTAAGAGCCCTTTCACACTGGTGCGTTTTTGCCGCGTTTTCGTGGTAAAAATAGCTCTATTAAAACGTTAATAAAACGCTCCCCATGCATCTCAATGGACCCTTTCACACTGAGGCGTTGCGCTGGAGGAGCATTGAGAAACGTCCTGCAAGCAGCATCTTAGAGCAGCTTTTGAGCGAAAAAAAAAAACGCTCCAAAAACGCCCCTCTCTATTGAAATGAATTGAAAACGCAGTAAAAACGCTGTAAAATAGCGGTGTTTTACCACTATTTTAACGCTCCGCTATAGGCGTTTCCAGTGTGAAAGGGCTCTAAGTGCAGCAGGGTACTGGCTGTAAAGCCGCAAGGCAGTTTCTCTTAGCCACTATGGAGGCAGCACCCGAGAACCAATGAAAAAAGCCGCAGGGGTGCCAACATTGCGGGATCCCTGGACAGGAAAGTGTCCTAATACTAAAAGTCAGCAGCTACCGGATCTGTAGCTGCTGACTTATAAATCTTTTGGTGAGGGGGTTGGAGCTCCATTTTAACAGAGGCACAGCAATACAATTGTGTTCCAACCCTTCATTACTCTATACAGATCTAAAAATAAATTCAGACGACTGACTCCATATTTTGGTATTTATTTTTTGATGTCCGGTAATTGAGGCCGCGGCTTTGCGGCCTTATGAAGTCCCCAGCTCTTCCTTGTGTGAGCTGGCGCCATCTGGTGGTGGCCGTTGGTATTACAAGTTAAGCATTACACGTTAAACAGCAATTCTAATGTCATTTTTCACTATTTTCACTGCCATCTTCTTCCCTCTAATTAGAACCCCCAAACATTATATATATTTTTTATCCTAACACCCTAGAGAATAAAATGGCGATCGTTGCAATACTTTCTGTCACGCCGTATTTGCGCAGCACACTTTTTTGGGAAAAAATTACACTTTTTATTATTAAAAAATAAGACAACACTAAAGTTATCCCCATTTTTTTTAATATTATGAAAGATAATGTTACGCCGAGTAAATTCATACCCAACATGTCACGCTTCAAAATTGCGTCCGCTCGTGGAATGCAGTCAAACTTTTACCCTTTAAAATCTTTATAGGCGACGTTTAAAAAATTCTACAGGTTGCATGTTTTGAGTTAGAGGTCTAGGGCTAGAATTATTGCTCTCGCTCTACCAATCGCGGCGATACCTCACATGTGTGGTTTGAACACCGTTTACATATGCGGGCGCTGCCCACGTATGTGTTCGCTTCTGCGCGCAAGCTCGTCGGGACGGGGTGCGTTTTCTGGCTCCTAACTTTTTTAGCTGGCTCCTAGATTCCAAGCATGATCCTGTGAACAAACCCTAAAGCTGTCCGTACACTGGTGGTCTTTATTTTGAAAACTATGTGACATTCAGATGGCAGGGTCACTTTTGGGTGTAAACGTGAAAGCATGGATCCATCCTGCCTTGTATAAACGGTTCAGGCTGGTGGTGGTGTAATGGTGGGGGGGAGTAATTTCTTGGCACACATTGGGCCCCTTAGTATTGAGCATCATTTAAACACCACGGCCTACCTGAGTATTGTTACTTACCATGTCCATCCCTTTATGACTACAGTGTCCCCATCTTCTGATGGCTCCTTCCAGCAGGATAATGCACCATGTCACAAAGCTCACATCTCCCCACTTGACAATGAGGTCCCTGTACTCCAATGACCTCCACAGTCACCAGATCGCAATCCAATGGAGCACCTTTGGGATGTGGTGGAACGAAAGATTCACCTCAAGGTTGTGCAGCTGACAAATCTGCAGCAACTGTGTGATGCTCTCGTGTCATTATGAACCAAAATCTCTGAGGAATGTTTCCAACATCTTGTTGATCCTATGCCACGAAGAATTAAGCTGGTTCTGAAGGCAAAAAGGGGTCCAACCCGGTACTAGCAAGGGGTGTACCTAATAATAAAGTGTCCGGTGAGTGTATAGTGATACAGCCCATATGTTATTGATTGTAATACAGATCAATTAACTGGTTGTGTTATCAATCAGTAGTCAGACACAAGCAGATGTTTGATCAGAGACAATCGATAAAATTCAGCCTCCGCCTATCAACTTGCCAATGTCTAAATCAAAAGATCACTAAATTGAATAATTGGAGGTTGTGGTTTACAATTCTTATTCAGGTCAATCATTTTAGCTGCACAGAATGATTGATTTAGGACTCATTCACACATCTGATTGATCCTATTTATATTTTTACAATGTTCTTCTGGTGTCATTGAATTTTACCAAACATCCGTCAGGCAATTCCTTTCAGCTTATAATTAGGGGTCATCCTGGTGTTTGCGGTTGCACAAGAGCAGTTGAGCTGGAAGTTGTGTAATCCCCATTTGTTGTTTGTTCTTAATATGGTAAAAAAATATACGCAAAAGTAGAAGTGTGCATGTACATTGGAATAAATGATAATCAGAATAAGCAGACATTGGTCCAGTAAGGTATCTGATATGTACATATTGCTTCACTGCTGTACACTGACCCCTCCAGTCAGGACAAGGTCAGAGAGTTACAACATAGTAATTGGCATACCATCTACCATTCACAGACTGCTTGTCTGGGATCTTTCATCATCTCTGCATACCTGCCCTTAACCCCTTCCCGCCCACCTTGGCATCCTTTTAAACAATTTGGAGGGCAGGAGGGATCGGTGGTCACAGTGTTTAGATGATTAGAAGTAGGTTCAGCTAGCTACTGATCTGTAGCCCAGCCCGAGAGCTGTCGGCAGCAGCGCAATCTTTGTGCTGAGAGCGAGCTCTCGGCACATAAACAATGGCTTCCCAATGACACATGTGTTCAGGATGTGGGTTTAAAAACCCACCCTTTTACCTCTACATACACATACAGTATCTACAGTTGGGACAGCGACACAATTCTAATCTTTTTTGCTCTATACACCACCACAATGGATTTCAAATGAAACAAACAAAATGTGCTTTGTAATACTTGGTTGCAAATCCTTTGCAGTCAATTACAGCCTGAAGTCTGGAACGCGATGACATCACCAGACGCTGGGTTTCATCCCTGGGGATGCTCTGCCAGGCCTCTACTGCAACTGTCTTCAGTTCCTGCTTGTTCTTGGGGCATTTTCCTTTCAGTTTTGTCTTCAGCAAGTGAAATGCATGCTCTACCGGATTCAGGTCCGGTGATTGACTTGGCCATTTCATAACATTCCACTTCTTTACCTTAAAAAAACTCTTTGGTTACTTTTGCAGTATGCTTCGGGTCATTGTCCATCTGCACTGTGAAGTGCCGTCCAATGAGTTCTGAAGCATTTGGCTGAATATGAGCAGATAATAATATTGCCTGAAACACTTCAGAATTCATTCTGTTGCTTTTGTCAGCAGTCACATCAATAAATACAAGAGAATAAGTTCCATTGGCAGTCCTACATGCCCACGCCATGACACTACCACCACCATGCCTCACTGATTAGGTGGTATGCTTTGGATCATGAGCAGTTCCTTTCCTTCTCCATACTCTTCTCTTCACTCTGGTACAAGTTGATCTCGGTCTCATTTGTCCATAGGATGTTGTTCCAGAACTCTGAAGGCTTTTTTAGATGTTGTTTGGCAAATTCTAATCTGGCCTTCCTGTTTTTGAGGCTCGCCAATGGTTTACATCTTGTGGTAAACCCTCTGTATTCAGTCTGGTGAAGTCTTCTCTTGATTGTTGACTTTGACACACGTACACCTTCCTCCTGGAGAGTGTTCCTGATCTGGCCAACTGTTGTGAAGGGTGTTTTCTTCACCAGGGAAAGAATTCTTCGGTCATCCACCACAGTTTTTCTTTATCGTACATCACGGGACACAGAGCGGCATATTCATTACTATATGGGTTATATGGAGTACCTTCAGGTGTTGACACTGGCAATCTTCAAACAGGAAATGCCCCTCCCTATATAACCCCCTCCCATAGGAGGAGTACCTCAGTTTTTACGCCAGTGTCTTAGGTGTTAGTCATGGTTTAGCTTGCCTCCGCATCCTTGGGATTAGGTGAGCTAACCGGTTCTGTCCAAAAAAGCCTCAGCGCTAAAGTGGTCAGTAACCGGACCCCAAACCCTTGGGGTATAGCCCATAATGCTTTTCTTTTTAGAGAGCTGGACCCTGGGCCCAGAACTTAGAAACCTTTGGGTGCCTAATGTTTCTGTTGCCAGAGTGCTATATGGGCCCAGGACAGTGGATCCTTCATAGGAACCCAGGGCCTGAAGGTCTAGACATCCCCACCGAGATGGGGGAAGATTGGGCCTCTTGCTTGGCAAAGTCCTGCGGCATGGAGCAGGTAAGTGAGGGGAAAACTTGCGGAACTTGGTTCTTAGCAGGTTTTTTCTGGGGGGTCACAGGGGACATGCCTAAAGTTATGCACTGCATCTGGCAAACTAGTCACATATCATAAAGATAGGATGGCTCTATATGTATTATTCCCCATAAGATGTGACCTCCCTTGTAGTGTTGGAAAAGCATTGAGTGGGGCCTGTGTGATATAAAGATATATGTGTGTGTCAGAGAGCTATGCTTACCTGCAAGCCTCCAGGCGATGCTCCATTCAGTCTTCCTCCTCAGAGCCTGCAAAGCAGGCAAAACGCTGACCTCCTCGTGTGTTCCAGGCTGCAGGCTGCAGTTTGCTGGAGCAGAGAGGCTCCCTTCCCCCCAACCCCCCCCCCTGTCGGGAGGGGCATTTCCTGTTTGAGATTGCTGGGGGGGGAAGGGCGGGTCAGTGGCTTAAGGAAGGGGCGGCCCTTCCTTGTTTGTTCCATTCAAGGGAGGAAAGACCAGAACGGCAAGCACGGGGCGCCGAGGACACACAGTGGCCAGAAAGAATATGCAGTCTTCAGAAAGACTGTTTTTCAAGCCTAGGAATAGGCTGTTTCTTTTCCATCTCATAGTTTTTCTTGCAATACTACTCAGGGGGACAGAATGTTTTTTCTTTCCTAGATTTGAAAAAAAAAAAAAAAAGATTTTTTTTTGAAAAAAAAAAAAAAAAAAAGTGTCATCTAGGGGAGAGGAAGCATTTTTTTATCCCCCAAACAGGTGTTTGGGCATTTAACTATTTATAAGTCCCAGGTACCAATAAGTAGCAGGTGTACCTCGGTATTGTACCATGGCATCAAAGAACAAGGGTACAAGAGGTGGGGATTCCCCCAGAGAGTCTGAGGCCTCGGACAAAGCTATGCCGCTGCTTTCCCCACAGGGAGCCTTGGGGCCATCGGGATCTGGGGCTGGAGCTGATGCGAGTCAGTCCAACCCTAAGATGGTCACGGAGAAGGTATTACTCACCTCTTTAAAAGAGATGCAGAAAAGCATGGGAAAAATGATAGCCGCAGCTATGCGGGGCAGTAAGCGGAATAGATCTCCGTCGCCCGAGCGCGGACCCTCAGAGGAGGAGGTCCTTTCCTCAGGGGAATTGGACGACCTCTTGGACAAGGACCAAGTAGGTTCAGGGATCGAGGATCCGGATACAGAGGAGTCTGGGGCAGTCTCCCTGAGGGAGAGCTGGTGGATTCAAGGATTGTCGGACTTGGTCCATAAGGCATTCAACTTGCCAGTACCAGATCTCCAGGTATCGACGGTTTCAGCTTTGGGCTCACTGAGGGCGCCTCAAAGCAATGCTGTGTTTCCGATCCATCCTCTATTAGAGGGAGTTTTTTGTTCCAAGATTGGAACAAGCCAGATAAGATCTTCTTACCACCTAAAAGATTCTCTGTCCTATATCCTATGGAAGATAAATTTTCCAAAAGATGGGCTACTCCTGCAGTGGACGCAGCCATCTCATGTGTTAACAAATCGTTAACATGCCCTGTAGAAAGCATACAGGTGTTCAAGGATCCAGTTGATAAGCGCTTGGAAGCACTACTTAAGAACTCCTTCACTACTGCAGGGGCAGTAGTACAGCCAGCTGTGGCTGCGATTGGGGTTGCTCAAGCATTATCGGATCAATTTAAGCAGATGCTTAAACTTATTCCTGCCCAGCAGGCAGAAGAATTTTCGGATATCCCTAAAGCCATTTGTTTTACGGTAGACGCAATCAAGGATTCTATCCAGCAAGCGTCACGTTTATCGTTATCCCTTATCCATATGAGAAGACTCTTATGGTTAAAAAGCTGGGAGGCTGAGCCCCCATGCAAGAAGCTCCTGGTAGGGTTCCCCTTCCATGGAGGACGACTCTTCGGAGAAGACCTAGATAAATACATTCAGACCATTTCAAACGGCAAGAGTACTCTCTTGCCAACTAAGAAGAAGGTTCAGGGGCCTGCGTTTAAACGACAGTATTCCCCTGGGCAGGGGCCCTCTAATACTAAGCAGTATCAACGGCCTCCTGCAAAAGCAAGCTTCGGCTTCAACAGCAGATCACAAGGACAGGCTGTTAGAGGCAAAAGGCAGTGGTTTCGCAAACCAGCAAAACCAGCCCCCAAGCCAACCTTATGAAGGGGCGCCCCCACCCACGAAGGTGGGGGGAAGGCTGCGACTCTTTTCAGAGATTTGGGAAGCCAGCATTCCCGACGAGTGGGTACGGTCTTCCGTGGCCACAGGCTACAAACTAGATTTCCTAAGGTTTCCTCCTCCTCATTTCCAGGAGTCGAGGATTCCAAACGATCCGGAGAAGGGAGCCGCATTAAGTTCGGCATTAGATCATCTACTTTCCCAGGAGGTAATAGTAGAGGTACCAGTCCTGGAACAGGGGCTAGGTTTCTACTCCAACCTATTCATCATCCCGAAGTCCAATGGAGATGTCAGGCCAATTTTGGACCTAAAGATGGTAAATACATACCTAAAGATCCGCTCATTTCGGATGGAATCCGTGCGGTCAGCAGCTACCGCACTCCAAAAGGACGACTTCATGGCGTCCATAGACATAAAGGATGCCTACCTTCATCTTCCAATTTATCAGCCACATCAAAGATATCTACGCTTCATGGTGGCTTCGCGTCACTTCCAATTCGTGGCGCTTCCCTTCGGGTTGGCTACGGCCCCCCGGGTGTTCGCGAAGGTCCTAGCTCCAATCCTAGCCAAACTAAGGATCCAAGGGGTCACGATCCTAGCATACCTGGACGACTCCTAGTCATAGATCACTCGTCTCCTGGCTTGGAGCGAGCAGTGGCCCTCACGGTCCAATACCTCGAGAGGTTCGGCTGGGTCCTAAATCGAGAAAAGTCAGCTTTCCTGCCCACAAGGCAGTTGGAATATCTCGGCATGAGATTAGACACAGAACAACAAAGAGTGTTTCTACCTCTGAGGAAGGTCAAAGCCATCAAGGAATTAATCCTACTGGTTCTAAGCAAGAAGGAACCGACTATTCGCCTATGTATGAGGTTACTAGGCAAGATGGTGGCCACATTCGAGGCGGTACCATACGCCCAGAGCCACACTCGCATCCTGCAGGCAGCCATCCTGTCAGCATGGAGCAGAAGGCCACAGGCCTTGGATATCCCGTTGCCGCTCTCATCAAGAGTCCGACAAAGTCTGTGTTGGTGGTTAGACCCTCAGAATCTACTGAAGGGGAGGTCTTTCAGCCCAGTGGCTTGGAAGATAGTGACCACAGACGCCAGCCTGACGGGCTGGGGAGCAATTTTGGATGGTTGCACTCGCCAAAGTACTTGGGCAACGCCAGAGAAGCAGTTGCCCATCAACATCTTGGAGCTCAGAGCTGCTCGACTAGCCCTCAGGGCTTGGACGTCAAAATTGCAGGGGTTCCCGGTGAGAATTCAATCAGACAATGCCACGGCCGTGGCATACATAAATCACCAAGGGGGAACCAGGAGTCAAGCCGCTCAGAGAGAGGTGAGCTTGATTCTCCTATGGGCAGAGGCTCATGTGCCCTGCATATCGGCAATATTCATTCCAGGAGTGGACAACTTTCAGGCGGACTTCTTAAGCCGCCAGACTCTATTGCCGGGGGAATGGTCTCTGCATCCACAAACCTTTCAAGCACTCTGCCAAAGATGGGGAGTGCCGGACGTGGATATCATGGCATCGAGACTCAACAAGAAGCTAGACGGGTTCATGTCCCGCTCAAGGGATCCGATGGCCTGCGGAACCGATGCGTTGGTTTACCCTTGGCATCAGTTCAAACTTCTTTATGCGTTTCCCCCGCTCCAGTTACTACCCCGCCTGCTGCGCAGGATCCGGGTGGAGCACATACCAGTCATCCTGGTAGCTCCAGCATGGCCCAGAAGGGCATGGTACTCACTAATCTTAAGGATGGTAGTGGGAGACCCTTGGACTCTTCCTCTACGGCCAGACCTGCTATCGCAAGGTCCGATCCTCCACCCTGCCTTACGGCATCTAAATTTGACGGCCTGGAAGCTGAATCCCTGATTCTCAGAGGTAGAGGTCTGTCTCAGAAAGTAATCTCTACCCTAATCAGAGCCAGGAAACCGGTCTCTAGGGTGATTTATTACAGGGTCTGGAAGGCCTATGTAGGCTGGTGTGAGTTCAAGCGATGGCTTTCTCGCAAATTCACCATTGATAGAGTTTTAAGTTTTCTCCAGCTAGGAGTGGATATAGGATTGGCATTAAGCACAATCAAAGGACAGAGTTCTGCTCTGTCAGTGTGGTTTCAGCGGCCGCTGGCCACCCACTCGCTGGTTAAGACCTTCCTTCAAGGGGTCTTACGTATTAAACCTCCAGTTAAATCCCCGCTTTGCCCGTGGGATTTAAACCTTGTTCTGTCAAGTTTACAGAAACAACCGTTTGAGCCGTTGGCTGAAATTCCTTTGGTTTTACTGACAAGGAAGTTAGTATTTTTGGTCGCCATAGTTTCCGCAAGAAGAGTATCGGAACTGGCGGCCTTATCCTGTAAGGAACCATATCTTATTTTTCACAAGGACAGGGTCGTTCTCCGCCCTCATCCTTCCTTCCTACCGAAGGTTGTATCCAGTTTTCATTTGAACCAGGATTTGGTATTACCATCCTTCTTCCCTAAACCTACTTCCAGAAAGGGAGGGTTGCTGCATACCTTGGATATCGTCAGGGCCATGAAGGCCTATCTTAAAGCTACAAAGAAGATCCGGAAAACAGATGTGCTGTTCATATTACCGGATGGGCCCAAGAAGGGGCAGGCAGCTGCAAAGTCCACCATTTCTAGGTGGATTAAGCAATTAATCACTCAGGCCTACGGCTTGAAAGGGTTGCCTCCTCCAGTATCATTAAAGGCTCATTCTACTAGGGCCATGGGCGCCTCCTGGGCAGCACACCACCAGATCTCTATGGCTCAAGTTTGCAAGGCGGCAACCTGGTCTTCTGTCCACACGTTTACAAAATTCTACCAGTTGGACGTAAGAAGGAATACTGATACTGCCTTCGGGCAGGCAGTGCTGCAGGCTGCAGTTTGAGACCCTCGGATTCCGGGGGCTCCTCTTTTTTGAGTTAAATTTAAAATTTAAGATTATTTTTCTCAACTAAGTTGGATTTATTATGATTTGAGTATTTCTCTAAATTAAATCCTTTTGTCTTGGAGATGTTCTCCCTCCCCTCATTGTGAGCATTGCTTTGGGACATCCCATATAGTAATGAATATGCCGCTCTGTGTCCCGTGATGTACGATAAAGAAAAAGGGATTTTTAATACAGCTTACCTGTAAAATCCTTTTCTTGGAGTACATCACGGGACACAGAGCTCCCACCCCTCTTTTTTGGGGACCATTTTGGGAGGCATACTGCTTGCTACAAAACTGAGGTACTCCTCCTATGGGAGGGGGTTATATAGGGAGGGGCATTTCCTGTTTGAAGATTGCCAGTGTCAACACCTGAAGGTACTCCATATAACCCATATAGTAATGAATATGCCGCTCTGTGTCCCGTGATGTACTCCAAGAAAAGGATTTTACAGGTAAGCTGTATTAAAAATCCCTTTTTTTTTATGTGGTCTTCCGGGTCTTTTGGTGTTGCTGAGCTCACCAGTGCGTTCTTTCTTTTTAAGGATGTTCCAAACAGTTGATTTGGCCACACCTAATGTTTTTGCTATCTCTGATGGGTTTGTTTTGTTTTTTCACTGATGGTGACAGCTCTTTGGATCTCATATTGAGAGTTGACAGCAACAGATTTCAAATGCAAATAGCACACTTGAAATGAACTCTGGACCTTTTTATCTGCTCCTTGTAAATGGGATAATGAGGGAATAACACACACCTGGCCATGGAACAGCTAAGCAGCCAATTGTCCAATTACTTTTGGTCCTTTAAAAAGTGGGAGGCACATATACAAACTTTTTTAATTCCTACACCGTTCACCTGATTTGGATGTAAATACCCTCAAATTAAAGCTGAAAGTCTGCAGTTAAAGCATATCTTGTTCGTTTTATTTCAAATCCATATAGAGCCAAAAATAGTAGAATTGTTGATGTCCCAATATTTATGGACCTGACTGTATATGCCATGTATCTGGTTATAACAGGATCCGTTCCTGAATGTTTTGGTCACTGAAGCTATTCCAGCTCTACTTTGCAAACAGCTACATCAGTCATGCTTGTCCCTCCCAACTATTGGGCAGTGAGGTTGTCTCTGACAAAGAATGGGCAGTAGTGAGGTGCAGGAGAGTACCGTAGTAGCTGCTACTTAAAGCAGTATTAAATTGGGGTGCAATGGATCGTGCCCGATCCACGATCCGAACGGGTCGACCTGTTTGGATCGGAACAGTATGCGATCCGCGGAATGCACCGCCGCCGCGGCCTTAGGAAAGACCGCGGCTTTGGCCTAGCTCCGGAGCGGTCGGCCATCTTGGTACACTCGGCGGCGGTGCGCGCTGACATCATCACCCCTCCCTCTGCTCGTGGATTTTTTCTATTTTGCAAGAGCGCGCTGCGCCGCTGACTCTGCATGCAACCTGAGTACAGTGAGACGGACCGAGTACATCAGTACAGTGAGTTGGCTAATGGCTTAATAGCCATTAGCCAACTCACTGTACTGATGTACTCGGTCTAGTAAATATGTGGGACACACCATCAGTCTCCTCTCCCTGACAGGATGTGGATCTCTGTGTTTACACACAGAGATCCATGTCCCTAGCTCTGTGACCGCCGATCGCGGGCGCCTGGCGGACATCGCGGCCGCCAGGCACATGCCTCGGCACCTGGGTGACGTGGAGTGCACGCACCCCCCAGCGGCGGGAGGCCGTATATTGACGGCCTCCCGGCATTTTAGTGCCTCCTTGTGGCCATAAAAAGTCAGTCTGCGGATGGGAAGAGGTGAAAGGGGTTGTAAACTCTTGTTTAAAAATAATAATAATAACAAACATATCATACTTGCCTTCACTGTGCAGTTTGTTTTGCACAGAGTGGCCCCGATCATCGTTTTCTGGGGTCCCCCAACTGCGCTTGCGGCTCCTCCCCCGAATCGGTAAGCCCCCTAGGAGAAGCACTCTCCTGAGGGATTTACTGTGTGGCGGCTCTCCCGAGTCCAGCATTTATAGACACAGAATGCTGGACTCGGCCCTGCGTCATTGGATTTAATTGACAGCAGCGGGAGTGAATGGGTGTGCTGCTATCAATCTGTCCAATTAAGAGCCGAAAATCCCGACCAGAGAGGTAGAGCGCATCTCCGGCGTTGGAACGAACATGCTCAGGTGAGTAAAACGGGGGTCTGGGGGCTGGTCAGTAAAGGAAGTTTTTTTACCTTAATGCATAGGATTACAACCCCTTTAATGTATTGATAACAGGTCCGTTGTAAAGTGTGATTAAACCTAAAAACCAAAATGTGCAGTTTACCTTCCTTTTAGATGTGGGGGCTAAATTATGTGTTTAATGCAATGGCCTCCCTCTTTGCAGGCTATCCCCTCTTCAGTCTATCATGAATGGGCTGCCAGACCCCTCCACCTTACACAACCGTTCAGTGTCTGCCACCCCTCTCCGCCAATCCCTCCACTGGCCCCCCAATGCCCAACAAAAAAAATTCAAAACACAACAATAACATACAAAGCCATTTACAACTTTGCCCCAAGCTACATCACCAATCTTGTCTCCAGATCACGCCTAAACCATCCTCTCCGCTTATTCCAATACCGACTGCTCTTTAGCTCTTTGGCAGGGAACACATAAAGTTAGGAGCTCACTGGATTTCTGACAACTTAACAGGTATTTTTCTGTACATGCATCACACTTTTTTTTTATTTTTTTAAGAGGCAAAACATGGTGAAATGGGCATGTATTAAAATGTATTTAACATACAATTTAATAAAGTATTACAATTATGGTAACAAGTTAACTAAGTAACATTTAACATAATGAATATCATATTGTGCATGAACTTAAATGACTGCTTGTTTTTCCCCTAGGCTATATCCACAGATGCCAACAATCTACCTGGCATTCATTGTCCTTCTCCAGAAACAGTCTTTGTTCCCTCAGTGCCACAGCCTTCCGGAGATACAGCACACAGACTGTAGAGAGCAAGGAGGAGGAAACACAGACTGTAGAGAGCAAGGAGGAGGAAACACCTGTACATACCATCATTTCTGACACTGAGAGCGTTCAAGGTAACAAGCCCTATCTCTTGTATAGCCAACTGACTAAATTCACAAATAATAATGTACCTCCGGTATCTGAAGGAAGAACTGTCTGATATCTACTGCACAGAAAACACGGAAATACTTTCTAGGAATTAGAAGTGTGTTCAATAAAGGTGTTCAATAAAAGCATTTCTCTAGACACGAGGGTTAAAGTGATTGAAAAGGCAAATTTTTTTCCTATAAATATAACAAACTTGTTATACTTACCTCCTCTGTTGCAGTGGTTTTGCACAGAGTAGCCCAGATACTCCCGATTTCGGCTCTCCTAGCCCCTTACTCCTCTTCAGTGCCCCCACACTAAGCAGCTTGTTATGGGGGCACCCAAGTCGAGTCATGGCTCCCTGTGTCCATTCAGACACGGAGCCCCTGCCTGGCCCCGCACCCTCTCGTCCTTGATTGGCTAGCTGACTTTGACAGCAGCTGAAGCCAATAGCACCGCTGCTGTGCTTTTAGTTATAGTGATTTTATATATATATTTTTTTTAATAAAGTTCTGTCAGAATATTACAGAACATTATTAATTTACTGCATGAAGCCATTGAGTCATTTTAGACTTTTAAATCAGGTTAAAGTGATTGTAAAGTCTCGTTTTTTTCCTATAAAAATAACAAACATGTTATACTTGCCTGCTCTGTTGCAGTTGATTTGCACAGAGCAGCCCAGATCCTCCTCTTCTCAGGTCCCTCTTCTGTGATCCTGGCCTCTCCCTCCTGTTCAGTGCCCCCACAGCAAGCAGCTTGCTATGGGGCACCTGAGCTGAGTCGCAGCTCCCTGTGTCCATTCAGATATGGAGCCCCGGCCCCGCACCCTCTCTCACCTGTTTGGCTAGCTGATTTTGATTGACAGCGAGAGCCAATGGTGCCGCTGCTGAGTATCAGCCCATCAGGAAGGAGAATCTCGGATGGCTGAGAACAGAGAGGGACCTCAGGTAAGTGTTAGGGGGGCTGCTGCACACAGGAGGCTTTTTATGTTGATGCATAGATGCATTAACATAAACTTTCTGACTTTACAGCCCCTTTACTTTACTTAAAGCGGGGGTTCACCCAAAAAACACATTTTTAACATTAGATTGAGGCGAGTTGTTAGAAGCACAATCGGGTGTTTTTTTTTTTTTTTAAATTATTGCAGTACATACCCTTTTAGAGATAGATGTTCTCCGCGGCTTCCGGGTATGATCTGCGGGACTGGGCGTTCCTAATTGATTGACAGGCTTCCGACCGTCGCATACAGCGCGTCACGAGTTGCCGAAAGAAGCCGAACTTCGGTGCGCAGGCGCCTTATAGAGCCGACTCGCAGTCCGGCTTCTTTCGGCAACTCGTGACGCGCTGTATGCGACGGTCGGAAGCCTGTCAATCAATTAGGAACGCCCAGTCCCGCAGATCATATCCGGAAGCCGCAGAGAACATCTATCTCTAAAACGGTATGTACTGCAATGATTTAAAGAAAAACACCAGATTTTGCTTCTAACAACTCGCCTCAATCTAATATCCAAATATTTTTTTCGGGTGAACTCCCGCTTTAAGGCGGCACCTATTTAATTTCCCAAAAATATTACAGCACTTTAGTAATAAACGTATTACCAACTGTAACTTACAACATTTTGTACCGGAGAAAGGGGCCATAAATCCTTAGTGGTTGTAAAGGCTGAAAGTTTACCTTCATGCATTGTATGCTGCCCCAGCCCCCCCAATACTCACCTGAGCCCCACCTCGATCCAGTGATGTGCAGGAGAGCTTCAGCTGTCCCGGGACTTCCTCTCCTCATTGGCACAGTAGTTTTAGACAGGATGAGGAGTAAAAAAAAAGTATTTTCTTCTTGTGGATGGAGTTATTTGCCTAACTTTTCAGGGCATTATTCCCTCATAGTTGTTGATATACTGGTGCTATATACTCTAGTAGGTTGCCATTGGTTAAAAAACTTCTTTTCTACTCTATTTTAGGTTCTGCCTCTAAACACGAGTTTCAGGCTGAGACTAAGAAACTGTTGGACATTGTTGCACGCTCTTTATACTCTGAAAAAGAGGTATAACTTTTCGACTCTACTTATGCACATTAAATGCCAATATCGCCCGAAACAGATTAGATGGTTAGATTCATACATTTTTTTTAAGTTTGCACATTTTCTGAAAATGTTTTTTTATTTTTTTATATATAATTTTGCTATTATTTGCCTAAAATATTTAATAGCATTTGATACATGGTGCATACATAACTCACTATTTCTGATAAGAAAACCAGCACAATGCATATAACTAAAGTAAGACAACCCTAAATCCTGGTACACACTACTAGTTTTTTCTTTTTTTCCCATTTAACTCAACGGGCTAAACGAAAAAATACTGACGGCTTAAGACTAGCCCCTGTACTAACTATCTTCTTCCATTTTAGTACAGCGATCTCCCCTGCTGTGCTGTTGTGTTCTGACAGGGGGACTGCCATTGACTGTGAGCGCTGATTGGAAGCATGCCCCTTCAACGGAAGAAGACAGCTGAGCGGCCAGCTTCTGTTGGACTGGCTGATGCCATCTCACATTTGGCCCGTGTGTACTAGGCTTAAAACAAAACTGTCAGATCCGCTGTACTAACTCTGTGAAGTAAGATATAGTGATCTCCGCTGCTGAGCTCTTGTGTTCTAACAAGAGGACTCAGATCAGTGCTCTCCACCATTGGCTGAGAGCCCTGATCGGGAGTCAGGTGGCTGCTGAATTTCCAGCATGCTCATCTGACAGAAGCTGGGCGTTTTTTGGGAACTGGCTGATGTATACGGTGGTTTGTATTATCTTATTTCTTTGCTGTTCAGGTGAGTTTCACAGAAAATCTGTAGAAACAGCTTTGCAGTTATCCTAATTGTATGTGGTAGACCTGCTTATATGCAGGAAAGACTTTCGCCAGTGGTGCCCAATAGCATCAGACCGCTACAGGTATAGAAAAAGTAGTGACTATTACTCTTTTAGAAAATCAATCCCTGACTTGCAATAAAAGCAGACAGGAGCAGCCTGTCCTTCTCTTCCAACTTGTTCTAGCAACAGGTAAAGGGAAAAAGTAGATGGTTGATAAAAAAAATATATACAATAGAGGGCCTCATATAGGAGGCTCATTATGTTGAAATTGATGACATAGGTCTCTGGAGCTAGCAATTGAATAAAAATGTAATTAAAATTCATGTTTGTTTATGACTTTATGGCTTTTTCCATGGCAGGTCTTCATCCGGGAACTGATCTCAAATGCCAGTGATGCTCTTGAAAAACTCCGTCACAAGTGCCTTTCCCAAGGGAATGGCTTGTCAGAGATGGAGATTCACATACAGACAGACAGTGATAAGGGGATCATCACTATCCAGGTACAAGGAATTGGGTAACAGAAATGTAGCACCATACTTGACGGAAGTGGTGAAGATGCGTTTTGTTATGTCAGTGCACCAAGTCTTAGTGATAAATATCTTTGGATTTCAGCTAGTAGTCGTCTTCCCACTCTTGGTAAAGGGGTGTGTTGATTGTATGAAACTTTCCTACAATGTTCGAGTACACAGCAGCTGTAAGCCATACACTTAGGGTAGACATTAGGCAAAAAAAATAGGCCTGGTACCTCTCCTCAAGGGGCTCTAATCCAGTGAAGAAGAAAGCTACATTTTATCTTTGTGTATTTAGTGAATTTAGGACATCTGTTAACTTAAAAGTATTTTATTTTTTATTTTTTTATCAGCTATGTTTCATTCAATATATAACGCCCGTTAGGATCACTAGACTTTAAATGTACCCCTTAGGAAAATATTTAACCTTCAATCTCAGAGTCATAAATCAGTAAAAAAAATTATACCATTTTATTGTATTGATTAGTTAAAAAATAAATAGTGTTCATCATTCATTTTATTTTTTAAATAATCAATACAGTAAAGGAATATGATTATGGGATGGTACACTAGAGGAAATGAAATAACCTGTATGGTTTTCACCTTGTGTCTTTGATGAAAATGAATTTAATATATATATCTGACCTTGTTCTGCAGGACACTGGAGTGGGGATGACACAGGAGGAGCTGGTCTCAAACCTGGGAACTATTGCACGTTCTGGATCTAAGGTAGGAGTTCCGCTGACATTGAAAATATGCATACTGTATGTTGATGTTTGTAACTCAGTATGTACAATACGTTTGCTGTACTGCACTACTTTCTCTTGTAGGCCTTTTTGGAGACTCTGCAGAATCAGGCTGACAGTTCTGGAAATATTATTGGCCAGTTTGGTGTTGGTTTCTATTCTGCATTTATGGTTGCGGATAAGGTTGTCGTTTACTCGCAGTCTTCAGAGCCTGGAAGTGCTGGGTATTGCTGGACATCCGATGGGTAAGTGAAGGATGTTTAACCACTCCATGGCTGGTATTAACGCCACGCTCCCCCTTTCCCATCCTCTCCTCCCCTCCCCCTTTCCCATCCTCTCCTCCCCTCCCCCTTTCCCATCCTCTCCTCTCCTCCCCTCCCCCTTTCCCATCCTCTCCTCCCCTCCCCCTTTCCCATCCTCTCCTCCCCTCCCCCTTTCCCATCCTCTCCTCTCCTCCCCTCCCCCTTTCCCATCCTCTCCTCTCCTCCCCTCCCCCTTTCCCATCCTCTCCTCTCCTCCCCTCCCCCTTTCCCATCCTCTCCTCCCCTCCCCCTTTCCCATCCTCTCCTCCCCTCCCCCTTTCCCATCCTCTCCTCCCCTCCCCCCCCCCCCTTTCCCATCCTCTCCCCTCCCCCCCCCCCCCCTTTCCCATCCTCTCCTCTCCTCCCCCTTTCCCATCCTCTCCTCCCTTCCCGTATGATCAGCACAGTTTGTAGCGCTTGTTGTTTTATGTCTGTATAAATGTGCTTGATGTAGCTTTTTATGGGCTTATGCTATCTGCATTTTCAGATGTTCGAAGAAAATATGAAAATGGTTTGATTTTGGCTTGTTCTGTAAATCTTTTGGACTGAAGTTTATATTTGTAAGTGTTTGTAACTTGTCCTAAAAGCTCTGGGTAAAAGGCTACATAAACATACACGCATTTATTAGGGAAACTCTAACAAGCCTTATAATGCATTATTAGTACAGGGGAACTAAAGCCTATCAATACATATGGGGGAACTCTAACCGCCTTTCAAGCCCTCCTTTGATTGCGTCGGCTCTAGCCTACGCAATCACTCATTATACCATTTCCGCTCTATGGTCAACATCGCCATGCTGACACACCGCTGCCACCATCTGTTAGGTAAGTAGTTCAACTAGACCCGGGTTTTAAGGACAGTTTGAATGTATGGAAAGTCCACAATGCATTGCCAGTCAAACACACGCACTCATGGTATGTACAAGACTAAAGTTTATTTTTCCTGCGTACTTGTACATAAGAAAATCATATAAGAAGGACGCCCTAGTCCCAGCCAATCATATGTAAGTAATTAGGTTATACAAGTAATATTCGTCACAATTATACTACGTGCATAGAATACAGCAATCCCATCTTTGTGCCCTGCTTATCTCATTTCTACTGCAGTTAATCTTAATGTTTTTCATTCTTCATCTAGAACATAACACAATGGCAAGGTTGTTTGTCTATGTAACTTGTCCTAAAAGCTCTGGGTAAAAGGCTACATAAACATACACGCATTTATCACGAAGGGGAACTCTAACAAGCCTTATAATGCATTATTAGTACAGGGGAACTATAGCCTATCAATACATATGGGGGAACTCTAACTGCCTTTCAGGGAACACAGCAGACCTCTAAGTATTGGCTCCTAGGAGGTTGGACAGAAAAATAGATGGGCATTGCTGCTCTTTGTCGTTTTTGTTCTATTTCTCTGCACAGTATGGGAGAGCTCAGATTTATCTGAGCAGGTAGGACAGTTTTAGAATGCATTTTTTCCCCCTGAATTTATTATTACTGTCTGCTTTTAAATGTGAAGCGAATAGTGCCACAATACTAGTATATGTTCAGCAGTGACATCATTGTATGAATTGTAAAATGAATTGAATCATATGTTCTCTATTCATTTTATATGAAGAAAGCATGGCAGTTATCCAATTCCTTTTTAAAAGCAGCGCTCTGAGCAAGCAGCTAAAGACACAGGCACATTTGAAGTACATGTCAGCAGGTTTACCCACCAAAGGATTTGAGATTCTGTTTAGCCAGTTTTGTTATCCCCGCACTCTTCCACTCTGCACAGCCTGAAAGATGACTCTTGTGTTTCCTGCTTCAGCTTCCTGTATCGCCTGTTTTCTCATTGGACAGAGAATCAGAAAAAGGATTATGCCAATAAATAAAAAGTCTGGCAATAGAAAGGCATGCAGGAAGATACAAAGCTGAAACAGGAGATAGTGGTGCCTATGCAGTGTGGTATGGAAGATGGTCATTCAATGTAATCAGGAATTGATAATGGGCCTGGTCTAGTGAACCTACGTCAGTCATTCTGTAGTTGGTCGGTTTGCTATGTCTCCATGGTTACATAAAAGGTGAGGTTGAAAAAAGTCCAAGTCCAACCTATGATATGGTTGCTTCTTAATCCTCAGGTCTGGGGTGTTTGAGCTGGCAGAGGCCAGTGGAGTGAGGCCAGGAACAAAGGTTGTCATCCATCTGAAGGACGACTGTAAGGAGTTTGCCACTGAGGACAGAGTGAAAGGTGAGTTTCTCAGGTTCCCGGTGATTCTCTTCTGTCTGTTACATTCTTGCTATGCATTATTTTTCTTTGATTACCTTTTATGTCACAGTTCTTTATTTAACTCTTACTATTTGTCAGTTTTTAGAGGCTCTCATGGGTGACCTGCGCACACAGGAGCATCTGCCCAGTGCCTACACAGATGTTTATAGACTTTTGGCCTAGCCAACCTAACTCCAAAATCTAGAAACCTATACAGAATTATGTACCAAAATGATAAAAGTTTGAGATTTCTTGTAAAAATGCAGTATAAAACATATTTTATTATAAATGATAAACATCAATGACTTTATATTTTTTCTGTAGGAAATGCACTACTAATTCATGTAGATTAGTTTACTTTTTTCTATTGTTTCTTTGCAGAGGTGGTCACAAAATACAGCAACTTTGTCAGCTTCCCCCTTTACCTGAACGGAAAGAGGAGTAATACCTTACAGGTAGGATGTGAAAAATCGTAACACAGCCCTTCTACCCCCCCTTAAAAAAAAGAAATGTGGCCAAAGCTTTAGTCATTCTTCTGTTGGTCACAAGAGGGCACTTGCTTAAGATCTCCTTCGACCCAGAATCAATCAACAGCGGGCTAAAGTCCGCTGTCAGCTGATATCACAGAGCTGCTTCATGCTCTGAAAGGATCCTAAATATTTTGTCAAGATCCACCCAGATGCCTGATGACCTGTGGCTCAGCATGCCACTAAGAATCTGAGCCATACACTCCCACCCCCTCTCCTGGCTAGCGCTCCAGTGGCAAAGCATAAAGCTGTCAATAACAGTCACGAAATCTGCTCAGAGAAGACTGATCAACGGTCATGTGATCATTCAGTTCTCAGGCTTCGAGACGGTGGGGGACAAGTGAGTGTGTGTGGTGTTTTTTTTATTTTCTTTACAGTGAGGGGAACAAGTATTTGATCCCCTGCTGATTTTGTACGTTTGCCCACTGACAAAGAAATGATCAGTCTATATTTTTAATGGTAGTTTTTTTTTTTTTTTTAACAGTGAGAGACAGAATAACAACAACAAAAAAAAAAAATCCATAAAAACGCATTTAAAAAAAGTCAAATTTTAATGAGTGAAATTTACTTAGTACTTGGTGGCAAAACCCTTGTTTGCAATCGCAGAGGTCAGATGTTTCTTGTAGTTGTCCATCAGATTTGCACACATCTCAGGAGGGAATTTGTTCCCCTCCTCTTTGCAGATCCTCTCCAAGTCATTAAGGTTTCGTTTGGTAACTCGAACCTTCAGCTCCCTCCACATATTTTCTATGGGATTAAGGTCTGGAGACTGGCTAGGACGCTCCAGGACCTTAATGTGCTTCTAATCTCCCTTTAAGGCCTTGTACACACGACCGAACATGTCTGCTGAAACTGGTCCGCAGACCAGTTTCAGCGGACAGATCCGACCGTGTGTACAGCCTAGCAGACATTTTTCCAGCAGACAAAAGTTTTAAAGCATGCTTTAAAACTTGTCTGCTGGAAACCCGTCCGTCCGACATGTCCGCTGGTTAGTACACCTAACCAGCGGACAGAAATCTCCCGCATGCGTCGAATGGATTCGACGCATGCATGGAAGTATTTTACTTCTGGGTTTGGTGACGTGGCGGCGTCAACGTCACCGCCACGTCACCGCGCTGTCTGTCCGCGGGGATTTCGGTTTGATGGTGTGTACAGTCATCAGACCAAAATCTCCCAGCGGACATGTCCGATGAAAACGGTTCGCGAAAATGTTTCTTTGCAGAGGTGGTCACAAAATACAGCAACTTTGTCAGCTTCCCCCTTTACCTGAACGGAAAGAGGAGTAATACCTTACAGGTAGGATGTGAAAAATCGTAACACAGCCCTTCTACCCCCCCTTAAAAAAAAGAAATGTGGCCAAAGCTTTAGTCATTCTTCTGTTGGTCACAAGAGTTGCCCCGCCCAACCCCTACCATGTCCCGCCCCAGACACGCCCTCATAAATTATCTCATGAAATGACACTTAAATGTTTTATGCAGAATAAAGTTATAAAAATAAATATTAACTTTATCCGTGCCCAAAAATGCAACCTGCCCATGTCTACCAATGCAGCCACGTGTCCCCATTGCAGCCAGTGTCCCCATTGCAGCCAGTGTCCCCATTGCAGCCAGTGTCCCCATTGCAGCCAGTGTCCCCATAGCAGCCTACCTGTGCTGAGTGAGAGGAGGAGAGGAGCCATAGCCATAGACAGATCACCCGTCCAATCCTGGGACGGGTGATCTGTCTATCAAAGTTTCCCGGACAAGGGGGAGGGGCTGTATATGGCGGCTCGCGGCGGGGGAAAACAGCTATTGAATTGAAAGCTGTCATGTTCCCCGCACTTTGAACAACCATTTGGCGGCGGCGGCTCCTCTCCTTGCTCGCCCCCCTGCTCCCAGGCAGTCCACACTTGCCAGCCCTCAAAATTTACTCGCAAAATGCGAGCAGGCGAGTGTAAATTTTGAGGGCTGGTGTAGCTTACCAGTCCTTAGATGTGGCAGCTGTATTATTTTATTATTAAGGACTTCCTGTGACATTAACTGAAAGCACAAACAATGTTATCTCCTCTCCGTAAACTACTAACCCCCCATCATCCCCATGTAGTGGAGAGCAGAAGACATGTTTGTCACCCAGGCTGGACTTCAATCATGGCCTCCTCCATCGATACAGTGGAGTGAGTGTAGCCAACCTAGGACTGTGAAGTTATATACGAAGGATTACTAGATGAAAATAAAGTAATAAAAGAAAACAAATACACCTACCTTATGCAAGAAGTAGCAAGTTAGAATATAGCAGTTTTGAGTTAATTTTTAAGTTAATGGTTAAGGCTGTTTGACTTCCAGGTCTGCAAAAGTTGTATTCGTGGAACATAACTGACTGAAGGGTTAATTATGCTGCAAGAACCCATAGCAATTAGATCTCGGCTTTCACTACATTTCTGAGAGAGCTTCTGAATTGTACATTAATGTTCCCCTTCCTTGCTTTTCATTTCTAATGCCACTCCATTCAGGCTCTGTGGATGATGGATCCTAAAGAGATTGGAGAGTTTCAGCATGAGGAATTTTACCGTTTTATTGCCCAAGCTTATGACAAGCCACGCTACACGCTCCACTACAAAACAGACGCACCTCTCAACATCCGCAGCATTTTCTATGTACCAGAGATGGTGAGTTTTTTCACAGCCCCTATGGAAATCATATGTGTAAGCAGAAAAGTCTTTCCGCTATTCAAAAGTACACCGTTGTTTGAGCCAGTCCCATAAGGGATCTTGCCATTGTGGCTGTGTGTGGCATTGTGTAATTAATTTTCTTCCTTGTTCATACAGAAACCTTCCATGTTTGATGTGAGTAGGGAGCTGGGATCCAGCGTGGCTCTGTACAGCAGAAAAGTCCTCATCCAGACCAAAGCCACAGACATTCTACCCAAGTGGTTGCGCTTCCTACGAGGTGAGCTGTTTTTGTATGACTCAATTGTGTGCAACTACTGTGCTTAGAAAGCTGTTGAATGTAGTCCCAAGGAGGCAGAACACTAAAGAAATGGAGGAATTTGACTCGGTGCCAGGCTCTTGCAATATCCTGCACAGCAAAGCTCAGACTGGAAGGAGCACGCTGATAGGAGAGAGTAGATCAGTTTGCTGGTTCTACTTCACTGTCCTGTCACAGGCAGGGGGTGGGACAAGACCTAGTAGTCGGGTCTTCATGCTGCTTCCTAGGGCTTTGTAAATCTCAGGAGAATGATCAGAAATACTAGATTCTTTAAGAGGTTAAAATTGTAAATAAAAAAATTGCAAGCAGGCAGACTATTGTAGAAGAGACATGCCAGGTCTCTTCTGCAATGCAACATCTTACTTGCCTGTTTAGTCTCCATTAAAATGTACTGTGCAGCTTCTTGGCACAGTACCTGTGTGCCCGGATACATAACTCATATGCATGTGTAGGAGTTTTGTTGTCCCGTGCTGACCGGGCAAGACAGATGCCGCCCAGTGGAATCCAGGGAGAGGATGTCTTAATGGGCGAGGGAGCTCACGAACGTTGGATCATTGAAATGGTGGTTAGGATTTGCAGCTTTAGTTGCACTTTATAAATATTTGTTTTAAAATTAATGGTCTAAGGCCATGCCAGCACCTCATAATATGTTGTCCTTTTTTTGATTGTTTGCAGGAGTTGTGGACAGTGAGGATATACCTCTGAATCTGAGCCGGGAGCTGTTGCAGGAGAGTGCTCTCATTAGGTAAGCGGAGGCTTGCTGATGTATACTCCATATGGTGTCCAGGGGGTTTCTCTTCTCATTGATTGGGAATACAGCTCTGTAAGAATATTTATAAATTGCACAAATACAGTTGATTCATCCACTGTTCTCTGTACTGCCCCTTACACTAAATTGCTTTTCAGGTTTTACATAGGAAGAAAACAATGAGATATGTGAAGGTTTACCTTTGTAATTTTTTCATCACTAAGAGGTCCTCTAGGGCAGTGGTCATCAACCCTATCCTCAGGGCCCACTAATAGGCCAGGTTTGCAAGATAACTGAAATACATCACAGGTGATATCATTTGCTGCTCAGTGATTGCAGTATTCTAGTCTGCCCAATCTCCCCAAGGTAATACATAAAATCTGGCCTGTTAGTGGGCCCATGGGGACAGGGTTGATGACCACTGCTCTAGGGACCCTGTCTTACCATAGTCCCTGGATGTTCTATATCTTCCCTTCTCCTTCTGTACACAGCTGTATATCAACTTTAATTAACTGTTTCATTGTCAAATATTACAGATTTTAGACAGTGATGTATTTACATTTTAGTAAGTGCATTTAATTTTTTTATGTAATGCTTCTGTCAGAAAACTGCGTGACGTGCTACAGAAACGGCTGATCAAATTCTTCCTGGACCAGTGTAAGAAGGACCCTGAAAAATACAGCAAGTTCTTTGAGGAGTATGGGCTGTTTATACGGGAAGGGATTGTTACCACCGCAGAACAGGATGTTAAGGTGAGGATTATAGTTCAGTTACACAGAATGACATCCCATTGTCACTAGAAAATGTTCCTTTTGGTGGTCAGCTGTGTATTCCATAATACCGTTGGCAGTCCCTGCTTAAACACATCTCTCATACTTGAAATATGGAGGATGTGATTGTTAACCTTTAAAAATGCGCATTACTTGGCTGCCACGCACATCTCTGCCCTTTAATACTCTGGGGGTTATTTATGAAACGGCAAATCCACTTTGCACTACAAGTGCAAAGTGCACTTGAAATTGCACTGAAAGTGCACTTGGAAGTGCAGTCGCTGTAGATCCGAGGGGGACATGCAAGGAAAATAAAAAACAGCATTTTAACTTGCACATGATTGGATAATAAAATCAGCAGAGCTTCACCTCATTTTAGATCTACAACCTCAGATTTACAGCGACTGCACTTCCAAGTGCACAGTGAATTTGCCTTTCGTAAATAACACCCATTGTCTCTCTGACTCAGAATAAGCATGCAGAAGATGTATGGCTTATCTGATTTTTCTAAGGTTTGTATTGGATCATATCGGGCCAGAGGAGCTGCATAACAGCCAGACAACTAGCATTTTTTATAGAGAAGATCAGCATTGGCCACCCTGTGTTTTTCTTGTTGCAGGTTTCCTTTTGAGAACTGTTGTGCATTTTGATAAGCAGTAACTGTACACAAAAATAATATATATATATATATATATATATTCATTCATTCTCTCTTTTTTGGGCCATAACTGTCGGCAAGGATTTTTTTAGAAGTTTTCTATTAGAGTTTTAAATTAGTTTTCTATTCTATTTAAATGAGGACTCTTGGCTGGCCATTTCATTATTTCAATGTTTTCAGCTTCGAGGAACTCTTTTACTCCTGTTAAGATAATTTCAAATAGGACTAAGCAGTGACCTTGAAATATAGGCGATTGTAGGTTGTTCTCTAATTTTCATCTCCAGTGTATGTGTGTGTGTGTGTGTGTGTGTGTGTGTGTGTAATATATATATATATATATATATATATATATATATATATATATATATATATATATATATATATATATATATTTATTATTATTATTATACAGGATTTATATAGCGCCAACAGTTTGCGCAGCGCTTTACATCAGGGAAGACAGTACAGTCACAATACAATCAATACAGGAGGGATCAGAGGGCCCTGCTCGTTAGAGCTTACAATCTAGAAGGGAGGGTCAAGTGGAACAAAGGGTAGTTAGCTGTGGGGGATGATCAGATGGACTCAAATGAAAAAACAGTTATGTGTGGGAAGGGTAGGCTTCTCTGAAGAGAAGGGTTTTCAGGGATCCTCTAAAAGCTGATAGAGAAGGAGATAGATGGATAGATTGGGGTAAGGAGTTCCATAGGCATGGAGAGGCTCTAGAAAAGTCCTGGAGACGAGCATGGGAGCAGGTGATGAGAGAGCTAGAGAGTAGGAGGTCTTGAGAAGAACGAAGAGAACGTACAGGTTGGTATTTAGAAACTAGGTCAGTGATGTAGCTGGGGGCAGAGTTGTGGATGGCTTTGTAGGTAATTGTTAGTATTTTGAATTTAATTCGTTGGATGAGCGGAAGCCAGTGGAGGGATTGACAGAGAGGAGTAGCAGAGACAGAGCGGTTGGTAAGGTGGATTAGTCTGGCAGCAGCATTCATGATAGACTGAAGGGGGGATAGAGTATGCAGCGGTAAGCCAATGAGGAGGGAGTTGCAGTAATCGAGGCGAGAGATGACCAGGGAGTGAATTAAGAGTTTTGTGGTGTCATTGGTTAAAAATGGGCGTATTTTGGAGATGTTGCGAAGGTTGAGGCGGCAAGATTTGGACAGTGATTGAACGTGAGGCTTAAAGGAGAGTTCAGAGTCCAGGACTACTCCTAGGACCTTGACATGTGGGGATGGGCAGATAGTTGTACCATTAATTTTGACAGAGAGATCAGGGGAAGAGGCACGTGGGGGAGGAAAAATTATAAGTTCCGTTTTGGATAGGTTGAGTTATATACACACACCCCCACACCTGTGAGATCCTGCAAGGTTACTTGTTGGATTTTTTTTTTTATTCTATATTTTTCTTTTTTTTTTGGACCTTTTTGTAAAGTTTTTTTTTTTTTGTTTATAATATAAATATATCATAATATAATATATCTTAACAGTAGCATGAGCCATATGGAGATTTTACAATCATTGATAAAGCAGTTCAATCCACTGGCAGGTTACAATCCATGTATTATACAAAATCTAGGTTCAGCAGGCACAGGCCGAGATTTGAACCACGTATGGCCAGAATGAATGTACCAAAGTTGATCAATCGATTACCTTGGGTTCAACCAGCCTGTCTGATTTTTTTATGCGATTGTTGCAAGCGGCTATAGTCACTAGCAAAAAATACTGTGCGTTCTCCCTGCCAGGAGAACACAATAGCTCTGTAGGAGAGATTCCCCCATGATCGCTGACCCATGGTTGCAGGAAAGAAAATCGCTATGGCTGGCTTTCGCAATTAATACAATTTCTTTCCAGTGATAATTGTACATAGGTATGTCCGAGAACAACAGTTTTGGGCATCTCCACCAGGAACTTGAGGAAGCATTGCCTACAAATGCATCCTCTCTTGTGAAGGGACACTTGTGACCAATTATGCAAGTTGCAAGGTTACTTCAGGAACAAGAAGGTTGTAGCTGGGGCCCCCTAGACATTCACCAGGTTCTGGGCTCCAGCCTAGGTTGCCTTGTTATCTAGCTCTGGATACAACAACCTGAACAAAATAAATGCTGTAAGCAGCACCACCAATGGGTAGTCTCTAGTATAATTGTATTCATTCATAAAATGTTTGTATTCCAATTTATTACAGGAGGATATTGGCAGGTTGCTACGGTTTGAGTCCTCAGCTCTGCCCGCAGGTCAGCAGACAAGCCTAACTGACTACTGCAGCCGCATGCAAGCGGGAACCCGCAACATCTACTATCTGTGTGCACCCAACCGCCACCTTGCTGAGCACAGTCCCTACTTTGAAGCCATGAAGAAGAAACAGACAGAGGTGAGGTCCCTGGAAGTTCTCACTTTGTCTATGTTTTGCTTCCTATGCATTCTTGGTCATTGCCCTTTTTACACTCTTCATGGCGTCTCTTCCAGGTTTTGTACTGCTTTGAGCAGTTTGATGAACTGACTCTTCTGCATTTGAGAGAGTTTGATATGAAAAAGCTAATTTCAGTGGAGACAGACATTGTGGTGGATCATTATAAGGAGGAAAAGTTTGAGGACAGCACAGAAGGTATATCCCTATATGCCCAAGCAAGGGAAACTTAAGATTTGCTCTGCCCTAATTTAACCATTTATCTTTATTGTTCCTCAGCTTCTGACAAAATGTCTGAGAAAGAAGCAGAAGATTTGATGGCTTGGATGAGGAATGGCTTAGGGATACGAGTGGCCAATATTAAGGTAAATAAGAATGAAGTGGAGTATATTTATCAAACACCATCTCTAGCTCTTACTTGCTGCTCCTTCCTTTAGTGCAGCTGCCATCCTCATACCCAGTCAGGATTTAAAGGAGTGACATTTCACCTCCCTCATCATTTGACTGTGCTTAGGCATAGAAGTTGGCTGCTGGGCCTGAACACTGCATTGTGGGAGGAGGTCACATACTCCCTCATACATGGAAGCACTGGGTGTTCTCAAATGGCAGCCATAAAAGAAGAAAGTGAGCGCTGGAGAGGTGATGAAAAGTGGTGGTCAAGGTGACGGTCTCTTTAACCACATCCTAACTAACATATGTATATATACATCCCCTTCGAGAAGTGGTTATACCAGGAGCCATGATCTTGGTATCATGCTCTATCCAGCGTGGTAGCGGAGCATCACATCACATCAGCTGTTACTAAGTCACAGAAACACCAGTGAGATGAAGTGGAAAGAGCAAGGATCCACACACTGCCCAATGCTATGTTAACTGCTGGGATCAAGAATGACAGGCAGCTGGCAGGAACAGAGAACACAAGCTGGAGCAGCTGCACTGGAAAGGCACAAACCGGCAGCAGGGACAGCAAGAACACTCGCCTGTGATGAGGGGGGACAGACAACGCGTTTCCAGACCATTATGCCCGTTGTCAAGCCGCCTCTATTCTCTAGCGCAGTGATATGCAATTAGCGGACCTCCAGCTGTTACAAAAATACAAGTCCCATCATGCTTCTGCCTCTGGGTGCCATTCTTGTGGCTGTCAGTCTTGCTATGCCTCATGGGATTTGTAGTTCTGCAACAGCTGGAGGTCAGCTAATTGCATATCCCTGCTCTAGCAGTATACAGGCTAGCTCTACAGTTTTAATTTTTTTTTTTTTTTTGTCTTTTGGAAAATATATATATTTATTTATAATATATAAAGTCTGGGGATTCTAAATAGTTTTCTAGCAAAAAAAAAATAAAGGTTTTTAGAGGTATGTGAGAAATGCCATAAATGGTTTGGTTTTGAAATGGTTAAGCCATCCACATTAGTCCAGAGAAGGAGCATATTGTGTAATATCCCAGTCATACACATGCACAGGGGCAAATTTGGAACGGAAGCTTGCTAACCCTGCAGTATATTTTTATGTTCTGTAAGAAAGCAAAGCACCCAAAGAAGCGCCTCCTCAGGCACCTGCAGAACATAAAAATGCAATGCAATGCAGAGTGTGGCTGTTGGGCCCTGGACAAAAGCAATGCAAGTATGCAGTTACTAATTTATTGTGCTGTGCAGGATAAAAGCTTAGTTAGAGACTTGGTAAAGACTAAGCCAGTCAATTCCATCCCTCTTTAAATCTAGCTGTGTTCCATCATTGCAGGTTACACCACGTCTTGACACCCACCCGGCTATGATTACTGTACTGGAGATGGGGGCTGCTCGACACTTCCTGCGCACTCAGCAACTAGCTAAAACGAACGAGGAGCGAGCACAGCTTTTGCAGCCTACACTGGAAATAAACCCTGGGTGAGAAATTACTTTTATGCACGTGTATGAATAGGGCCATTATTAAATTTGAGCAAGGTACACTTTAAAGCGGATGTTCCATTACAAAATTAAAATTAAAAGTCAGCAGCTACTAACACTGTAGCTGCTGACTTTTAATAAGGACACTTACCTGTCCTAGCCGCCAGCGATGTCTGCCCCCGCCGAGGCCGATCCTCGATCCTAGCAGCTCCAAGCGCCGCCATCCACAGTAAGGGAAACGGGCAGTGAAGCGGTACGGCTTCACTGCCCGTTTCCTACTGCGCATGCGCGAGCAGCGCGGCACTTTGTGAATGGGTCGGCTGCTTTATGGGATACACACAGTTCCCAGAATGCAGCGCGCCCCATTCACAAGAAGACACCCAGTGTAGGAGGAGGAAGAGAATCCACCGCGGTGGATGAAGAGGCAGATTCGGCACTTCCGCTTAGCAACAGCTATTTAGGGTGAGTAAAACATTTTTTTTTTTTTTTATTATTGTTTTTTTAGATTTTTGGTGGAATATTTTTTTTCAGGTGGAACCTCCACCTTAAGTGTGCCAGCCCACCCGTGCATGCATTCATCACAGAACATACCGATCACTGGGTCATGGCCAGGGATTGTTGATCAGCTCCGAGTCTCACGAAACACAGCTCTGTGAGTGTAAACAGCACAGAGCTTTATTCAGTGACAAGGGCTCTAGCTGGTTTTTCATTCCCAAAACAACTAGATACCCAATAAAAGCAGCACACATTACACACACACTTGCTTGTAGGGCACATATTTAACCCCTTGAACGCCCTAGATATTAACCCTTTTCTGCCCAGTGTCAGTACAGTGCATATTATTAGCACTGATCACTGTAATAATGGTACTGGTGATGTCACCCCCCCCCCCCCCCCCCCCAGCGTCAGTTGGTGTCAGATTGACCACTGCAGTATCGCAGTCTCATAAATTGAGGTCGCCATCATTGCTAGTATAAAAAATAAATAAAAATTCCAGCAATATATGCCATAGTCTGTAGATGCCAGAACTTTCACACAAACCAAAGACATGTAGCAGAATACATATTGGCCAAAATGTATTAAGAGATTTATTTTTTATTTTTTTGTATCATTATTGAATATGTTTTATAGCAAAAAAGTAAAAAAGGTTTTTTTTTTTTGTTTTGTTTTTTTTCAAAATTGTCGACCTTTTTTTCTTTTATAAAATAAAAAACCCAAAGGTGAACAAATACTACCACAAGAAATCTCTTGTGTGTGAAAAAAATATATATAATCTTCAAACACAGTGTTGCATAACTGCGCAATTGTCAATTATAGTAGCGCAGCACCGTATAACAAAAAGTGGTCTGGTCATGAAGGATGGTAAATCTTCCAGAGGTCAAGTGGTTAAAGTAATCCTGTTATGTTATTTTGAAGCTATAAAAGCACAGGTTCGCTTTAAGACAGATTTTGGTACTTAACCACTTGCCTACTGGGCACTTTCACCCCCTACTACCCAGGTAAGTTTTGAGCTTTCAGCACGGTCACATTTTTTTATTTTATTTTTTCAAAATCTTTTTTTTATTGAATTTTTCATTTGCATACAAAATTGGCCCACGCAAGGGCAGTTAGCGATGTCACATTTTGAATGGAAATTGCACGGTCCTGCAACACTACCCATATGACATTTTTATGTTTTTGTTTTTTTTTCCACATAAAATAGAGATTTATTTTAGTGGTATTTAAGCACCACTGGGTGAAGAAAAATAGGCTGAAAATTTAGGGGGGCAACAACCTCATAGTTTGTTATAAAATTTTGCAAACTGGTAGTTTTTCTCCTTCTCTGATAAGGCTACGCTGCTGGGCACTGATAGATGACACTGATGAGAAGGCACTGATTGGCAACACTGTTGGGACTGCACTGATAATCAGGACATTATCAGCGTGATTGGCCTTTTACCCCGATCCGTGATCAGTTGAGTCCGAAGGACGTCCATGGACGCCCTCCCAGCAAAGCCCGCGCTGTAGCAGTTTTCAGCTATAGCGTTGGTGGAAAGGGGTTAAACAAGCTGTATCAAACATGCATTTAAATTTGTTTTAATGAATGTGTAGATAGATAGGTTAAATAGGTTCTCTGTCTAGAGTTTTGCCTGCTTTTAAGAGCTTTCAGTGACATACCTTTTGCCAATATTTGTGGTAGCCACACACTACTATGAAAATGTCTCTGGAACATGGGCTTGGTCTTTTTAATGAGAGTGCCAGCTCTGGGACGTGTACAAAAATGACCGAGATCAAAGCTTACCACCGTCATTCAGAAAAGGGGTAGTGACCAGTGAGACAATCAGGGCAGTCATAGATCTCTCATGGAACCAATATATGTCCGCTGAAAATGGGCCACAGGAGTGCAGAGCAAACTGTGATCCATAGAAGTACAGCCAAAATAGCTTTGGCTATAGTCCTTTAAGCCCGGGTCATAGTGTCTGCAGGTTGATACCTGGTGAACAGTCTGTCATTTTCTTTTATTATACAGATGTGTCTGTTTCTTTATCAGATTGCTAAGTGTCACCACTTTTGTTACTGGTCTGTTATGTACCTTATTGTACTTTATCTTTGACAGTTTCTCAATAAAGACTTCTTTCTAATATTAAAAATAAAAAATGCACATGAAAAGCCAATACTAAGCACTGTGATATCTCTCTCCAGCTATGTTAAAACTTCAATGTTTTTCAGGCATCCTTTAATTAAGAAGTTGGGACAGCTGAAAGACACAGACGTGGATCTGGCAAAATTACTTATGGATCAGGTAGGTAAACCAGTGGTAGGCAAGTGCTCTGTAACATTGGCTCCTGATCATTCATAGAGACTGGGAACTGTCTATAACAGCTCACTCACTGTGCTGGGAGAGCACAGATACAACAGCTGCCCACAAATGCATGTGTGCAGCAGCAAAGAGAGTGGGCTTTACTGCTCACACGTTACATTATAGCAAGAGGTTAAATATAGATACTTTTGTCATTTCACTCGCTCTTCATTATTTTTTGTATGTATTTGGGCTGGCATACACATTTAAATAGTGGGTCCCTCCCTAGAGATAATATGCCATGATCGTCTAGTATAAATTCCTTTAGGCCCCCTTCACACTGGGGTGGCGGTAAAGCGCCTCTATTCGACTGCTAGTGGGCGGTTTTATCTCCGCTAGCGGCCGAGAAAGGGTTAAAAAACACCACCAAGTGCCTCTGCAGAGGCGCTTTGCCGGCGGTATAGCTGCGGTGCCCCATTGATTTCAATGTGGAGGAGCGGTATACAACACCGCTCCAAAGATGCTGCTAGCAGGACTTTTTTTTTTTTTTTACCGTCCTGCTAGCGCACAGCTCCAGTATGAAATCCCTTTGGGGCTTTCACACTAGAGAGACAGCAGCAGCTGTTTCAGGTCGCTTTGCAGGTGCTATTTTTAGCATTATAGTGCCTGCCAAGCGACCCAGTGTGAAAGGGGTCTTAGGGGATGTCATGGATGGAGAGTTTTTACCTCCTCTCCCTTGTTCTCTTCAAAAATCTCCCTTATTAAACCTAAAGTAAACCCATCCATAAACAGTTTATTTTCCACATGTGCCGGAAATGTAGCACTGCCATTGGTTGTGCTCTCAACCAAACTGTCAAGCCATCCAATGGCTGGTGTCTAAACTGATCACATGTGCAGCATCATGGCAGTTGTAAATTAAACAGAGGCAAAGATGGCAGCTGAAAACGTTTGGGGGGTTTACTTACACTTTAAGGATAGCCTTCTTTAGTGCTGTAACCAGAATTTACTGAAGTCAAACCAGTGCAGGATGGATTCTGATTGGTTGCAACATGTTACTTTATAAACCATTGCATGATCTTTCTGCCAGAAAGGTCCTGCAACCATTTGCATGAACCCCAACATTCCTGTACCTCCAGCCATGCCACTTTAGGAATCTGGTCAAAGTAAAAACAATGCTGGGGATAGTCGGGTAGGGCAGTGCATAAGGATTCATGCAAGTAGTGTGCATTTGCACATTAAGGGGCAGATCCACGTACATCGGCGCATATTTCCGCCGGGCGTAGCGTATCTAAGATGCACTACTCCACTGTAACTTACTTTTTTTTCTTCGAATCCTCAAAGAATGCGCGCCGTAAGTTACGGCGGCGTAGTGTATCTTTGGCGGCGTAAGGGCGCGCAATTCAAATCGATGTGATGGGGGCGTGTTTTATGTAAATACGTCGTGACCCGACGTAAACAACGTTTTTTTTTTAACGGCGCATTGCTCCGTTCGTGGGGGTATCCCAGTGCGCATGCTCGAAATTAAACCGGAAAAAGCCAATGCTTACGACAGTGACGTCATTCTACGCAAATCCCTATTCGCGAATGACTTACGCAAACTACGTAAAAAATTCAAATTTCGACGCGGGAACGACGGCCATACTCAACATTGAGTACGCCACCATATAGCAGCTTAAACTATTCACCGGAAAAAGCCGAACGCAAACAACGTAAAAAAATGCGCCGGCCGGACGTACATTCGTGGATCGCCGTATCTAGCTAATTTGCATACTCAACGCGGAATTTGACAGAAACGCCACCTAGCGGCCAGCGTAAATATACACCTACGATCTGACGGCGTACTAAGATGTACGTCTGTCGGATCGATCCCTCATTCCGTCGTATCTTATTTTGTGGATACAAAACAAAGATACAACGCGGGAACTTTGAAATTGCGCGGTGTATCAATAGATACGCCGGCGTAATTTCTTTGTGGATCTGGCCCTAAGTTTGTGCAAAGGTGCCACTTTATGCAAGTTGTTGCGTACAGCTGCCTACACCCATTCATGTCTATTGGAGGCTGTATGCAGGACCTGGGCACCAAAATGCCCACGTGCATGAAGCCATCCATCATGAGCACTAGGCTTTTTTGTCCCCCATATGTGTTTTATAAACATTGTATGAGCCTGGGGGAAAAGTTGCTAGTATTTTGGGGTTTTGTGAGCATGATGAATGTGGATATAGCCCTCTTTTTTCATCCACAGAACTTCTCTGGTTATAAGAAATGTCCATACATCTAGCTGTTTCTGTCTTGCGAAAAGAAAAAAATGTAGCAGATAACGATTATTATTGCTTTGTAAATTGGTCTGCCATAATCCTAAATTGTGCTGTGTTCTGTAAGATCTGAACCATCTTTGTTACTTCCATACAGATCTACGAGAACGCAATGATTGCAGCCGGACTTAATGACGACCCCCGACCCATGGTGTTGCGTCTAAACGAGTTATTAACAAAAGCATTGGAGAAACACTGATCCCTCCTCCTGTCCTTCCAATAATATCTCACTTCAGCCTCCAGTGACTGTGCAGTCATTCAGTCCACTAGATTTCAAGATGCCGCTGTTATTTCTTTACAGTCCACATGTTTCCTATGGAAAGAGACTTTTGAAGACACACAAAGCTTATCACAGAATGTCAGTCTATGTAGTAAGAATAACACTACTGTCTTGAGGAGAACTGTCTGTGATGAGCAGTGTAGCTATGAGGTGTAATGTTTAAAGCGGAACTAAACTCGCCAATATGAGCCTGCCCTGTATGAAAGATGACCTTAACATGCATTTCAAAGCCACCGATTGAGTAATTAAAAATATCACATTGTGGCTTTTCTGCTTTTTTTTTTTTTCCTAATTCAGCCAATGAAGAGCATGCGCAGTTTATGCTGTGTTCTTACCATCCTTCTAGTGCTAGAACGTGGTCTACACAATGCATGCTTACATCACTGTTTAGTCTCTGGTGAGCCTGATGTAGGCCTCATTTTCAGGTTAATACTTCAGCCTCTGAAAATGCACCTACAGTTTCTGTATAGTGGCAATGCTATAACCATGTATGGTATATACTCTGAAGAGCATCCATTAATATGCGTTTCTGTTTGCTATTTACCATAGAGTGGACTGGGGATGTTAACTTAATCTAAAGTGAGACTTTTTTAATGGGCATTTACTAGTGATGGCAGCGGTGGGCAACTGCTACTATCCAGAAGGTGGAGAGTTTTTTTTTTTTTTTTTTATACAAGATGGCAACGGCGTCAGCTGGCAGGGGGGTTTGGGGGCCTGAAAGTGTTTTGCATGGTAAGCAAACTCATCCTTTGTATTTGACGAGTCCTGTCTAGGCTTTGGGGATAAAACTGTAAAAGTTTGTTTTCCTGCCTGTGGAAGGGAGAGTTTTTAGTTCCGTTTTAACCCTGTCACTATGCAGATAGGTGATTGGCTTAAAGGGTAACTCCACTTTCGTGGGGGAACAATTGCAAATAAAAAAAAAATTACAATGGCTATAAAAGTCACATGCTATTAAAATTACCTTTCATTTTCAATCTGCATTGCTGTCGTTTTTTGTAAAATGCAATATGGAAACCTGGAGGCGTTCTGTATACAGGTGGTGTACAGAACGCCCCCCAGAAATATTTCCTGCTTGTGTGATTGGCTTGCTGATTTTCCCAGAAGTCTGCACTAAGGTAGAACTCAAATTTCATGCATCCCCTGCAACAAAATTTCATTTTTGTTGAGATACACCCAAAAGAAAATCACATCTAAAGGGATGGAATTTTTCTCATTAGAGCCCTGTGAGTGCAGCTGCTGATTGATAATTATAAAAACTCCCATACAGATTCACTTTACGTGGACACAGGCAAATAAACAGCTATTACTTCAGAATAACAAAAGGTAGGAATCTGCAACAAAGTTTGTTAAAAATCCTTTCCAATGTACATCGCCCAGAGGGGAATGTTTTTTTCACAACAAAAGTGGAGTTACTCTTTTACAGCAATCCTATCATTGGAGAGAGGCTACGATTGGAGACCTTTTTTTTTTAAAAAAATGCTAATTTCCTGGTAAAAGTACTTTCACTGTTGTATGACCAATATACAGATCAGAAAAGTCAAACAAAGGTTTGAAGTCCAGAGTCCATGCAGGTACCATTTTCAGAAGGCCAGGTCAGCAATGACAACTGCCTAATTTCTCTTGTGACAAGTTTTCTTTCTTTAAATTGAACTATTGTCATAAATGTATCTGTTACAATTCAACATTAAACAATTTGTACAAATTTCTTGAATTGTGCCTTACTTTATAAACAAATGCCATTATATTAAGCAGCTAACATTTTCTGGCTTAGATCTTATAGCTCTTTCACACGGGCGGACTGTTCAGGTCTGCCTGCCAGTTTTTTAGGCGGACCTGAACGGGCGCTCCGTGCTCCTCTATGGAGCCACGGATGTCAGCGGTGACATGCCCGCTGACATCCGACCCGCCAAAGTGTGACGGAGGACAACCCTATTTTCCATCTGTCTGGCGGATCGGGTGACAACGGACTCTACAGTCCGTCGTCATCCGATCCGCCATAGGGGAGAGCGGCTCTCTGACAGGTTGGTCCCTGCACAGTGTGCAGAGACAGACTTGTCATCTGCCGGCTCAGCAGGGATCGACTGAGCGATCCCCGATGAACAAAGCGGAGCCCGTACACAGACACGGACCGTGTGAAAGAGGCCTTATGCTAGCACTGCTCTGATAACTTCCAGAGTGTAGTCCAGTGTGATTACCATGCGATCAGTTCTTTTTCATGGTGGACACAGTTGGGGTTAGTTTGGCAGTGCTTTATATTTGAAGAATGGCTTTTCAACTATCCTCCCCATTCAGTCCTTCTGCTGTTTTTATATCTTCCCATCTCTCACATTCCCTTTTTAAATTTTGTCATGCTTTTCCTTTCATAACAATTTCTTGCGCACAAATCAATAAAGGTGTTTCATCTTGGCGCACATATGGATGGAACATTGGGGGTTATTTACAAAAGCCAAATCCACTTTGCACTACAGTTGCACTAAAAGTGCAGTCGCTGTAAATCTGAGGGGTAGATCTGAAATGAGGGGAAGCTCTGTTGATTTTATTATCCAATCATGTGCAAGATAAAATGCTGTTTTTTACTTTCCTTGCATGTCCCCCTCGAATCTACAGCGATTGCACTTCCAAGTGCACTTTCAGTGCAATTTCAAGTGCGCTTTGCACTTGTAGTGCAAAGTAGACTTGCCTTTCGTAAATAACCACCAGTGTCTTTAATTGACCTTACCAACTATGTAAAATATTTAAAATGTAAATTTCATGGGATACCAAAAAAAATCCAAACCAGCCTTTTTCAACCAGGGTGCCTTCTGGGTTCTTCAGGGGTCCCTTGGCAAAATGCTCACAGATTGCTCCAAATTGGCCAAGCCAGCTAGGCCAGGCCTGCATTTTTGTTCTACAAAGTCACCGGTTTTTATTGTGCAGCATTGCAACCTTGGGCACTGTGCAAGCCTGCCACTGGCATTTAAACAACTTAATAAAGAGGACATCAGACAGGTGCCTCCCATATTTTCCCCTTCCCTTCCATGGTGGAATGGTAGTCAGTACCAGTGTGCAAAGGTATACTGCTTGTAAGAATAAATCCCCTCTAATGTTGGGTGTCCTACATATGTGGATTTTGCTGCATTATGTAAAACTATTAGTTTCGTTTTTTACATTTTAGAATGGGGTGCTTTGAAATTTGTGCCAAAATTTTAAAGGTGCCTTGACTGAAATTGTTTTGAGAAATACGGCCATATACAGTATTCAGACTGTCACAGCCCAGCATAAGTCTTCGAGGCCTTCTTTTCCTTAGTAATAGACTATGGCCCAGATTCTCAAAGAACTTACGACGGCGTAGCGCCATGTACGCCGTCATAAGTCCGAATGAGAGCCGTCGTATGTATTCAGCTGATTCTTAGAATCAGTTACGCATAAATTTGGCTAAGATACGAGCGGCGTAAGTCTCCTACACGTCGTATCTTAGGGTGCATATTTACGCTGGCCACTAGGTGGCGCTTCCGTAGATTTCTGCGTTGAATATGCTAATGAGCTAGATACGCCGATTCACGAACGTACCTGCACCCGGCGTAGCAAGATACGTTGTTTACGTAAGACATACGCCGGCGTAAAGTTACCCCTCATAAAGCAGGGGTAAGTCATGTTGGGTATGGACGTCGGAACAGCGTCGTGTTTTACGTTGTTTGCGTAAGTCGTCCGTGAATAGGGCTGGATGTAAGTTACGTTCACGTCGACTAGGCATTGAGCGGGCATAATTTAAATTGAAAATTTGACGTGATACTGAGCATGCGCCGTTCGAAAAAAGCGTCATTTACGTGGGGTCATGATTAGTTTACATAAAACACGCCCTCCTGTTCTTCATTTGATTTAGGCGCGCTTACGCCGGCAGATTTACGCTACACCGCCGTAACTTTAGACTCAAGTGCTTTGTGAATACAGCACTTGCCTCTCTAAGTTGCGGCGGCGTAGCGTAACTACGATACGCCCGCCTACATTTACGCCACTGACTGAGAATCTGGCCCTATGTCTTCTGGGGGGAATAAGCTTCTGATTTAAAAGGGTTGTAAAGGTACAATTTTTTTCCCCCCTAAATAGCTTCCTTTACCTTGGTGCAGTCCTCCTTCACTTACCTCATCCTTCCATTTTGCTTTTAAATGTCCTTATTTCTTCTGAGAAATCCTCACTTCCTGTTCTTCTGTCTGTCAGGCTGGGTTCACACTACTACACTACTTTCATCCTACTTTGCTCTGTGTTCAATGTTTCCCTATGAGAGCGTCTTGTAGCGTCCTACACAAGTCGGTCTGACTTTGAAAATGCTCCCTGTACTACTTTTGGTCCTACATTGATCCTACTTCAGGCCCATTGAATATCATTGAAGTCGGACCAAAGTAGTATCCTGTTCATGAAAGTAGGATGGATGTAGGACCAATGTAGGATAAATGTAGGACCAATGTAGCAGAGCAAAGTAGGATGAAAGTAGTGTAGTAGTGTGAACCTAGCCTCACTCGCCACAGTAATGCAAGGCTTTCTCCCTGGTGTGGAGTGTCGTGCTCGCCCTCTCCCTTGGACAACAGGAGAGTCAGGACGCTCTCTACGTTGTAAATAAAGGAGCTGTGTGTTAGTGGGCGTCCTGACTCTCCTGTAGTCCAAGAGAGGGGTCGAGCACGACACTCCACACCAGGGAGAAAGCCTTGCATTACTGCGTGTAGTTAGACAGAAGAACAGGAAGTGAGGATTTCTCAGAAGAAATAAGGACATTTAAAAGCAAAATGGAAGGATGAGGTAAGTGAAGGAGGACTGCACTAAGGTAAAGGAAGCTATTTAGGGAAAAAAAATTGTACCTTTACTACCCCTTTAATTGGAAGAGCCATAGCAGCGCACATAAGACACAGATTGGACCGTCTGTACTAGTTTACATAAATCAACCCTAGTATTGATAATGAACCACATATATGGAAGGCCTTCCTAATAGACACAATAAACAATATATACATGTAAAGCCTTGTACACACGATCAGTCCATCCGATGAGAACGGTCTGAAGGACCGTTGTCATCGGTTAACCGATGAAGCTGACTAATGGGCTGTTGCGCCCACACACCATAGGTTAAATAACCGATCGAACGCGGTGACGTAAAACACGACGACGTGCTGAAAAAAATGAAGTTCAATGCTTTCAAGCATGCGTCGACTTGATTCTGAGCATGCATGGATTTTTAACCGATGGTCGTGCCTACTAACGATCGGTTAGGAATCCATGGGTTAATTTTAAAGCAAGTTTACTTTTTTTTAACCGATGGTTAAATAACCTATGGGGCCCACACACGATCGGTTTTGACCGATGAAAATGGTCCATCAGACCGTTCTCCTCTGGTTAACCTATCGTGTGTACGAGGCCTAAGAAGTAGTAACTGGACAGCCAGAGCTGTGAATGTTACATGATATGGCTGCTACAAAAGTGTATTAAAGTTATTGTAAAGGTCACATAAAAATAAAATGGCAAGCATGTCAGGCCCCGTACACACGACCGAGAAACTCGACGGGCAAAACGCATCGTTTTGCTCGTCGAGTTCCTTGTTCGGCTGTCGGAAAACTCGTCGAGCCAAATTCTCCCATTGCCCAATGAGGAAATAGAGAACATGCTCTCTATTTGGCTCGACGAGTTTCCCGGCGAAAAGTGTACACACGACCGGTTTTCTCGGCAGAATACGTCTCCCATCGAGTTTCTTGCTGGATTCTGCCGGGAAAACTGGTCGTGTGTACGGGGCCTTATACTTGCCTGCTCTGTGCACTGGTTTTGCACAGAGTGGCCCCAAACCGTGCAGTTCCCCGCCTTTGATCTTGGCTCTTCCTCTTCTGTGTCTCCCCCCACAGCAAGTGTCTTGCTATGGAGGCTGGTGTCCTCACCTCTGCTCCCTCCTGACATGATTTGACTGACAGCAGCAGCAGCTCTTATCCAAGCTTGTAAGGCCACGGAGAGGGGAGAGAATAACTGAAGCAGAGTACAGTGCTGGATCGATATAGGACTCTGGTAAGTGTTAGGAAGGGGGCTTGGGGGGGGGCACCGCTATCGTAAGGTTTTTAATCTTCATGCAGAGAATGCATTAAGGTTAAAAACGTTTAGCCTTTACAACCACTTTAAGACTGGATGATAAAGATATTTTGGATAATGGCAAAAATACTTGCGTTTTTACCAATACAAAGAGCTGCCATGATTGTCAGTAAAGTCTCCTCTATGTTTCCTTGTCTGGTCTACTTGGGGGATATATTTTATTGTTTATCACTTCTGTTTTCCATTAAAGAGACTTCTGTAAAAGTTATTATTTGCTGCATCCCCCACCTCCTGGTACTGCTGGGGTCCTCACTAATTGAGCAGGGCTTTGGGCAATGGGGGAGCCGGTGATCTCCCCTATGTGACAATGCTTAGGCCTTGGCTGTCAACCATCAGACTTGAATGATGGGTCAGATCCACAATGAACTTACGGCGGCGTATCTATTGATACGCCGCGTAAGTTCTACGATGCGCCGTCGTATCTTTATTTTGTATCCACAAAACAAGATACGCCTGAATGTGGGCTAGATCCGACTGACGTACGTCTTAGTACGCCGTCGGATCTTAGGTGGCCGCTAAGTGGTGCTTCCGTTGATTTCCGCGTAGAGTATGCAAATTGGCTAGATACGCCGATTCTCAAACGTACGTCCGCCCGGCGCAATTTTTTTACGCCGTTTACGTAAGGCCCCGTACACACGACCGGTTTTCTCGGCAGAATCCAGCAAGAAACTCGATGGGAGACGTATTCTGCCGAGAAAACCGGTTGTGTGTACACTTTTCGCCGAGAAACCTGTCGGGAAACTCGTCGAGCCAAATAGAGAGCATGTTCTCTATTTCCTCGTTGGGCAATGGGAAAATTGGCTCGACGAGTTTTCTGACAGCCGAACAAGGAACTCGACGAGCAAAACGATGTGTTTTGCCCGTCGAGTTTCTCGGACGTGTGTACGGGGCCTAAGGCTTTTTTCGGCATAACGTTACCCCTGCCTCTATGAGGCGTACGCAATGTTAAGTATGGACGTCGGGACAGCGTCGAATTTTCTGTCGTTTGCGTAAATCGTTCGCGAATAGGGCTTTGCGTAAGTTACGTTGACGTTGAAAGCATTGACTATTTGCGACGTGATTTTGCGCATGTGCACTGGGATACGTCCACCGACGGCGCATGCGCCGTTAGTAAAAAGCGTCAATTACGCGGGATCATACTAGATTAACATACAACACGCCCACTCCAATTACACAGGCTTACGCTGGCAGATTTACGTTACGCCGGCCCGCATATGGGAGCAAGTTCTTTGTGGATACCCTACGAGCCACTCCGATTTACGGCGGCGTAGCGTAGATGAGATGCGCTACGCCCGCCTAAATATACGCCCGTTTTTGTGGATCTGGCCTGATGTCTTCCTTCATTCTAAGTTCTGACACCAGAAATTAGACAGGTGGAAATGCTGAAGCAGGAAATGTGGCTGGGTATGTATACATGCCTAGGGGGTGGGAACTATGTAGACGCCAAGTCCAGGCGTTTAAAGTGAGCAGGTCAATATTAAAATCTGGCAATGTAATTTTACATTAACTTAGACAAAAAAAATGAAACAAAAATTGAGCAGTAATCAATAGCATGCCAGCAGAAAGTCCCAGAGATGTCTACACTGTATTCACATTTATTATCCAGATTTGCAGGTTTCATTTTGGACCCCCCCCCCCCCCCCCCCCCAATCGGGGGTATCATGTAATGGTTGTGCGTGACAACTAGACTTTTTCCAAACAATTCCAAAGGGGCTACAATTGTGTTGCAGCAGAATAACTCAAGGTACTGCCAGCAGGCTCCACCTGGTGGCAGATACAGTTACTGCACCCTTTTAAAATCACATTTTACTGGAATATGTGAAAGTGATGTTGGCTGGTTGAGGTTCCATGGCATTCTGTGGTTCCAGAAAGGTTTGTTGCATGCTCATTTTTGGGAAAGAGGGTAATATTTCTGTGCAGACCCTTGTAGTAAGGTAATGCATATAATTTTTAGCCCAAATAAGGTCAGGTGTAGACTACAAGTTAAAGCGAATCCGTCCTGAATGGAAAAAGTGACATGTTCTCTTTTAAGACCTTCAACCCACCGGATGACAACCTACTGAAGGATCCCTTAGCCACGATCCTGTTTTTCAACATTCAATGGACAATCCATTTCCTTCAAACCTTCGGATGGGTGATAAACAGGGCGGGATTAAAAGCATCATGTGCCTGGTGCTGAGGATTTTGATGGGCCTTTTTATGGAAATAAATAAAATGAAAATGAAAACAATTTTTGTTAAAAACAAATTGGTATAGAACGGGATCTATGATTCCATACTGTTTCAGAGAGCCTGGTCTCCACAGAAGTTATTGCTCCCCATCAACATTCTGTAACGGAGCCATATGATTGACTCCTCTACCTTTGATGCGACCACCAACGTCTTTACCTACTTTATTCAAACTCTTACTGACCTATCTGGTTTATCTGTAAATCTTTCTAAATCCTTAGCCATGCCTGTCAATTTACCTGCATTCCCGATTGCCACTTTGAGGTCCTCCTTCCCATTTGGATGGCCCATGGAATCTGTCTCATACCTGAGAATCACGCTGACCCTCCATTTGCGTTCTTTACTTTCTATAAAATCTTCCACTTGCCTCTAAAATTCGAGGTATGCTCAAGATGTGGAGCTCTTATCATCAGGGGCGGACTGACAACTCATGGGGCCCCCGGGCAATAGAAGACTATGGGGCCCCTGGGCTTACAGATGTCCACCACGCCAGGAGGCAGTGCAGCTAAAATCTCGGGATTTTCACATCAGAAGCATGTTGGTTTCAGACATATCAGGGACAGATGTAAAAAAAAAAAAAAACATAGATTTTTACATACTGTCCCTGGTTTTACTGAGCCTGGCAACCCTGATGGGGCCCCCTAGTGACATGGGGCCCTCGGGCAGTGCCCGAGTGACTCAATGGTCAGTCCGCCTCTGCTTATCATATTTCATTCTTGGGTAGTGTCACAGCTTTAAACTGACAGCCCTTCCATACTTGCTCTACCTCTTTAGGGCCCTCCCTATCAGACCTGCAAAATATTTTTTGGACTCTCTCCAATCGGATATTAATATATATACTCGCGTATAAGCCTGAGGCCCTAATTTTACCACAAAAAAATGGGAAAACGTATTGACTCGAGTATAAGCCTAGGGTGAGAATGCAGCAGCTACTGTAAGCGGAAAAGAGGGTCAACAATGCCCATTTGCATGCCTCACAGTGCCCGTTTGCAACCTTACTGTGCCCATTGCAACCTTACTGTGCCCATTCTCACTGTGCCCAATTTCAGTTTTACTGTGCCCATTCTCACTGTGCCCATTGCAGCCTCAGTCTACCTGTATTCTTGACAGGCTGTGGGCATCCATTTTTCAAAAGTTGCGGCTTCCTCCTGGTCCCATTCTGTGATAGTCAGTGTACCTGTCGGGTCGTGGGCGTCCATTTTTCAAAAGTCGCGGCTTCATCCTGGTCCGTGATAGGCGTTTGACTCTGTGTTCCGCTACCGCCTATCACAGAGGTCCTCTCATCCTCGGACTCGGTTTCCCAGCAGATGCGGTGTTCAGTGTTCCGCCTATCACGTACCTTCTTTCATCCTCAGGCAGGATGTCCATGATAGGCGAAACGCTGAACACAGTGTCTGCTGGGAAAGTCAGAGGATGAGAGGACCTCCGTGATAGGTGGTAGCGGAACACAGTGTCAAACGCCTATCACGAAAAATAGACGCCCGCGACCCGACAGGTACACTGACTCGAGTATAAGCCGAGGGGACTATTTTCAGCCCTAAAAAAAGGGCTGAAAAACTTGGCTTATACTTGAGTATATACCAGTGATATGCAATTAGCGGGCCTCCAGCTGTTGCAAAAATACAAGTCCCATCATGCCTCTGCCTCTGGGTTCATGCTTGTGGATGTCTGAGTCTTGCTTTGCCTCATTGTAGTTCTGCAACAGCTGGAGGCCCGCTAATTGCATATCCCTGGTCTATACGGTATATATGATCCAATTCATGCCCCTGTTTTTTCTAAAGGCCCGTACACACGATCTGACTTTTTGACCACGGACCTGTTTTTGCAGACAATTAGACCATGTGTACACTCCATCGGACAAACTTTTTCGCTTTTTCATCAGACAAATGTTCGCTGTGTGAACAGACAAACTTTCCAGGAACAAATGTTCGATGGAGCAAATCCGATTGTGTGTAGACAAGTCCATCGGTCAAACACGCATGCTCAGAACCAACGCTAAAAATCAGACAACAATAGCAAAAGTTGCTCAAAAGGTGGCGGTAAAGAGCATAAAAACTAAGTAGTACGTCACTACATTCGCGTTTGTTGGCTGATAAAGTCCAACCGTGTGTATGCATACCAAGTTCATGGACAACGCCCTTCGGAGAAAAATCCACGAAAAGTCAGTTGGAAGTCCGATCGTGTGTATGAGGCTTAAGAATGTTTTTTACCATTTACAATACAAGGATGGCTTAGACTGCCCTTCCCAATATCTGGTTCTACTAGTTCTCTTCTCGCTTAACCCAACTGGCCCAGTGGAACCTCTATCAATTCAAGTTTACCTATTATCTCCTAATATCAGTGAAACTGCAATGAAATTAATTATTTAGTAGCTATCTAGATTGTGATGTGCTACCAAAAAGAGAAAAAGTGCATGTGCATAACTTTAAATCAGTTTCCTAAAAATTCACAAAATTCATACAAATAAATTATAGGTGTGTGGATATGGCAGCCCAGATAATCCCATAAATAATACTCTTCACCAATTTCTAAATACCAACACTGAGAAAACTGCTTACCAGATTCTCACACCTCAAACTAAAGGAAAATAAAATGAATAAAGCTTTCTTTTAGTTTTTTTTTAAACGCCAAAGCGCCTGGAAAACGCTTGAATAACGCCCGTAAAATGCCCCAGGGTAAAGGGGCATTAGGGGGGAAAAAAAGGGGTCACAGGAGTCCGATCGTTATTCCCCCCCCCCCCTTCCCTCTATTTGTCTCCTCCGTTTCTATGTTCTGGGACAAAGCCTGTTAAAGGAATTTAGCTGGCAGACTGACCATTCGGGCACTGCCCGAGGGCCCCATGCCACTAGGGGGCCCCATCAGGGTTGCCAGCCTCAGTAAAACCAGGGACAGTATGTAAAAATCTGTGTTTTTTTTTTACATCTGTCCCTGAAATGTCCCTTACTGACGTCATCCTTTCGGTCCAAGATTATAGCTGGGCGTCATATGATGTCCTTGACTTTGCAGGGGGATATCTGAATGATGGGTGCAAGCTAGAGGCATCAGATATCATTATTTCATGCCGGCGATTCTGTGCACGATAAGAACAATCATAGTTTAATTTCCGCCGCTTAACCACTTCCATACCGGGCACTTACGCCCCTTCCTGCCCAAGCCAATTTTCAGCTTTCAGCACTGTCGCACTTTGAATGACAATTGCGCGGTCGTGCTACACTGTACCCAAACAATTTTTTTATCATTTTGTTCCCACAAATAGAGTTTCTTTTGGTGGTATTTGATCACCTCTGCGGTTTTTATTTTTTGCGCTATAAACAAAAGAAGAGTGACAATTTTTAAAAAAAAACACTATTTTTTACTTTTTTATTTAATAAATATCACAATTTTTTTTAAAAAAACGTTTTTTTTCCTCAGTTTAGGCCGATATGTATTCTTCTACATATTTTTGGTAAAAAAATCGCAATGATCATATATTGATTGGTTTGCGCAAAAGTTATAGCGTTTACAAAATAGCTGATTGATTTATGGCATTTTTATTTTATTAATTTTTTTACTAGTATTGGCGGCGATTTGCGATTTTTTTACTGTCACCGTGACATTGCGGCGAACACATCGGACACTTTTGACACGTTTTTGGCGCCATTCACATTTATACAGCGATTAATTCGATAAATATGCACTAATTACTGTATAAATGTGACTGGCATTCAAGGGGTTAACACTAGGGGGGTGAGGGAGGGGTTAATATGTATACCTATATTGTGTTCTAACTGTAGGGGAAGGGGGGTGACTGGGGGAGGTGACCGATCTATGTCCCTATGTACAAGGGACACAGATCGGTCTCCTCTCTCCCCTGACAGGACGTGGAGCTCTGTGTTTACACACAGAGCTCCACGTCTTGTCCCTGTAGCCGCCGATTCCGAGTGCCTGGCGGACATCGCGACCGCCAGGCACGCGCATCGGCATCTCGGGGACGTGCCGGGCGCGCTCGCGCGCCCCCCAGTGGCCGCAGGAATACAGGACGTCAATTGACGTCCTGTTGAATATTCAGAGTCACCGTGGAGCCGTCATTTGACGATGGCCCGGTACTCTAGTGGTTAATCGTTCTTATAGGTGACGGGAGGGGACATCCTCCCTCCCGCCACCATCCGGTGCTTCTCCAGGCTCTCCTGTGCCATCGGGGGCCCGGAGAAAGAATCGTCCCGCGCCCGATGCCGAGCATAGAGATTTCTGGTGACCATATGGTCATTAGTCATCATCTCTATAACCGTTGGAGGCCCGGGCGCGACGTTATGACGTCACGCCCGGGTTCCCGGAATGTAAACAAAGCCGCGTTTGTGGCTAGTAAGCATGAGATCGGTGATTTATTTTTCCAGATCTCATGTTTTCCAGCCTGGAGGAGAGATGTAGGGTCTTATTGACCCCGCATCTCTCCATAAAGAGGACCTGTCACACACTATTCCTATTACAAGGGATGATTACATTCCTTGTAATAGAAATAAAAGTGATCAAAAAAATAAAAATGTAAAAAAATAATCATAAAAAAAATTTAAAACGCCCCTGTCCCCGGTAAATCGCGCTCAGAAAGGAATGCACACATAATTCCCGCCCACGTATGTAAACGCCATTCAAACCACATATGTGAGGTATCGCCGCCTGTGTTACAGCGTGTGCAACAATTCTAGCACTAGACCTCCTCTGTAACTCTAAACTGGTAAAAAATTCAAAGCGTCGCCAATGGAGATTTTTAAGTACCGAAGTTTGGCGCTATTCCATGAGTGTGCGAAATTTTAAGGCATGACATGTTAGGTATCTACTTACTCGGCGTAACATCATCTTTCATATTTTACAAAATAATTGGGCTAACTTTACTGTTTTGTTATTTTTTAACCACTTGCCGTCGCCGCACCGTCGATATACGTCCACAAGGTGGCTCTCCTAGGCGAGATCACGTTATATGACGTCCTGCCTATTAGCCGCCACTAGGGGCGCACGCGCGCCGCCGGAGGCGCGCGCGTGCCCCCCGCTCGCCCCCGACTCCCGTGCGTGTGCCCGGCGGGCGCGATCGCCGCCGGGCACACGCGATCGATCGGTACAGAGCGGGGAACGGGAGCTGTGTGTGTAAACACACAGCTCTCGTTCCTGTCAGCAGGGGAAATGCTGATTTTCTGTTCATACAATGTATGAACAGAAGATCAGTGTTTCCCCTAGTGAGGCCACCCCCCCCCACAGTAAGAACACACCCAGGCATACTTAACCCCTTCCCCGCCCCCTAGTGTTAACCCCTTCACTGCCAGTGGCATTTTTATAGTAATCTAATGCATTTTTATAGCACTGATCGCTATAAAAATGCCAATGGTCCCAAAAATGTGTCAAAAATGTCCGAAGTGTCCGCCATAATGTCGCAATACCGAAAAAAAAATCGCTGATCGCCGCCATTACTAGTAAAAAAAAATATTAATAAAAATGCCATAAAAATACCCCCTATTTTGTAAACGCTATAACTTTTGCGCAAACCAATCAATAAACGCTTATTGCGATTTTTTTTAACGAAAAATATGTAGAAGAATACGTATCGGCCTAAACTGAGGAAAAAAATGTTTTTTTATATATTTTTGGGGGATATTTATTACAGCAAAAAGTAAAAAATATTCATTTTTTTCAAAATTGTCGTTCTATTTTTGTTTATAGCGCAAAAAATAAAAAACGCAGAGGTGATCAAATACCACCAAAAGAAAGCTCTATTTGTGGGAAAAAAAGGACGCCAATTTTGTTTGGGAGCCACGTCGCACGACCGCGCAATTGTCTGTTAAAGCGACGCAGTCCCGAATCGCAAAAAGTACTCTGGTCTTTGGGCAGCAATATGGTCCGGGGGGTAAGTGGTTAATTCATGAAACCATTTGAAAAATGATTGCGCAAATACCGTGCAAGATAAATAGAGTCCTGACCTCAACCCAATAGAACACCTTTGGGATGAATTAGAGCGGAGACTGCGAGCCAGACCTTCTAGTCCACATCGGTGCATGACTTCATAAATGGTCTTCTGGAAGAATGGTCAAACATTCCCATAGACACACTCCTAAAACAGGGGTGTCCAAACTTTTTTCAAACAGGGCCAGATTTGATGAAGTGACCATGCGTGAGGGCCGACTATTTTGCCTGACATTTTTTTAACTATTAAAATTAAATGCAAATTAACTAATATACGTCCCAACAAGAATTCTCCTGCCTTTGTGGTTGTGTGTGGTGAGGAGTCTAAGGATGAGCTTGGGCGTGTTATTTGGATATACCGTATAACCGTATTTATCGGCGTATAACACACACAGACGTATTACAGCCCCTTCACTTTAAGAGGGAAGTTTCAGGAATTTTTTTTTAAATAATGAACTTTGAAGCAAAATAAGAGTTAGTGCCCCATCAATGCAGCCTCACCATTGCCATGAATGCAGCCTCACCATTGATATGAATGCATCCTCTGAATGCAACCTCACTATTGCCATCAGTGCGGCCTGATCAATGCCCATCTACAGCCTCAGAGGGGACAGGGAGGGGGGCGGGACCAGTGCCAACGGATTACATACAGAAGAATCTCCTGTTTACTTGGCGGCCTTCCTATTACAGAGGACGCCAAGTAAACAGGAGATTCTCCTGTATGTTATCTGACAGCACTTGTCCTGTCCCCTCCGAGGCCAAATATCTATATATATATATATATATATATATATATATATATATATATATATATCTTTTGGGGCCCTCAGAGAATCCCAGAGTGCCACGCGGTGCTCTGGGATTCATTGGGGGCCACAAAAGATATATATATATATCCAAATTACCAGTGGGGCCGCATTAAACCAAAATGCGGGCCGCATTTGGCCCCCGGGCCGGACTTTGGAAATGCCTGCCCTAAAACCTTGTGGACAGCCTTCCCAGAGGAGTTGAAGCTGTTATAGGTGCAACGGGTGGGCCAACTCAATATTGAACCCTAGGAATTAAGACTGGGATGCCATTAAAGATCATGTGCGTGTAAAGGCAGGCGTCCCAATACTTGTGGTAAAATAGTGTGTAATATTGCTTTATGTATACAAGAGGGAGAGTGATGTAACAGCTCCAAGAGAAATACTGATCCCCAAAACCAAGTCAGGAGCTGAGGGGAGCATGATGTCGTGAGCTGGGACCTGTAACATGGACTATCTGATGGGAACAGGCCATATCGTGTAGATATGAGGTGCACAACACCAATGAATCATCCCTCATTGGACCATTGGGCGGCCATTTTGTTAGGCAGGATTACTATCAGTGCAGCGCCGCTAGAGGGCAGCATACTCGGTTGCTGGGGGAACACCGGCTGGACGCTTGTTGCTGGTCTCGCGGTGACGTAATGGAGCTACTTCCGGATCCGTGTGTACGGCGGGGCTCAGGTACTGTGTGATAAATGGGGGAGGCGGGAAGGGGCACGGAGAGGGCGGTGTAGAGAACATAGGAATAGGATAAGAGCCTGGCCTGTAGTTGTATGTTGCAGTATGCGCTTTAGGGACCAGCCAGCTGTGTTGGGGAACCATAAGTCTCAGCATGCATTACTGTGCTGGGGGACTACAAGCTTCAGCATGCACTTCTGTGTTCACAGCGAGGTGTAGTGAGGGTTGTGGTTGCACCTATCGGCTTGCTCTGCTCTTCAGGGACCAGACAGTTGTGCTGGGGAACCACTAGTCCAAGCATGCCCTTCTGTCCTCGCAAGTAACTGTGCCGAGGACCACATAACTTTGCATGCACTACAGTCCACACAAGCAACTGTGCAGGGCAATCACAGCATGCACGACAGTCCTCACAAGCAACTGTGCTGAGGAACCACAGATCACAACATGCATGACAGTCCACACAAGCAACTGTGCTGAGGAACCACAGACCTCAGCATGCACTACTGTCCTCACAAGCAACTGTGCAGAGGAACCACAGACCTCAGCATGCACTACTGTTTTCACAAGCAACTGTGCAGAGGAACCACATACCTCAGCATGCACTACTGTTTTCTCAAGCAACTCTGCAGGGCAATCACAGCATGCACTACTGTCCTCACAAACAACTGTGCTGACTGAGGAACCACAGACCTCAGCATGCACTACTGTCCACACAAGCATCTCTGCTGGGGGACCACAGATCACAGCATGCATGACAGTCTACACAAGCAACTGTGCAGAGGAACCACAGACCTCAGCATGCACTACTGTCCACACAAGCATCTCTGCTGGGGGACCACAGATCACAGCATGCATGACAGTCTACACAAGCAACTGTGCAGAGGAACCACAGACCTCAGCATGCACTACTGTCCTCACAAGCAACTCTGCTTGTGACGTTTCCATAAGGCTGCCAGCTGTGCTATGGAACTAGAAGTCCCAGCATGCGTTATTGTTCACATGTAACTGCCAGTCTTGTCTTATGCCTCACAGAGTTGCTTGTGAGGACAGTAGTGCATGCTGAGGTCTGTGGTTCCTCAGCACAGTTGCTTGTGAGGACAGTAGTGCATGCTGAGGTCTGTGGTTCCTCAGCACAGTTGCTTGTGAGGACAGTAGTGCATGCTGTGGTCTGTGGTTCCTCAGCACAGTTGCTTGTGAGGACAGTAGTGCATGCTGAGGTCTGTGGTTCCTCAGCACAGTTGCTTGTGAGGACAGTAGTGCATGCTGAGGTCTGTGGTTCCTCAGCACAGTTGCTTGTGAGGACAGTAGTGCATGCTGAGGTCTGTGGTTCCTCAGCACAGTTGCTTGTGAGGACAGAAGTGCATGCTGAGGTCTGTGGTTCCTCAGCACAGTTGCTTGTGAGGACAGTAGTGCATGCTGAGGTCTGTGGTTCCTCAGAACAGTTGCTTGTGAGGACAGTAGTGCATGCTGTGATCTGTGGTTCCTCAGCACAGTTGCTTGTGAGGACAGTAGTGCATGCTGAGGTCTGTGGTTCCTCAGCACAGTTGCTTGTGAGGACAGTAGTGCATGCTGAGGTCTGTGGTTCCTCAGCACAGTTGCTTGTGAGGACAGAAGTGCATGCTGAGGTCTGTGGTTCCTCAGCACAGTTGCTTGTGAGGACAGTAGTGCATGCTGAGGTCTGTGGTTCCTCAGCACAGTTGCTTGTGAGGACAGTAGTGCATGCTGAGGTCTGTGGTTCCTCAGCACAGTTGCTTGTGATGACAGAAGTGCATGCTGAGGTCTGTGGTTCCTCAGCACAGTTGCTTGTGAGGACAGTAGTGCATGCTGAGGTCTGTGGTTCCTCAGCACAGTTGCTTGTGAGGACAGTAGTGCATGCTGTGATCTGTGGTTCCTCAGCACAGTTGCTTGTGAGGACAGTAGTGCATGCTGTGATCTGTGGTTCCTCAGCACAGTTGCTTGTGAGGACAGTAGTGCATGCTGAGATCTGTGGTTCCTCAGCACAGTTGCTTGTGAGGACAGTAGTGCATGCTGTGGTCTGTGGTTCCTCAGCACAGTTGCTTGTGAGGACAGTAGTGCATGCTGAGGTCTGTGGTTCCTCAGCACAGTTGCTTGTGAGGACAGTAGTGCATGCTGTGGTTCCTCAGCACAGTTGCTTGTGAGGACAGTAGTGCATGCTGTGATCTGTGGTTCCTCAGCACAGTTGCTTGTGAGGACAGTAGTGCATGCTGTGGTCTGTGGTTCCTCAGCACAGTTGCTTGTGAGGACAGTAGTGCATGCTGAGGTCTGTGGTTCCTCAGCACAGTTGCTTGTGAGGACAGTAGTGCATGCTGAGGTCTGTGGTTCCTCAGCACAGTTGCTTGTGAGGACAGTAGTGCATGCTGTGGTTCCTCAGCATAGTTGCTTGTGAGGACAGTAGTGCATGCTGTGGTCTGTGGTTCCTCAGCACAGTTGCTTGTGTGGACAGTAGTGCATGCTGTGGTCTGTGGTTCCTCAGCACAGTTGCTTGTGAGGACAGTAGTGCATGCTGAGGCCTGTGGTTCCTCAGCACAGTTGCTTGTGAGGACAGTAGTGCATGCTGAGGTCTGTGGTTCCTCAGCACAGTTGCTTGTGAGGACAGTAGTGCATGCTGAGGCCTGTGGTTCCTCAGCACAGTTGCTTGTGAGGACAGTAGTGCATGCTGAGGCCTGTGGTTCCTCAGCACAGTTGCTTGTGAGGACTGTAGTGCATGCTGAGGTCTGTGGTTCCTCAGCACAGTTGCTTGTGAGGACAGTAGTGCATGCTGAGGTCTGTGGTTCCTCAGCACAGTTGCTTGTGAGGACAGTAGTGCATGCTGAGGTCTGTGGTTCCTCAGCACAGTTGCTTGTGAGGACAGTAGTGCATGCTGAGGTCTGTGGTTCCTCAGCACAGTTGCTTGTGAGGACAGAAGTGCATGCTGAGGTCTGTGGTTCCTCAGCACAGTTGCTTGTGAGGACAGTAGTGCATGCTGAGGTCTGTGGTTCCTCAGAACAGTTGCTTGTGAGGACAGTAGTGCATGCTGTGATCTGTGGTTCCTCAGCACAGTTGCTTGTGAGGACAGTAGTGCATGCTGAGGTCTGTGGTTCCTCAGCACAGTTGCTTGTGAGGACAGTAGTGCATGCTGAGGTCTGTGGTTCCTCAGCACAGTTGCTTGTGAGGACAGAAGTGCATGCTGAGGTCTGTGGTTCCTCAGCACAGTTGCTTGTGAGGACAGTAGTGCATGCTGAGGTCTGTGGTTCCTCAGCACAGTTGCTTGTGAGGACAGTAGTGCATGCTGAGGTCTGTGGTTCCTCAGCACAGTTGCTTGTGATGACAGAAGTGCATGCTGAGGTCTGTGGTTCCTCAGCACAGTTGCTTGTGAGGACAGTAGTGCATGCTGAGGTCTGTGGTTCCTCAGCACAGTTGCTTGTGAGGACAGTAGTGCATGCTGTGATCTGTGGTTCCTCAGCACAGTTGCTTGTGAGGACAGTAGTGCATGCTGTGATCTGTGGTTCCTCAGCACAGTTGCTTGTGAGGACAGTAGTGCATGCTGAGATCTGTGGTTCCTCAGCACAGTTGCTTGTGAGGACAGTAGTGCATGCTGTGGTCTGTGGTTCCTCAGCACAGTTGCTTGTGAGGACAGTAGTGCATGCTGAGGTCTGTGGTTCCTCAGCACAGTTGCTTGTGAGGACAGTAGTGCATGCTGTGGTTCCTCAGCACAGTTGCTTGTGAGGACAGTAGTGCATGCTGTGATCTGTGGTTCCTCAGCACAGTTGCTTGTGAGGACAGTAGTGCATGCTGTGGTCTGTGGTTCCTCAGCACAGTTGCTTGTGAGGACAGTAGTGCATGCTGAGGTCTGTGGTTCCTCAGCACAGTTGCTTGTGAGGACAGTAGTGCATGCTGAGGTCTGTGGTTCCTCAGCACAGTTGCTTGTGAGGACAGTAGTGCATGCTGTGGTTCCTCAGCATAGTTGCTTGTGAGGACAGTAGTGCATGCTGAGGTCTGTGGTTCCTCAGCACAGTTGCTTGTGTGGACAGTAGTGCATGCTGTGGTCTGTGGTTCCTCAGCACAGTTGCTTGTGAGGACAGTAGTGCATGCTGAGGCCTGTGGTTCCTCAGCACAGTTGCTTGTGAGGACAGTAGTGCGTGCTGAGGTCTGTGGTTCCTCAGCACAGTTGCTTGTGAGGACAGTAGTGCATGCTGAGGCCTGTGGTTCCTCAGCACAGTTGCTTGTGAGGACAGTAGTGCATGCTGAGGCCTGTGGTTCCTCAGCACAGTTGCTTGTGAGGACTGTAGTGCATGCTGAGGTCTGTGGTTCCTCAGCACAGTTGCTTGTGAGGACAGTAGTGCATGCTGAGGTCTGTGGTTGCTGAGGCCTGTGGTTCCTCAGCACAGTTGCTTGTGAGGACAGTAGTGCATGCTGAGGTCTGTGGTTCCTCAGCACAGTTGCTTGTGAGGACAGTAGTGCATGCTGAGGCCTGTGGTTCCTCAGCACAGTTGCTTGTGAGGACAGTAGTGCATGCTGAGGCCTGTGGTTCCTCAGCACAGTTGCTTGTGAGGACTGTAGTGCATGCTGAGGTCTGTGGTTCCTCAGCACAGTTGCTTGTGAGGACAGTAGTGCATGCTGAGGTCTGTGGTTCCTCAGCACAGTTGCTTGTGAGGACAGTAGTGCATGCTGAGGTCTGTGGTTCCTCAGCACAGTTGCTTGTGAGGACAGTAGTGCATGCTGAGGTCTGTGGTTTTTGTGGATATTTTATTAAGGCTGCATTCACACCTCAGCGTTTTCAGCTCATAAAATGCATGAAAAACACCCAACAGGCAAAATCCCATTCATTTCAATGGCACCTGTTCACATCTGAGCGTTTTGTCAGCTGAAGCAAAAGGCCTGAAAAACACCCTAAGCTCAAAAAAAAGAACATAAGATTCTTTGGGGCAGATTACAGGCATTTTTCTGCTTTTTACATTGGTGACCTTTTGACCTGTACAAAATCGCGGTGTAAAATTGCGGCAAACTGCGCAACTTTGAAACACTCAAAGTTTCATTGTAGCAAAATGACACTTTGCTACAATGTTGTGTAGTGAGTGTACAGTTTGTATAACAGAGTACATTTGCTGTCCCCTCAAAATAACTCAACACACAGCCGTTATTGTCTAAACCGCTGGCAACAAAAGTGAGTACACCCCTAAGTGAAAATGTCCAAATTGGGACCAATTAGCCATTTTCCCTCCCAGGTGTCATGTGACTCGTTAGTGTTACAAGGTCTCAGGTGTGAATGGGGAGCAGGTGTGTTAAATTTGGTGTTATCGCTCTCACTCTCTCATACTGGTCACTGGAAGTCAAACTTGGCACCTCATGGCAAAGAACTCTCTGAGGATCTGAAAAAAAGAATTGTTGCTCTACATAAAGATGGCCTAGTGACCCAGGGATATGCAATTAGCGGACCTCCAGCTGTTGCAGAACTACAAATCCCATGACGCATAGTAAGACTCTGACAGCCACGAGCATGACACCCAGAGGCAGAGGCATGATGGGATTTGTAGTTTTGCAACATCTGGAGGTCCGCTAATTGCATATCCCTGGGCCCTAGTCTATAAGAAGATTGCCAAGACCCTGAAACTGAGCTGCAGCACGGTGGCCAAGACCATACAGCGGTTTAACAGGACGGGTTCCACTCAGAACAGGCCTTGTCATGGTCAATCAAAGAAGTTGAGTGCACGTGCTCAGCGTCATATCCAGAGGTTGTCTTTGGGAAATAGACGTTTGAGTGCTGCCAGCATTGCTGCAGAGGTTGGTGAGGTGGGGTGGGGGGTCCAAGCTGACTGTCCAAAGATGCCTGTGGTTAGCGGGGAGCTCGGGGATGCCGCATCGCTGGACTGAAGAGGAGCATAAGTCTGCTTTAACCTCCCTGGTGGTATGATTCTGTCTGGAATTACGTACCAAAAGCGGTACAATTATTTTGCAAGGAAATTTGGCGTTTTATATTGTAGGCCTGTAATTCTTAGGAATAACTAATTTAAAGCGGATGTGCCACTAAAAAAATATATTAAAAGCCAGCAGCTACAAATACTGCAGCTGCTGACTTTTAATATTAGGACACTTGCCTGTCCTGGAGTCCAGCGGCGTCCGCAGCAGAGGACGAGCGACCGCTCGTCACCCTGCTGCTCCCCCCTCCATCCACGGTGAGGGAACCAGGAAGTGAAGCGCTGCGGCTTCACTGCCCGGTTCCCTACGGCGCATGCGCGATTCGCGCTGCGCCCGCCGATTGGCTCCCGCTGTGTGCTGGGAGCCGAGTGTTCCCAGCATACAACGGGGGACGGACGGGATGCCAGGAAAAAACCCGTCCTTTGCCCGTATCGTGTGTGCCCGGAAGGGGGTGCAAATACCTGTCTGTAGACAGGTATCTGCGCCCCCCTCCCCCCTGAAAGGTGTCAAATGTGACACCGGAGGGGGGGAGGGTGCCGATCAGTGCGACTTCACTTTAGGGTGGAGATCCGCTTTAAATCTGACCAAACAAGAGTCTAGTAGGCATCCCGGGTATGATTTTTTTTTTTTTAAATCAAAATTATAATATAATAAATAAATAATTATAACAAATAATAATATAATTATAATAAAAATTATTCAATAATGTAATCAACTCAAAATCACTGAAATTTGCTCAGTTGCAGAATTGTCGCTGTCATTACTTTTTTTTTCTATGACGAATTTCCCCACAAATCGCTATAGCTCAATTCTGCAAGTGATTATAATTTATTATCGCTGTTTTCTAAAACCATTTTTGACATAAAGGGACACCTTTGGTTGCTATGGACAATCGGCAGGGAGAAAGAACAGTTTTTATTATATAAAAGAACATGTAGGACACTGGGCAGACCACTGGGGACAAGGGGGGTGTGTATTTTTTACATACAGTACTGTAATCTATAAGATTACAGTATACTGTATGTAATGTGTTTGTTTACTTTTTTGAATTTGGCGCCGTTCTCCGCCCCCGTGCGTCGTAACGTCGCAGGGAACGGAGATCGGCGGCACACGGGCACTGTGTGAATCGAGCGAGGTCCCGCTCGCTCACACAGCGGGGAGGCATCGCAGGATCTAGGGACAAGGTAAGTAACTTTGTCTGTGGATGCTGCGAGAAGGTAAGCCGTGCCGCTGCACGCTCTGCACATCTACCCCGAGCGTGACTCAGGGATACCGATCCTAGCATAGAAAAACCACCCCGAGTCACGCTCGGGGATACCGCTAAGGAGGTTAAAGGGGTTGTAAAGGAAATTTTTATTTTCCTAAATAGCTTCCTTTACCTTAGTGCAGTCCTCCTTCACTTACCTCACCCTTCCATTTTGCTTTTAAATGTCCTTATTTCTTCTGCACTACTGGCCTCCCAAGCAACTGTGCTGACGAGCCACATACCTCAGCATGCACTACTGTCCTCCCAAGCAACTGTGCTGAAGAGCCACAGACCTCAGCATGCACGTCAGTCCTCACAAGCAGCATTGCAGGAGAACAAAGACCTTGCACACAAGGCTGTTCACAAAGCCAGGTTTCCATAAGGCTGCCAGCGGCGAGCAGGAGTGTCAGGAGGATGCCCACTAACACACAGCTCCTTTCTCTATCTGCAAAGTAGAGAGTGTCCTGACACTCCTGCTCGCCCCCTCCCCCCTCAAGAGGCTTTGGAAGAAAGCCTCACATTACGGTGATGAGTTACAGACAGAAGATCAGGAAGTGAGGATTTCTCAGAAGAAATAAGGACATTTAAAAGCAAAATGGAAGGATGAGGTAAGTGAAGGAGGATTGCCCTAAGGAAAAGGAAGCTATTTAGGAAAAAAAATGTTTTCCTTTACAACCCCTTTAAATTTTGACTTTATCACAAAGATCAAATGCACATCATCTATTAAATCAGAATCCAACCAAGTAAACAACCTGCCTGTAACCATGGTCAGAGAGATGGCAACCTTCTAACTGTTCTCCAATGCATGCACCTCATTAGCATGACCCCCGTTACGGCTCACAGCAGGTATACCATCCCAGCAGTATAATATTCAGAAGAGCAGATTACTTACCTGACTTCACTTTTATTTGTAATATTAGGTAAGGTGTCTCTGTTTCAAACTAAAGCCTCGTACACACGATCAGTCCATCCGATGAGAACGGTCTGAAGGACCGTTGTCATCAGTTAACCGATGAAGCTGACTGATGGTCCGTCGCGCCTACACGCCATTGGTTAATAACCGATCGTGTCAGAACGCGGTGACGTAAAACACAACGATGTGCTGAAAAAAAACGAAGTTCAATGCTTCCAAGCATGCGTCGACTTGATTCTGAGCATGCGTGGGTTTTTAACCGATAGGTTGTGCCTACTAATGATTTTGACCTATCGGTTAGGAATCCATCGGTTAAATTTAAAGCAAGTTGGCTTTTTTTTAACTGATGGTTAAATAACCTATGGGGCCCACACACGATCGGTTTTGACCATCAGACCGTTGTCCTCTGGTTAACCTATCGTGTGTACGAGGCCTAAGACAACTATTTTGTGACCAAATATAGCTGGTCTTTATCTCATGCCAAGAGATCCCACATCGGATGCATTCTTCGGGTCCCTGTGCTACACTTTTATGTGTGAGGATAATTCCCTTTGCAAAACTGTAGGGACTTCTCTGACCTGTAAATAAGGAGGCACAAAAAGAAATGATAAATTCCACTGGGGCGGGGGGATTGACATATGTAGTTGTGCTGACATTTAACCTCTTGACCACGGCCCCATGTCCAAAAGATGTCCTGTTTTTAAAGATGGCTATCTCGGTAACGGCAGCAGCTGCTGCCACAACCGAGGTATCCATCTCTTCAGTGGGCGGTGGTTTACACGATAACGGCGGTCTCCGCGGCGGATTCGCAGCGAGATCGCCGTTATCTGTGGCGGACCCCCCTCTCCCGCACCCTCTGTCGCTTACCGGAGCCGTCGGTAGCGGCGGAGGAGATCGGGTGCGCTCGGCTGCTGACTGGGGTTGCAAGTGAAGGAAAAATCTCCTTCGCCCGTCCCCATAGCTCTGCTGGGCGGAAGTGACGTCAAAACATCAGTCCCGCCCAGCGTCTTAAAGAAACATATTTTTTTTGTCATTTGAAAAAATGACAGTTTAAATTTTTTTTTTCTTTTTTTTGCATTTAAGTCTAAATATAAGATCTGAGGTCTTTTTGACCCCAGATCTTATATTTAAGAGGACCTGTCATGTTTTTTCTATTACAAGGGATGTTTACATTCCTTGTAATAGGAATAAAAGTGATCATTTTTTTTTATTTCAGTGTAAAAAATTAACTAAATAAATAAAAATAAATAAGAAAACAAAAAAAATATTTTTTTAAAGCGCCCCGTCCCGACGAGCTTGCGCACAGAAGCAAACGCATACGTGAGTAGCGCCCGCATATGAAAACGGTGTTCAAACCACACAAGTGAGGTATCGCCGCGATCGTTAGAGCGAGAGCAATAATTCTAGCCCTAGACCTACTCTGTAACTCAAAAAATGCAACCTGTAGAATTTTTTAAACGTCGCCTATCGAGATTTTAAGGGTAAACGTTTGACATCATGCCACAAGCGGACACAATTTTTAAGCGTGACATGTTGGGTATCATTTTACTCGACGTAACATTATCTTTCACAATATATAAAAAAATTGGACAAAATTTATTGTTGTCTTATTTTTTAATTAAAAAAGTGATTTTTTTTCCAAAAAAAAGTGCGCTTGTAAGACCGCTGCGCAAATACGGTGTGACAAAAAGTATTGCAATGACTGCCATTTTATTCTCTAGGGTGTTAGAAAAAAAATATATAATGTTTGGGGGTTTTAAGTAATTTTCTAGCAAAAATACTGTTTTAGTCTCGTAAACACCGAATCTGAAAAACAAGCCCGGTGGGAAAGAGGTTGATATTTATTTTCTTTTTTCCTAAAGATGCTTTACAGTAATGGCTTTCTTTAGCTTGTGATGGTGAGATGAAGATTTGGCTTGCCTGCCCTGCGTCTGCTGACCCGCTTGTATTATCCAGCACTCTTGAAAGGATTTACTAATGCTGGAGTCAGACGATGAATTTACTGAATTATGTACCAAGCTCTTGAAGCGGGTTAAAAAGAACAAGCCATTGGAGGGCAAGAGTGTATCCACAGCCTGCACCACAGGCAAGAGCAAGTTAAAAAAGCCCAGACCTTCCAGGGCCAAAACTAAGACAAATAATGGGGTCAGTAAGGAGGCGGAACAGAACAACAAAGCGGGAGATGGACCAGAGAAGCCAAGAAATGAGGATGAAGCCGGGAGCGCTGTGCAGACACACCTGTCCAATGGGCACACAGAGAAAGGTAATACAAATGCACAAAACTGCTTCAGTTTACTGAATGGCTCCATTCACTCTCTGTAACAGGTTATTGCTAAAGCAAGCTGATCTTGGAGTTTTGAGTCAAATCACCCTTTGGCTTTTGGGAGGAAGCTGTATATAGAGAAATACAAGGCCAGTTATTGGTGGTCTCCTGAAAATACCGGCACAAGCATTCTCTGATTAACTGACCCAAAACAAGCATACAGATTAGAAGGTGAAAGTGAAGTGAGTGCTTCTGATCTGCATACAAGTTTAGGGTCAGAGTCCAATGCTGTATCCTGGCCTAGGCCAACAAGGCCCAGGCCTAGGGCAGCACGGACAGTGTTCCCGCCGGCTTGCGCTACACTGTTAGGTAAATTAGTTTAGCGCCCCCATAAATCAGCCGCACTGCTTCCAGTATATGGGCGTTCTGCAACTGTGGGGGGGGGGCGTCGCTTAAATTTTTTTACCATCCCTGTCCCATTGCAGAGATTTCACTTCCTGTCCCATAGCCAAACAGGAAGTGAGATGAAATCTATGCAAATTTAGGGAATCCATCGGATGCAGACGGTCCGTCTGCATCCGATTCCCCATAGGGGAGAGCGGAGGAGAGACAGGGCGGTCTCTGCACTGTGTGCGGGGACCGCCCTGTCCGCCGACTTATGTGCCACTTTGTGTTGGTCTATCACATAAAATCCTAATAAAATTAATTTACGTTTTTGGTTGTAACATGACAAAATGTGGAAAATTTCAGGGGGTATGAATACTTTTTCAAGGCAATGCATATACCTTTTTTTTATAAAAGAAGAGGTTATTTCCACATCAGTCAGTCACATGTTTATCTTCTTTATATTTACTGCTCTAAAAAAAAACAGAAGAGGAGCATATTGGCTGCTTTTACTCGATATCTACCTTCAACTGTTGGCTGCAGGGAAGACGTGGAACGCTCACCACTTCTTCTGCCCACACTGATGAAACTAGTATAAGGCCCCTTTCAAACGTGTGGATCCGTTTGCGGATGAAAAAGGGACATACATTGGTCCCTATGTGATTGCGGGTGTCAGCGGATAAACATCCGGTGACACCCGTAATCATACGCCTCCGCAAACATCCGATTTTGCAGACGGAAGAAAACCCTATTTTTTCTTCCGTCTGCGGAATGGATTCGGATGAACACAGACACATGGTCCGTGTTCATTCGATCCCCCATAGGGGAGAGCGGAGAAAAGACAGGGCGGTCCCTGCACAGTGTGCGGAGACCGCCCTGTCATCCGACGGCTCAGCGGGAATTTACGGAGCGATCCCCGCTGAGCTTACGGACACATGGAGGCGGATCATTACTGATCCACCCCGTGTGAAAGGGCCCTAAGAAGCCGCCAACTGAAGATCCTGCAAAATCCATCACGTCCGGGTGTGTCCGATTCATGGTCCTCTGCTGCACTCAGTGGTTTGGTTGATTGGCCCTCATGTCATTACATTGTCCTGTAGTGTCTTAGGGACCGCAGTGCACAGGGCAAACCAGGAAATCTGCACTCCTGAAAGTGTTGGATTCTGAAGGATCTTCAGCTGGCGGTTTGCTTCGCTACTGCAGAGGTTATCAGTGTAGGCATCTTCTGTACAGGCAACAGTAACATTTAAACATTTATTTTAGTCTCTGTAACAGTACTGAAACACATCCCTGATGTCTCGTTTATCAGATTTCAGTGGTAAAGAGTCTCGGGAAGAAACAGCCCGACAGCAGGACCAACCTTGTGTGAAAGATCTTGTCTTGGAAAGGATGCAGCAGTATAAGAGGGCCTCCCCTGTCCGAATGAAGCTGAATTCTTTGGAAGCCAATGGAGAACAAGGTGAGTGATTCCACAACAGATTCTGTACATGATGATTTAAAGCTCCTCTAACTTTACCCTTACTGTTCCTGTTAAGTCGAAACATTTAAAGTGGATGCAGATGTTCACACTGATGGGGATCTGGCAATGGCTTTGCAACTGGACCATAAGAATCATTCGGGTGACCTACAAGATGAAGGACTCTTCTTCTGTCAGTTGTGCCAGAAAGACCTCACTGCCCTGAGCAGCGTGCTGCGGGAACAGCATGTTAACAGGTGGGGCAAGAGAACTTATCATTACTCCACAGTACTACCTACCTATTTCCTGGGTTTCTGAGACTTCTTTTATAATCTTGCAGGTGCCTGGATCAGAGTGAGGGTGTACAAGGTCATTCAGCTGCAACAGCAGTTCCCAGTTGTCCATTATGTGGAAAACCCTTCACCACAGAGAAGGCCCGTGCCTCTCACCTGAAGCGATGCGCTGCCAAGCTGGAGGTGCCTGCGCAGACATTGTTGCAAGCTGTCCAGAGACAGGCTGCTCATACCAGCACAGAAGTACCAACAGGGTGAGAATGTAAACTTTGCATTATAACTTTCTAAAAAAAATAACTAATTTCAAAAGAAAAACTTAAAAAATAAAAATAAATGTTATGTTTTAGATGGAGGGTTTTACTGCTTTATGTTCCCCAATGGGGACAGAGGTAATCAATTTCTGTATTTGGGGGATCAGTTACTACTACAATAATCGGGGGCTAAATCTTTGCAACATGGACACAGGCGTCAATTAAAACCTGACAAAAATTTTAAGTTTTCAAAATGTATTTTAGCTACAGTTTTGTGCTAAAGTGTGGCCATGAAACAAATGCAATTGGTTCCTTTCCCGGCCCACTCCCAAGCAATATATATTCCTTGTTTAAGGGCCGGTTCACACTGCTGCGAATTTGATCCGTTGCGATTACTCAAATTCGCAAGTCATTTTACTAACATAGTTTTCCATGAGTGCCGATAGAACATTGAACAGAAAGATATAAAATGATCACACTCCCTATGGGGTGTCAGCAAATTAAAACAGCGCTAACAAATATCTGTGCATATTTGACTAAAAGTGAAAAAAATTATTACAACCCATATGTAATGATATATAGTGATAATAAACAATATATACCCAGTTAAGAAATAAAACTCTAAACTGTGACTGTAATAATACAAAACCACCCGTGATTAACTGAAACGTGAAGTGAACGCACTAAAGGTGCAAAATAACAGTCTTTAAAGTAATTCAAAACGTGACAAATAAATAGAACATTGCCGATAATTCAAATAGTACTGTGTACTGTTGATTGCCCTCTGATAGACCTTCTGTAAAATATACAAGCTGCTGTGTGTTTCTTTGCATCACCTCAGTATCATTTTACATACAGGAGACGTATTTGAATTAAAAAATACAGGTATATGCACAAGACGCTAATAGTCCTGTCCTATGCCAATTAGCAGCATTTGGTATCATAACAGGACATAGTATCTAAGGGCTAGTGTCACATACCTTTACACTTGTGCCGCGTATCAGAGATACGCTACGCCACCGTAACTTTTCCGGCTTTAGTTCGAATCCTGAAAGCTTGCGCTCTGAAAGTTACGGCGGCGTAGTGTAATTCTGGAGGCGGAATTCAAATTGACGGGTAGGGGGCGTGATTTATTTAAATGAAACGCATCCCCGCGCCAAATGAACTGCGCATGCTCCGTTTCGAAATTTCCCGCCGTGCTTTGCACGAAATGACGTCGCACCGACGTCATTTTTTGAACTTAGACGTGAGTTACTTCCTTTCCTATTCACGGACGACTTACGCAAAAAAAAAAAAATTTAAAATTTCGACGCGGGAATGACGGCCATACTTAACATGGCAAGTCTATCTATACGCCGCAAAATAGCAGCTTTAACTATCCCCCGGGAAAAGCCGACTAGCGACGACGTAAGAGAATGCGACGGCCGCGCGTACCTTCGTGGATCGATGGAAAAAGCTAATTAGCATACCCAACGCGGAAAACGACGCGAACTCCACCCAGCGTGCGCCGAAGTATTGCACCTACAATCTGAAGGCGTACGAAGCCGTACGCCTGTCGGATCGAAGCCAGAAGCCGTCGTATCTTGGTTTGAGGATTCAAACTAAAGATACGACGTGGCAAATTTGAAAGTACGCCGGCGTATCAGTAGATACACCGGCGTACTCGCTATGTGAATCTGGCCCTAAGAGTCCATGTGATACTAATTATAGTGTGAAAAGGATGGGAGCACAATGTCCAGGGGCTCTGAGGGCTGCCGTCATAGGGGAACAGAAACCTGATTCCAGACTGCAAACAAACAACAAGAAGAGAGGCGCCTCTAAGAGTAGACGTTGGGAAAAAAAAACTCTATTAATTAACATACAGTATATGCACTTACATTTTAGATGTGTAAAAACGAGCATATCAATATCCAAATGAAGTCAGGGTGACCACTTCTGCGACCTGCTTCCTGAATCCAAGCAGCTGCGGCGGCGCTCGCTGGGCTGGTATCGCTTCATCAGGTGGAAGCCGGGATCTGGAGGAACTCTGCGTCAGGCCGGGGCTTGAGAAGCAAAGCAGGGATGGCAGCAGGGAGATGGCGTCACCTGGTAATGGACGCGTTTCCTGAGCTGACGCGCTGCTATGGTAAGGCAAGCCGCACTCCTTTTTCAGCAACAGACTGTTGTTGAAAAAGGAGTGCAGCTTGCCTTACCATCTGACGCTGAGTTCCTCCAGACCCCGGCTTCCACCAGATGGAGTGATACCAGCCAAGCGAGCGCCGCCGCAGCTGCTTAGATTCAGGAAGCAGGTTGCAGAAATGGTCACCCTGACTTCATTTGAATATTGATATGCTCGTTTTTACATACCTAAATGTGAGTGCATATACTGTATGTATACTAATTAAAGTGTTTATCCAACGTCTACTCTTAGAGGCACCTCTCTTCTTGTTGGATGTATTTAAATTATCCTGAGTTGTTTTACTGTTTATGTGGTGAACTGCATTGTCACAGCAAAAAACAGTTACATCCAGAAAAAAAATGATTAATCTGGATTGTACTGAGGATTTCACAGGAGGAAACTTGATTCTCATTACTTATTGGCTTTTGGTTTTTCTCTTAGGGCAAATTGTTTCCTAAAGAATAAAATATAATACATTTGTGCAGCCATAAGTCTGTACACATATGCAAATAAATGCATAAATCTGCCTACATCTTTCTTTTATGGATAAGGCCCCCTTAGCAACTGAGGATGCTGAATGTAGGTGGAGGTCATTCTGTGACATCAGGATGTTGGTATTTCACTTGCATGAATGTGAGCTCTTCTCCAATGTAAAGGATAGCTCCCGAGAGGGAACCTGCACCTGGATCTGACTGCTGAATAACAGCCAACATCCTGCAAGCCTGACAGGAACCTGTGTGCTGTACTTACAAACTAAATAAATTACTCTTTTCTTTTTCATATATATATATACAGCCCTCAAAATTTCCACTTGCCTACTAGCATTTGGCGAGTGGATTTAAGCTGGGGGCGAGTGATGACAGGGCTGCATGACCAATCTCCCTCCAATCTGTGCCTACGCTTAGAGTCCCGATGAGATTAGCGGCCGAAGAGGACAGGTGCATGCTCGGGAAATGTAGTCTGGTGAACCGCGCACAGGCAGAGCAGTATACAGGTGCTCTCCTTACAATTCTCATTAAGCCATGGGACCTCTCTGAGCCTGCCCCCCCCTCCCCCCGACCAATGTAGCTGGAGAGCAGAAAGTAATGAGTGAGGTGGAGGATTGCAAAAATTACCACTCCGGTGCAGCGCTCACTGAAAGTTGCCCTGACATGAGAGCGGCAGCCTTCTAGTTTGTGCAGTTTTCTTCTCCTTGTGCTCTATGTAAGTGTCCAACAGTTTAGCCTGAGCACTGTGAACAGACTGGTCTCAATGTGTGCTGTGCGCTGTCAGTGTGCGCTGTGCTATGGTGTCAATGGCTGTGCAGTTGTGTGGATCTCAGTGCTGGATTGTACTCCCTCCAGCAGTGCTGCAGCTCCTCTCCTCTCTGCCAGCCTGAATAAAAGGGGGAAGTGGGGACATGCAAGCTTGGAGCCGCACACACAGGCTCCTGATGATGAGATGAATGGGAGAGAGAGAGAGAATGGATGGGAGTTGCAGAGGAGACAGCAAGAGAATGGGGAAAAGACCCAGTTCTAGTGCCCTGTCCCTCTGGTCTGCCCCCAGTGCCCTGTCCCTCTGGTCTGCCCCCAGTGCCCTGTCCCTTTGGTCTGCCCCCAGTGCCCTGTCCCATTTTGTTAAAGTTGTTGTTGGTAATATTTAATTTTGTAACTTGATTCTGCATAAAACATTGTCATTCCATGAGATAATCTACGAGGGCGTGTTTACGGGTGCAATTAGGCGCAGGGCAGTGTATGAATTAGGTGGGGCAATTGGTGGCGAGTAACTCTTAAGGCCTGGCTAGTAGCTCAGGACTTGAAATTTTGAGCCCTGTATATATATATATATATATATATATATATATATATATATATATATATATATATATATATATATATATATATATCTCTATTAATAAGGGAAATACTTAATCACTCTTCTGTTTGGACCATATTACCAATGCTGAGGCATTGACTGTTCTTCCTTTGCGGAGGTAGTGGACCTTGGGAGAGCAGTTCCAGCAGTCCAATCCAGCACAGCTGACTTGACACACTTTTTTTTTTTTTTTTTAAAGATATTTTTATTGAATTTTTTGCATCAACATACAAAAGCAAAACTTTGGTTATTCATTGCATCGTAATATTGCAGAAATACACTTGAGTGGTCAATAAACAGATTCCATTTTACATGTCTCTAGCAGTTATTAAATGTAAAGTTACAAGGAGTAGTCGATATGCATTTCTCTAGTTACAGAGTGTACATGGTTTAGTTGCACTGCATCTATAGGAACATTATACAGCAGGTTATCCATTTGGCGTAAGGGTTAAAGGACTGGCCAGCCATCTGCCCCATATTTTGTGAAAGGTTTTGGTTCTTTTCCAAACCTCAAACATGAGTTTGTATAGAGGTATGGAGTCATTAATCGGTTTTAACCAAAGGGATTTTAGAGGTACTTGTGAACCTTTCCAGGACAATAGTATGGCTTTCTTTGCATAGAAATGGAGGATACGAAGAAGTCTCTTTACATGAGTTGAAATGTGGAGATCCCCAAAAATGCTTAGGAGGCAGTTTTTGGGGTGGAGAATGTTTGGGAGGCTTATTGCCAATGAAATGAAAGACCCTATCTCTATCCAAAAGTTCTGAACTATTGGACAGGTCCAGAAACAATGTATAAAGTCAGCCTCTTGACCACAACCTCTAAAACAGTCCGCTGTGGGAGCCAATGCCATTTTATGTAACCTAGCTGGGGTTTAGTGGGATAGATGAACATTTTTTATGTTAATGATACGGTCTTTGGATGATATTACCGAGGTCTTGTATGTATCACTGAATTCTTACCAGTCACCCTTTTTGAGTGTAGAGTCCTGTGACGGTAGTAGAAGATATCCCCGTCAAGCATTCCCTTCTTCCCATAAAAGAAAATCACCCAATATTCCACGAGTAGAAATCCCTGGAATCGCCGAATAATCCACACATGAGCCAAAGCTTAATGCTGGAACCAGACTCTCTTTAATGGCAGCATTCTGCTAGTTATATACAGTTTACAAGCTAATCATCAATCAAAGAACAATGAAATCTCCACCCCCTTTTCACACACTGGGGCTCCCATACAGATTATAGGTAGACACTCTGGTGCCGACCCTGACAAGACACATTTCTTTACATAATGACATCAGTGAAGTTAATTACTACAACAAAGAAATCAGAATAATTAACATGAGCCAATTATCTAATCATTTAGCCTGACGATACAATACACATCTCTTAAGGGTAAACACTGGTCTTCTTCACACACACAATAGATCAATTACCCTTTAGAATAGAGAGCTGTCTGGTGATGGGACATTAACACTTCAACAGTCTGTTATGCAGAGGAATGAATCACTCGGGTCCACATGAAATCACCTTCTACACATAACACACAGACATTAAAATAGCAGGGAGAGAATTAAACTGAAGCATATAGGCAATTGCATAAAAGTCCTTCACAAGTCCATAGAGGCCCATTTTATCTGAGCCACTCGAAATCTAGGGTTGCAGTCAGTCATAAGGGCAGCATATGTGGAGATAAGTTTTGTGGGGTCAGGGTGTCACAGTACTTTCTAAGGCCCCTTTCACACCACTTCTAGCGGCGATTTACCATCAATTTTGCGGCGCTATTTAGCAGCTAGAGGAGCAGTTTTACCCCCGCTAGCGGCCGAGGAAGGGTTAAAAACCACTGCAAAGTGCCTCTGCAGAGGCGCTTTGCCAGCGGTATAGCCGCGGTGCCCCATTGATTTCAATGGGCAGAACCGGTGGAGGAGCAGTATCACTCCAAAGATGCTGCGAGCAGGACTTTTTTTTACCGTCCTGCTGGCGCACCGCTCCAGTGTGAATGCCATGAGGGCTTTCACACTGGAGAGACAGCAGCGGCTGTTTCAGGTCGGTTTGCAGGCTCTATTTTTAGTGCTGCAGCGCCTGCAAACTGACGCAGCGTGAAAGGGGTCTAACTGATGTATAACGGTGGGATTTTCCAAAGAGCCAAACTGGGCACGAATGGCGTGTCAGTGTTTGTAGTAGAAGAACATATATGAGCATGGCAGGTCAAAATCAGCCCACATCTGTTGGAAGGATTTAAATCTTTGTGTGTCATATAGATGGCACAGGTATTTAACTCCCTTGGAGTACCATCGTTGCGGGTCAGGTATAGAGCATAGTTCTTTAAAGTTGAGGTTGAACCACAAAGGGTTATTAGGGGACGTCGACCATGACTCTTTGTGATTTGACACACTTTACCTGAACCTCACTCTTCTAAGATCTCGAGAGATCACAGGAACAAGGGGGTATACTTACTAAAGCTAAAGAGTGCAAAATCAGTCACACTTCTGCATAGAAACTAATCGGCTTCTAACCTCAGCTTGATCAATTAAGCTTTGGCAATAAAACCTGGAAGCTGATTGGTTTCTATGCAAAAGTGTGACTGATTTTGCACTCTTTAGGTAGATTCAGGTAGAGAAGCCTATAGTTACGGCGGCGTAGCTTAGCGTGTTTAGGTTACGCCGCCGTAAGTTAGCTAGGCAAGTACATGATTCTCAATGTACTTGCCTGCTAATATACGGCGGCGTAGCCTAATGCGGGCGGGCGTAAGGGCGCCGAATTCAAATGTGTTGGAGGGGGGCGTGTTTTATGGTAATGAGGCTTGACCTCACGTTTTTTACATTTTTTTTTTAATGCGCATGCGCTGGGCGCCTACATTTCCCAGTGTGCATTGCGGCTAAGTACGCCGCACGGGCCTATTGATTTTGACGTGGACGTAAACGACGTAAATCCCGATTCGCGGACGACTTACGCAAACGACGTAAAAAATTTTAATCTCGCGGCGGGAACGGCGGCCATACTTTAACATTGTTATTCCACCTAATAGATGGAATAACTTTAGGCCTGCTAATGCCTTACGGAAACGGCGTAAAAAAACTACTGCGGCGGCCGGGTGTACGTTCGTGAATCGGCGTAGCAACTCATTTACATATTCTACGCCGACCGCAATGGAAGCGCCACCTAGCGGCCATACAAATAATTGCAACCTAAGATAGGACGGCGCAAGCCGTCTTATCTTAGATATGTTTAAGCGTATCTCTGTTTGAGCATACGCTTAAAGGATCACTAAAGGAATTTTTTTTTTTAGCTAAATAGCTTCCTTTACCTTACTGCAGTACTGGTTTCATGTCCTCATTGTTCGTTTTTGCTTTGAAGTAGCTGTAATTCTGCTGTGATCTCCACACTTCCTGCTTGCCTGGCTCCTTATAACCACAGTACTGGGAGCTTTTCACGGTGGTCTAAGCTGTCATTACTGTGTGTCTAAAACTTAACAGAACCAATCAGATTCATTTTAAAAACAAAACACTGCCCTGGATTTGTTTGTTTTTGTTCTGTGGGTCTCTTTACTTCACAGAAACATGAAACCAGTTTAAAACCGAAAGTGAAACTAGAGGCACATTATATGATTGAATTTAATCAATTTTTAATCATTTTTAAAAGGAATCGGTTAACTTTTATGTCTCTATACCCTTTAAACAGTCATTTCAGCCAAAATTTTTTTTTACTAGTGACCCTTTGACCCTTTAAACATAAGTTGGCGTAGATTCTGAGTTAGGTCGGCTTATCTACTGATAAGTCGACCTAATTCTTACTGAATCTACCTATTTAGCTTTAGTAAATAAACCCCAATGTTTTCTTTTTGGTCAAAGGAATTAAACATTTGTACTTTAAAGAAAATAGACCTTTGCATTTTCATTACATACCTTATCTTTGGTCCTGTGATATCAGCACTGAGTCCCTGTACGTAGATCATGCATGGTAGGAGAGGCCCTACATAGCTAGCATGGTAAACTGATCTAGGTAATGCTCAAATGTAACTCCATGATTAAAATAATTGAAATCAAATGAATGAAAACGGTGGGCTAGGGAAAACAAGGCTGGTGTGGTAATAGCTAGATAATGCTGGATGTCCGCCAGCCAGGAAATGAGGCGGGATCCATCTGACTTGCTTCAGCTTCTAATGCACACTGGGAGAAGTTCACAATTTTGGTATAGGAAAGGAGCCTGTACAACTAAGCAAAACTGAAGGCAAGGCCTTCAGCTTTAAGTTGTAAAGTCAGATTGGAGAATGTTCATCGTTATCAGTAGTATTCCGGGTCTATTTAAAATTTGTACTTAATTTTAAAAAGTCATAAATACCCTGTACATCTCTCACCCCTGCAGGAAAGTCAATGTAAAGAGGAAAGGGGCACCAAAGCAGAAGGAGCCTTCCAAGAGAAGGAAGGTAGCAAAGACTGGAGCTGATATGGAAAATTTGATGGTTGCGATGGCGCTGTCACGTTCTCTGCAAGAAGAAAACTTTTCAAAAAACCCTGAGTACGCTCAGCCTGCCAGACACATCGCTCCAATAGGTACGGACACATCACTCTGTTGCTATTCACTAGTTAAACTACTAAGGTGTGCAAGTTATATTAATATGAGCTGACATTTTTCGGAGAAATTTGTGATCCAATTCAAACTGAGCTGTCTTTTTTTTTTTTTTAGAAAAGAAAAGTCGCCGGAAAAAAAAGGACAAACCGCCTTCTGTCCTGATGGTCCAGACCCCAGAAGAGGCCATGCAGAAGCTTCAGAAGAGGTTTTCTTTGCTGCTGAGCGAGGAACCTGTGGAGAACAACCTCGTTACACTGCCCGCCAGTCACTTCTGGAACATACAGGAAGAAGACAGAGAAACCTGGAGAATACGTGCTGCAAAGAATTGTGTCCTTTGGGACATCAGCAACATGATGGAGACTAGAGATGCAATCACCCTACTATACAGCAGAGCTAAATCCTTCAATAACTCCATGGAAGCCTCCCTTGAAGGTAAACCTGGCCTTGGTATGTAATGATAAAAATTCTTGGGCAAGTGGAAGTATCCCAGATTATGCATACTAAGATATTTATCTATTCTGATGAAGTAGTAATAAAACAAGACCCCATTCACCTCTTTAGCTATAGGAAATGTGGAGAAATTCACCTTCAAATGTCACAACCGAAGCAATAAAATCCTAGCTTTTCCCCTGTTACTTTCAATTGCATGGAAATGTACATGCAATTTGCATACATTTTAGCACAAGTCAATGTGAATTAGGGTGGTTGCTTTTTACTGTCTTAGGACTGTTGGACATGAATAATCAGAACTATAAGCTGTTGCATGGATAACACCATAGGGAGCTCATTGTCCTATCAGTTTACAGTTGCTACACTTCACTAATTGCAGGAAATTTTTGTAGTATAATTGAGCTACTTAAAATGCCTAAAAAGCTTAAGTTGGGTTGGGAGGACAAAGTGTTTTTTTTTAGCTTGGATGGAGTTGAATGAAAAACTTATATAGCGCGGCACATGCGAACTGAATCGCCTCTGGGCTTCTAGTGAGTTGTGCTTCTAGTGAGTAATATAACTGTGCAACTTGTTCCTACAAAAGGTGCTACAGGCGGTTACTCCTATTGCTCCCAACTTACCCACTGGAATGCCAGCAAACCAAACGCACAATGACAAAGTTGCTTCTCCTGCCACCCCGTTTAAGGATCAGAAGCCACTGTCTGTCAGCCAGAAGGATAAACAAGCTTTGCTGGACCTAGCAGAACTAGCAGGAGAAGGTATGACACTGACTCAGTGGAACTTTATACCCAGCAAAGCCAGCAACCAAACAGGTGATCTGAAAATCCAAAAGAAATTCTAAACTGTTTCCTTTGATGTTATTTTTTTACTGAACACTTACTAAACACAATATTTATCCCCAGGCCGAGAATCACCAGTCAGCATTGCATGTAGTGGATTCATTCCTTCTGAAGAAGAAGTGACCAGAAAAGAGAGCCATATTCTTGATCCTAACAAAGTATGTTGATTTAACTCTTATATCACTAGTAGATACAGTGTTGTGGGTCTGTTCACCTCCTATACAAGCAGTGACAGTTAAATGAAAACATACAAACCCTGGGCAAAATTTTTTTTTGTATTAAGATTCACTATTGGATGTACTTTGAGTAGGCGGATGTGCTAAACACTCCAACACATCCATGCTTCACAAAGTTATAATCTGTCCTTCCCTCTCTTGTGCCTCTGCCCATCACATTATGGCGCCAATAGTGAGGCAAGGGCTTCTAAAGCTAAAAAGTTTTTTTTTTTTTACCTTAAAGCGATACTAAAGTCCCATTTTTTCTTTTCTTTAAAAATATCAATGTTTAACTTTCCTGCTCTGTGAAATGGATTTGCACAGAGCAGCCCAGATCCTCCTCTTCTCTGGGTCCCTCTTTGACGCTTCTGGCCCCTCCCTCCTTTTCAGTGCCCCCACAGCAAGCAGCTTGCTACGGGGGCACCCAAGTCGAGCCACAGCTCCCTGTGTCTATTCAGGCACAAAGCCATGGCCTGGCCCGCCCCACCCCTTTTCTCGCCTCATTGGCTCACTGACTTTGACAGCAGCGGGGGCCAATGCCCCCACGCTGCTGTCTCAGTCAATGAGGAGGGGAGTCCCGGACAGCCAAGTTTCTCGTGCAACATCGCTAAATCTAGATGAAGTATTTTTTTTTTTTTTTTTCATTTTAATGCATAAAATCCAGATCACTCAAAACATTTAGGAGTGTGCCTGCCGTGCACCACAGTGCAGCGTTAAATAGGACATCATAAAGAAAAGGTTATTTAGAAAAAAAAAATGATCTTGGTAGAACTAGCATTTTATTATAGCATCACTTAAATTTGCTCAAGAATATAATGTAAAACTCTTTATCTACAGAAACATTTTACAAAATATATACATCAGATTTTTTTCATTTGTTTCTTCTCCATCTTTTATTGTTCTTGGTATTGTCAGAATGCAGTCAATACTCTGATGGCAGATTTCATGGAGATGGTGAATAATCCTCATCTGAGTGATGCTCAGCTGCAGACGGACTGTGGGGAGGTGCTAAGTGTGCACATGTTTGTGTTGTATGCCCGCTGCCCTCTGCTTGTTGAAGCGGTAAGTGACATTTTTTTCATTTTTAACAATAAAAATTACTGTATATACTCGCATATAAGCCGACCCGAATATAAGCCGAGGCAAAAAACTTTAATATAATAAGCCTAGGGTGTCCATGTGCATGCCTCGCTGTGCCCATGCCTCACTGTGCCCATGCCTCACTGTGTCCATGACTAACATGGGAGTCTATGGAAGGGGTGCACGAATTTGAAAAATTGGTGCTCCCTGGCCGTAGGTCCCCCAGACAACAAACTTTGTACACTTGTAGAGAAAGAGTGGGGCTACAGGTGTTCCAAGTTTGGGGTCCAGGGGACCTACGACCGTCCGGTACGGGTCTTCAAATTTACCGGAGAAATTACCGTTTAACATGGGAGTCTACGGAAGGGGTGGCCGGCTTTGAAAAATCGGTGCTCCCCGGCCATAGGTCCCCCGGACAACAAACTTTGCACACTTGTAGAGGAAGAGTGGGGCTATACCAGGTCCCTAAAGTACGGCAGATCAGGCGCAAAAGGTGACTCGAGTATAAGCGAGGGGGGCATTTTCAGCACAAAAAATTGTGCTGAAAAACTTGGCTTGTACTTAAGTATATATGGTAGTTTACAGTTTTTCTGCACATGATTTGTATCTTTTTTTATAGCAAAGACAAAAAATGAAAATGTATATTTTTTATTCTCGTGTAAATTGAAATATTGCATAATAATAGCTTGCATTCTTTTTTGGAGTCAGCAGGTGGAGATTAAGGCTCCATGCACATTGGCTGCTTGCTTGCCCAGTGTGCATGGAGCCTTAGGCTCCTTTTCATCTATTTTTAGGCTCTTCCTTTTATTCTTTTAACAGAAAGACATATTGTTTACAGAACTCAATAACTTAAGTTAAAATTAACATATCCAAGTGAATTATTTAGAACAGTAACTCATTCCTTTGCTAATTGCTTATTAGAAGTTTTAGTAAGACAAATGGAGTCTGAAATTGGCAGCGTCTGTTGTGGCTTTATATGCAAATACCATAAACACTGGGAGGTTAATTTATTAAATGCAAATATACTGTGCACTTTAAGTGCATTTGCTCCAGATCTGAGGGGAAACTCTAAAATGAGGGGAAGCTCTGCTGATTTCTATCATTCAATATGTACAAGCAAAGATGCTGTTTCTTTATTTTCCTGCATGTAATTATGCATTGTTTGCAAAGTGAAGTTTTACCCGTCTCTTTCAGTGCACAGTATATTTTCCTTTTTAGTAAATCAACCCCCATGGCTCTTTCAATTGCCTTGCTACTAAGTCCGATAATAAGTTGCATTATACTTAAAAAATATGTATTCATACCATCATGGAGGTGTTTGGTAGCTTTTAATGTTTTCTTCTATGCTGTCCAGGTACACTCTGAAGGATTCTATGTAGATGAAGCTAGCACGGGTCGTGTGAGACGTTTACTTGTCAATGATGTGTCTGCTGAAGCGGCACTCGTTTTTTCTGCGATTTCTGTACTCTGCCAAGACAGACATCCCCAGCCACTGCCTACCGCATGTTTGCGAATTGGCTCGAAGGTAAGTTACACATGTGCATTTGAATGTTTTCCTTTCACAAAGGAAGATTATGTGGATGGTGAACTATTCTTTGTGTAAAATGATATACTGTATAGAAAAAATACATCTTGTAGGTATAGTTCTAAATCAGTGGGTTTGTCGGCCTACTATATTTAACTAATAGATATATAATATAGATCTTGTATGGACTGACTACCCATTAAAGTAAAATAATATTGAGCAACCAAACTGATAAGAGGCATGGAGGAGCTCAGCTATGAGGAAAGATTAGAGGAGCTGAATTTATTCTCTCTTGAGAAAAGGAGATTAAGGGGGAATATGATCAACATGTACAAATATATAAGTCATACGGGGTCCAGATAGTGAACTTGGTGTTGAGTTATTCACCATAAGGTCATCACAGAGGAAAAGAGATTTATTCTCGAACTACAGAAAGGCTTCTTCACAGTAAGAGCTGTGAAAATTTGGAATAGACTCGCTCAGGAGCTAGTTCTGGCCAGCTTCATAAATTACTTTAAAAAGGCCTGGTTTCTTTCCTAATGCATATAGTATAACTGGATACTTATATTATAGGTAAAGTTGATCCAGGGAATATCCGATTGCCTGTTGGGGGATCAGGAAGGAATTATTTTCCCCCCACTGGAGAAAATTGGATCATGCTTTATACTGTGGATATAGGATTGTGTGTGTGTTTTGTTTTTATTTATTTTTTAGCCAGACTAACTATGCAACTATGTAAGTATTAGGAAGTGACACACTGGGGGTTATTTACGAAAGGCAAATCCACTGTGCACTGTAAGTGCACCTGAAAGTGCAATTGAAGTGCACTTGCTGTAGATCTGAGGGGAAGATCTGAAATGAGGGGAAGCTCTGCTGATTTCATCATCCAATCCTGTGCAAGCTAAAATGCTTTTTTTCCCCTTGCATGTCCCCCTTTAGATCTACAGTGACTGCACTTGAAAGTGCAAGTTCAGTGCACTTGCAAGTTCACTTGTAGTGCAAAGTGGATTTGCCTTTAGTAAATGCCCCCCACTGTCCAAATTCAACCCTTGACCATCTTATAATCACCTCTCCAGCAGCACTCTACTCTTGCTCTCTTTATTTCATGGCTGATAGCTTAGAATATACTGGGCACTCCTAGGTGTGGGGCAGCATGTGAGCTCCTCCAATCATTCTCAACTCCCCCCCTATAACCCAATGTTCGAGCTAAGAGGGAACGGTAACATTACCCCTTCCATGATGTGACAGTGCTCAGTCATGGTGACTGGCTGCTAGGCTTAAGCACTATCACCTGATGGAGGAGATTATGTCACTCCCTCTTAGTTCCAATAATGGGTTTATTAGTAATGGCTACACAAAGTAGCACAGGAGTGCACTAGAGAGGTGAGAAGTACATTGTCGGGGTCGGCTTTACCCAGACCCACAATGGGCACGATGATAGGGTCTCTAGAAAGTCAATTGCACTGAAATACAGTCACAGCCATGAGGAATCATGCCCTCACCCAGTATTTCCTGTACTAAAAATGGGGAATGTGGAAAGCTCTGGTTAAGGCATAGATTACTTACTTGCTTCCTTAGAAGCCAAACCGTACTTGTTTTGTGGACGATTGTGTTCTTGAGATTCTGATAACGAAAGCCAATTTTAGAAATCGTTGTGCTGTCCTTCTCCTATTAATGTGTAATTTTCTTCTTTTTGTCATATGTCTTATAGATTTGGAGTAAAAAGTCTCATAGACACCTGTGAGCTTTTAGTGGGCATGCCCCATGGGTCAGAAGATGTGGCACTTGCAGAAGAAGAAGAGGAGGGTGATGATGGAGAAGAGAGAGAAGAACATTTCCGGGAGTTATTGAAGTCCATGTGGGTGGATGAGGGCGAAGATCTCTTTTCAGAGCAGGAGGTGGTGGAAGCACTTGAGGAAAAAGTTAATGATGGACGGGTTGAGGAGGTGGATTTGGAGGAAATCTATGAATTTGCAGCCACTCAACGCAGAAAGCCAGAGGAACAGCCCACAGAAGCTGAAAGTAGTAGTGAACTTGAAGCTGGATATCAAGACAAGGAGTCTGAAGACCAGTCTCTTTCAGCCAGAAGCCAGCCGGCTAGAGAAGGAACAGCCTATGGATATAGTAAATCAACAGTCTGTCGATTGTCACTCAAAAAACAATATAAAAAATAGTTCTTTAACCTTGTCCCTGTCCAAAAGGATGTGGCATGGTCTCCTCTTCAGAATTCACCGCTTGTCTTAAATCTAACAGCCTAGAGTCTTCTCCTGCAATACCTCCCTTAGCTTCTCCTGCTTGGACCAAAACGCAGCCACCTCCAATTCATTCTGTTTCCCCTGTTCAATCTCCCTTCAAAAGGCACCGTTCTATATCTAATTCTCCAGCGCGTAAATGTTTTATCACACACTCGGAGCCATTGGTACGTCCCTCAGCTGTGCTCAGTGATACCTCTGCTGCAGTTGTACACACTATTTCACTCATATCCCCAGAAAGAGAGGAAGATCCTGAAGCAGACTTGTTCAGCCAGCACAGCCGCACACCTCTCGATGATAGCTTTGACCGTTTATTTTCAGAGACATGTGGCGAGTATGTAGAACCTTCGGGGATTTGTGGATCAAGCTCCCGCGTGCGTGTTGACACTCCTTGCCACGGGCCACCTGTACTTACAAGCTCACCTTCTGTCATTCAGCGTCCTTTTCTTCCAGAGCTTGGATCTTCACCTAATTTTCAGCAGCAAACACGGTCTTTTAGGGCAGTCCTCTTTGTCAGCTCCTGAGAATGGAAATTCCCCAGCCTCCATTTGTAAAGATTCTAAACATAGTGAACCTACCCAGAATTCTAGCAAGGTTTCCTCTACAGCTGTGTCCCAGGAACAAGACATTATCTTGATCCTGTCATCTGACGAAGAGGCAGAGGACAGTGCTCATACTGCTGAAGTTAAAGCACATAGCAGTAAGTCTGGTATATTCACAAGCATTAAAGACTCTCCCACTAGCTTCAGTATACGAAAAAGCAGTGAAGGTCATTCACACATGGATAAAAGCAGCAGTTCAGAGATGTCTTGGTTGATACCTGCTACTCCAATGTCACATTTAATAGGGACAGGAGTTTCCCTGCTCCAAGCATCACATATAATGCAAGCAGCCAAAACATCCAAAGCAGGCAACCATGATGATTCTCGTCATGACTTGGTGTCACCAACTCAGAAAAGCACCTCTCTCGCTGTGACTTTGAACACAACCCAGACATCTTCATTTGCTAGTCGACCCTCATACCCAAGCACCCCTGGAAAAGATCGTAGGGTCCTGCACTAGCACAGGTAGCAAGATTTCCTGTGTCCGCTCATCACCATTGTCATCCATTGCTAGCAGTACTGTGTTTGAAGTTGTGGACAGTGAAGAGGAGGAACCAGTGGCTGAGCCCCAGGCTGACACCAGCACTTGCAGCTTTCAGATGGATTACGATGAGCCACCTATGCCCATTGAAGATGATTTGTGGCAAGAGAGGAGTCCAGAAGGCCTTACTCTTCACCAGACAAGGCCCCTTCTTTGCACGTAACACCAGCCAAAGACCCCGGGACCCTCTGCAGAATGCCTGCACTTCAGGAAAGAGACAGTGAGGCCTGATAAAAGCGAGGACTCTACTCACACTACAGCTTCACAGAGCAAGCAATCAAGCTACCTCAACTCCAAGCTGTGGGATGAGTGGGAGGATGAAGAGCCTGAGTTGCCTGCTTTCTGCCATTGTCTCAGCGAATAACAAAGTCCCGGATGTGCATAAGTTGCTGAGGACCCCAGGTAGGTTTGTCCGCCATGATGTGACAACACTGTAGAACAGGGCTCTCCAAAATGCGGCCCGAGGCCCAGATGCGGCCCTTTGCTAGCCTTTATCCGGCCCTCAGGTTTTTTTTTCTCCCACTGATATGAGGCACTATTCTTCCCACTGACTCCAGCAAGGGGGGCACTTTTTTTCACTGATACCAATAATGAGATGCAATTACTCCTACTAACAGAGGCACTACTCTTATCCTACTGATCGCAAACTACAAGGCCATTTTTATACTCTCAACCACAGCTGGGGCTCTGGGCTTTTTCTGCCCCAGCTGGCCACAATCTGGCACTCCTAAAGGCTGAAGAACAATAAACTGGCCCTTTGTTGAAAAGTTTGGAGACCCCTGCTGTAGAACCATGAAAATGTATGTAACAAAACTTTATAAATAAAATTACAGTGCGAAACTCAGTGACCAAATCACAGTAAAAAAGTGTTGTGATGAGACTTTGAAGTGAGCAATCTGCTTGTAGTTGGGATGCATTACATAAAAAAGCGTTGCCATTTTTCTGTGGCCCTACGTAGTATTCCTAACAAGTCATCTCTCTTCTCTTTTAGTTTCTATTGTGCGCAAGAGAGAGCTGCCACCGAAGGTTGCTATCACCCCACTACCGAATTATTCAGACATGGACACCCCAGACTTAAAGAAGGAATTAAACAGGTAAGTAAACGGCACTGTTTGCCCCCCACCTTTTTTTCTGATATCTTACTAATTTATTTAAGGAATGTGTAGGATAAAATTAATGTTTTCGCTAGTGCAGGAGCTTTGCACCAAAATGGCTAAACTGCTGTATTTATTTTTATCATCGAATGAGAACGCAATAGTGTGTATGTCAGCCTAGAAAAAAAGTTTTTTTGTGTTTTGCCATATATAATTTTTTTTCCTGTTACTCAGGTACGGAGTGAGAGCCCTTCCCAAGAAGAAGATGGTGCTGAAAATGAAAGAAATATTCAGTTACACACATCAGGTCATGAGCTCCGATTCTGAAGAGGACATTTCCTCATCACAGCCTGGCAGAAACATAATCAGTGCAGTCCAAAGTCAGCGTCTGCCTGCGTCCAGCAAACAAAGCGCTCCATCCACAGCTACAACCACCAGCATTTCCCTGACACAGATGGGGAAGAGGACAACAACTGTATGTGCAGCACAGGAAGCAGACAGTGGAGATGATCAGCCACCAACAGCATCACAGGAATCTACAACATCTTCTGTGGCTGCAAGTGACACCTCTTCTATATCCCACAGGTAATAAGAAGCATCACTATTACTGTAACCACCCACACATGTATGAGTAGGTACAGGGCAGATATGTATTTATAGCTGCATTTTACAATACAAAATCCTCCTCTTTCATAGCTTTCTGTACATCCTTTATTTTTTTCATTTAGATTTAGAGCAGACCTAAAGTAAAAAAATAATCGCACCTTCCTCAATCTACTGTCATTTTAAAATTCAGCTAAACACTCAAATACTTATCTATACCCTGGGGCGAGGTCAGCCTGAAACCAGCCAGTCACTGTTCCTCAATTCCACTTCTCAATCTTCTCTGCAATTCTGTGCGTGGCTAAGGCTGATTGCTTGACTTTGAGTGCCTAATTATTGTTTGCAATTGAATAGGCAACCATGACCCAAAAATCAGACCTACACTTTTGTTTGTAATACAGTGCACCACAGCACACAATAGTGCCTAACCGTGTGTTGCAGCACAGGTGCGTTCTCTGCATAGGTGTGAACAGAATTTTGGGGCTCCTTGAACAGCATCAGGCATGGGCCCCCTGGAGCAGAGAAACCAGGGGGGTGCAGCAGCTGAAAATTGAGAAGCGGGGGTGATGCAAGTTGAGAAGCAAAAAAAAGGGGGGGTGCCATCTGGGGACCACCGGGGGCCCCTTAGAGGTCTTCATCAATTTAGGCCAATAAGTATTCTGCTACATATTTTTAGGAAAGAAAACAACCTTTAAGCCTATGTTGATGGTTTGCGCAAAAGTTTATGCGTCTACAAACTATGGGATATTTTTGTTTATTTTCATTTTATTTATTTTGGCAGCGATCGTCGACTCAATAGTGGGATTGCGATATTGCGGCGGACAATCAGACTTACTGACATGTCAAGGAGAACCAGTGACACTAATACAGTGATCAGTGCTAAAAAATATTTTGTGCCGGCATTCGGACACTGGACACCACCTGACACTTTTTGGGGACCAGTGTCACTAATATAGTGATAAAAATAGCTCTATTTATGTATATAGTGATAAAAATATAGTCCTAAAAATATACACTGTCATTAATGACAGGCTGGGAAGGGGTTAATGTCATGGGCTATCAAAGGGTTAACTTTGTGCTTAGCTAGTGTTTCTGTGTACTATAGGAGGTGCTTTCACTAGGGGAAAAAGGTTCCTGCACTATGGGAAACAAGTGGTACCCAATCATGTGATCACTATGTTACTGATGATCGTGATGACTTGCAGTATGAAGATAGAAATGTTCCTCTTGAGAAAAGAAAAAGATCCTGGATGGCCGCACAACATAGAAGGCATCTTTATTGATATGAAAAAATAAGTAAAATCCAAAGGGAAAAACAGGGAGAACAGCTAACACGTTTCACACCTTTTCATGAAAAGGCGTGAAACGCGTTAGCAGTTCTCCCTGTTTTTTCTCTTTACAGGAAGTGACTGCATTTGGATTTTACTTATTTTTTCACATCAATAAAGATGACTTCTATGGTGTGCGGCCGCCCAGGATCTTTTTCTTTTCTCAAGCTTGTGCAGAGCCAGCACCTGTGATTTCCATTTCCAGGCTGGAGCGGCAATCTTTGTTTCAGGAATGTTCCTCTGTTTAATACTGTAACTATCAGATACAATTACAGTATAAAATAGTAAATTTAAAAATAAAAGCAATGTTTTTGTTTACATATTTATGTCCGCCTATAGTTAAAACACAGCAGTGTTTTTTATTAAAACTTTGTAACAAATAAAATCTTTTTATGTCAACAGTAAAATTATAAAAATGATTTAGGTATGCAAATTAGCAAATGAGGTTTAGCGTGAGCATTAAAGCGTCAGTAGTCTCTGGCAATAAAAGGGTTACTGCCACTTTGCTGAAACTTCTGCAGTGATAAGAATCTTTGCAGTGTCCTTGGTGACTTCATCCTCCTCGGTGACGTGCCACACTCTGTGTATCATAATTAGGCAGAATTTTGACTCAGCTGTCCATGATTCAGGGCATACTGCAGGGTAAGAATAGTATTTACATAGATCTTTACTCCCACGCGGTGAGACACATTCACAGATTACACGATTAAATTTAACTGTAATGAAATGACATTGTGTCAACAGGTGAAATTATTAGCTTTAAGCCAGAAAATGGTCTGTATAGGCTGGAGCCCTAAAACCTTCTGAGTTTTGCATCTCTCCTTAACCACTTCAGTACAAGGCATTTTCACCCCCTTCCTGCCCAGGCCAGTTTTCAGCTTTCAGCCTTGTAACATTTTGAATGACAATTGCGCTATCGTGCGACGTTGTACCCAAATAAAATTTTGATACATTTTTTTTACCCACAAATAGAGCTTTTTTTTGGTGGTATTTGATCACCTCTGCATGTTTTATTTTTTGCGCTATATAAACAAAAAAAGACCGACAATTTTGAAAAAAACACAATATTTGTTACTTTTTGCTATAATAAATAAAAAAAACATTTCTTAGTTTAGGCTGATACGTATTCTTCTACATATTTTTGGTAAAAAAATCGCAATAAGCATTTATTGATTGGATTGCGCAAAAGTTATATTGTCTACAAAATAGGTTATTGATTTATGGCATTTTTTAATTTTTTTTATTTTGTTTTACTAATAATGGCGGTGATCTGCGATTTTTATCGGGAGTGCCACATTGCGGCAGACACAAATCGGACACTTTTGGCTATAAAAATACACTGATTACTGTGTAAATGTGACTGGCAGGGAAGGGCTTAACACTAGGGGGCCATCAAGGGGTTAGTTGTGTTACCTAGGGAGTTATTCCAACTATAGGGGGAGGGGACTCACAAGGGGAGGAGACCGATCGGTGTTTCTCTGTACTGGGAACACACCATCGTCTCCTCATCTCTGACAGGACGTGGATCTGTGTGTTTAAACACACAGATTCACAGTCCTGCTGTGTTAACAGGCAATCGTGGGTGACCGGTGGACATCGCGGCCGCTCAATTTTCCGGGGAAGCCGAGGACGTCATATGACAGTGACCCGCAGGGGCGGAGGGTTTCTGCCACCGTCATATTACAATGCCTCGAATGGCAAGTGGTTAAAGTGGAATTCATGCAAAAACTAAAATCCCTGCTTCTATAGACACCACTGATCTAACACTAACCTATCTACCCCTGTAAAAATTAATTAGTATACATACCTTTTTGGGCTGTCAGTCGCGGCTTCTTTGTGTAGGTGGGCGCTCTGAGCATGCCGCTACTAACCGCATCATGCCGTTAGTAACGTCATCGCTGCTCCGGGCAGTCACAGCGCCGGAGCAGCGATACCCGGAAGTCACTCCGGGTATCATGGTGGCGACAGAGGAGGTGTCCGAGGACCGCTGCGGGAGCTTCGTTCTCAGGTAAGTTATTCATAATGAGCTAGTATGCTAAGCATACTCATTATGTCTTTGTCTTGCAGGGTTTTTTTTTTTTTAAGAGAGGGTTTACTTCCTCTCTAAATATCACCCTAGCATGCCACAACTGTGTGCATTTCATACAACTTCAGAGTACTTGCAGAGCACCCCCATTCACTTGAATAGGTCACGGTTGGCAGGTGCTAACCCCACTGAAAGGGACAAGGTTGAATTCCTGCCGAAGCTGCAAAGCAAGGAGCAGTTGAGAAAAAAAAAAAGGAGAGAAATCTTAAAAAAGAAGACTAATGCAGCCATCACATCTAAGAATTTTTAAGCTGCAATATAATAAATGTTTGTTTTTGGGTTTAATACTGCTTTAACCTCCGTGGTGGTATGATTCTTTCAGATTTTTGGTGCTGAAAGCGGGACAATTGTTTTGCATGGAAATTTGGCGTTTTATATTGTAGGCCTGTAATTCTTAGGAATAACTCACTTAAATCTGTCCAAACAAGAGTCTAGTAGACATCCCGGGTATGATAAAGTTTGAAACACAAAATCACAATATATAATTATAACAAATAATAATGTAATTATAATAAAAATTATTCAATAATGTAATCAAATCAAAATCACTGAAATTTGCTCAGTTGCAGAATTGTCGCTGTCATTACTTTTATTTTTTATGACGAATTTCCCCACAAATCGGTATCGCTCAATTCTGCAAGTGATTCTAATTTATTATCCCTTCTAGCTGCTCTAAAATCACTTTTGACATAAAGGGACACTTTTTGGTTGCTTTGGCCAATCTACAGTTTCCAGGCAGAAAGAACAGTCTTTATTATATAAAAGTACATGCAGGTCACTGGGCAGACCACTAGGGACAAAGGGGGTGTGTATTTATTTTATACAGTACTGTAATCTATAAGATTACAGTATACTGTATGTGTACTGTGTTTTTATTTTTTGAATTTGGCGCAGATCTCGCCCCCCCGTGCGTCGCAGGAAACGGAGCTCGGCGGCACACGGGCACTGTGTGAATCGAGCGGGGAGACATTGCAGGATCCAGGGGACAAGGTAAGTAACTCTGCCTGGATACTGCGATGCAATCCTGAGTCTGAATTTCGCTAATGGTACTGGATTTCCACCCAGAACACCAACCAATATTTTTTATGAGAGAAAAAAAAAAATCTTTAAGGCTACCAGAGGGCCAGAAGTGTATTTTACTAAAGTTTTTTTCCCCCCTCCATTATGGGCCATTGTGGGTTTGTAAAATGTACCACCTCTCTCTACAGTTCCAACACCAATGAGTTTGAAACGGCGTTTGCAGATGAAGACGATGAGGAGTTGGTGCCGGCTTCTCAAGCAGCCAACAAAGAGGCACTGACAGTCGAAGCATTGAGAAAGTTTATAGAAGATCGTCCTGATTTACATAAGCGTATCTTGCTCTACCAGCCTCTGGACCTGGCAGCCCTTCATGCCGAGCTTAAGCAGAATGGGATTAAGATAGCTGCTGGGAAGCTATTGGACTTTCTGGATGCGCACTGTGTGACTTTCACAACTGCCACCGCGCGGAAGGAAAAGAAGAGCCGCGGGAAGAGGAAAGCAGGAAAGCGTTACTGAATTGTTTTAAAGGGTCAGCCCTCCAAAAACTGATAGGTGAACTATGGGTGGACACTGGTGTACCTGATCACTATTTTATTTTATTTCATATATATATATATAATGTGTGTGTGTGTATATATATATATAATCTATTAAGGGGTTCCAGAGGCAAGATCCCTGACCAAAGTCTCAACTTTCCCTACATTTAACATGGAGACTTACGGCTGCTGTGGTCGTTTATATGTGCCTGTTGTATTCTCAATAATGTGAAATTAATGAAAAATCCAACAGGGAAACTAATTATGTCTGTAGAACACTGTTTCTCAGCTCGCGTCCCAACAGGTCATGTTTTCAGGATTTCCCTCGGTTAAAACGGCTGTGGTGACTACTAAGGCAGTGCAACTGATCAAATCATCTGTGAAAAATAACGGAGAGCCTGAAAACATGACCTGTTGGGGCGCCTTATGGACTGGAGATGAGAAACACTGCTGTAGAAGGTGGGAGGAGCTGGGAGCTCAAGGGCTGAGATTTTGCTGCAAAGTCCCAGTGAGATATAGGAAACCAGTTGAATTACTACAGTTCATCATTTAACCAGGAATTACAGTTTTAGGTGGACTGACATTTTAAGACAGAGGGGTTATTCCTTCAATGTAAATATATATTGTAATTGTGTATCAAATTATGTATATGGATTTTAAAGAAAAAAAATGAACGTGATGGCTGTTTTGTTTTGGATTTAATATGTAATAAATATGAATGTTATAATGACTGGTTGCACTTCAGCAGAGCACAGATATGCTTTATCAATGGCCCTTTAAAGTGGTTGTAAATCCTTAAAAAAAAAAAAAAAAAAACTGCAAGACAAAGGCATAATGATGCATAGCATACTAGCTAATTATGAATTACCTTAGATCGAAGCCTGGGGGGTTACTTAGGTGTATCACGGCTCCAGCTTTGTGATTGTCCGGAGCCACGATGATGTCACTCCAGCGCATGCGCGCGGCAGCTGCCGGTAATGGAACACGGACTGAAACAATAGCACATAGGTGCCATTGCTTCAGTTTGCCCCAGTGCGCATGTGCCGATGATATCGGCACATACAGGGGATATCTCCTAAACCCGTAAAGGTTTAGGAGATATCCTGGGTAGCTACAGGTAATATAGGCTTACCTGTAGCGTAAGGTGGTCTGTAAGGGTTTACAACCACTTTAAGTGTATGTCTGGTCAACATGAACTTTAAAAAAAATCCTTTAAGTACGCCTCTGCAATACTTGCAAATTACCCCATGTTGTGTCTCTAAAACCCCTACAGAAAAATACCTATTAATCTGTAAAAATACAGTTCCTAACTTCCTATGTGAACTGAAATGCTGCCTCTGAAACTCCAGTGTTGCCAGCCCTGCCCAGGTCTCTCCTGTTAGACTACAGATCACCTCCTCATCTCCTAATCTCCATAACATAAAGTGTTATGTAGAGTGTGGTAGGGCTTGTGATTTTAGTGCAGCAGAAGGAAAGTTGTCGGCCTACTACAAAAAGCTCGGAGCACACTGGATTTCTGGCATATCCAGGTATTTTTATGTAGTTGTAGCATTTAAAGGGGTTGTAAACCTTCCTGTTTTTTCACCTAAATGCATCCTATGCATTAGGGTAAAAAAACACCTTGCACTGTCCGGTCAGCCAACCCCCCCGTTTTACTTACCTGAGCCCCGAATTTCAGTGGGCGCGATCCCGCATCGCTCTCTCCACTGCTTCTCGACTCTTCATTGGATAGATTGATAGCAGCGCAGCCATTGGCTCCAGCTGCTGTCAATCAAATCCAATGACGTGGGGGGCAGGGCCGAATCATACACTCGGCGGCTATGGACGCCGAATGTTTAACACGGGAGCGCGCCCGCAAAGTAACCCCCTCGGGAGAGAGATTCCCAGAGGGGGTTATCTGTTGCGGGGAGGAGCCACGAGAGCCGCCGTGGGACCCCAGAACAGGGGCCACTCTGTGTAAAACCAACTGCACAGTGGAGGTAAGTATGACATGTTTGTTTTTTTGTTTTGTTTTTAAGTGTCACTTTAAGCCATACAACATGGGGATATGTGCATGTATTGCAGAGATGTACTCAATCATTTTTATTTTACCCAGATATTTACTTTAAGCCTTGGCGGATGATTATCGGGGGATACAGAGGGTATGACTGCCCTTGGATGCATAGGCCATATAACCATTCTGGTCCCTTGCTCACAATAAATGATGTACATGATACAGCAGTATTTTCCTTGAAACTCTTATTTCCTTTCTGTGTTTTTCTATTTCGGTGTCTAGTAGTCGCCTTATTAGAATGATTTTAAAAAATGCCCATTTTTTTTTTTTTTTTTTTTTAGTTCAGATTTAGCTTCCTGTCAAACATTTTTGTATAAATTGGACTAAGTTTGAATCTCATCAAATAATGTGTGGTTTTCTTTGACACCTATGATGACATTATCCTACATTATAATTGGTATTACAGGACAGGAAGTCAGCTGTAGGAAGAAAAATGTCTCATTTAAAAAAAAAAGAACTTTATCTCAATTATCTCCCATTCTGTTACGTTCCTGAAACCTATATATTTGATGACGTTAAAATGTTATCATTAAAAGTAAATATGAATTCCAGCAGTGAGTGTCCCCACATTTTTATTATGGAATGTGTGCTTTGTTAGCTTGGAAAGAGCAATGGATTCAGCGAGCATCTGCAGAGCATTTAGCACATTTTGTGGCGCACAATTGAAGCCTATAATTGCACTTCTCTAAATACTTTTTTTCCCCTATGACTCATCCATCTCATCACTTGATGTGTGGGTTCTCTTCTGTCATCGGTGGTGGTTGGGTCCTGAATGCTGCAGAAACGCGTGGCCCCGGCAGCACTCTCCTGTGAACCCTGTGAAGCTTGAAGAAATACCCCCAGGGGATGGGTCATTCACACATTGGGCTCACAGGATGAGGGTTAAATGACATGGGGCCATTCAAATTAGAATAGAGGCTGGTGCTGAACCTCGGAGCAGTGAGTCTGCAGGGGCACATCCATTAAAAACAGGGTGAGTATTTAACAAGGCCTGGGGACAGGCCCGGACTGGGACAAAAAATAGGCACGGGCATTTTAGACTGAGCAGCCTGGCATTGCTTCAAGGCGGTGGTTAATGATGGGATGTGGGGTTCCAGCACCTTGTACCTCTGGACCCCTTTACATTACACAGCACCCTGCACCTCTGGACCCCTTTACATTACACAGCACCCTGCACCTCTGGACCCCTTTACATTACACAGCACCCTGCACCTCTGGACTCCTTTACATTACACAGCACCCTGCACCTCTGGGCCCCTTTACATTACACAGCACCCTGCACCTCTGGGCCCCTTTACATTACACAGCACCCTGCACCCCTTTACATTACACAGCACCCTGCATCTCTGGACCCCTTAACATTACACAGCACCCTGCATCTCTGGACCCCTTAACATTACACAGCACCCTGCACCTCTGGCCCCCTTTACATTACACAGCACCCTGCACCTCTGGCCCCCTTTACAATACACAGCACCCTGCACCTCTGGATCCCTTTACATTACACAGCACCTTGCACCTCTGGGCCCCTTTACATTACACAGCACCCTGCACCTCTGGGCCCCTTTACATTACACAGCACCCTGCACCTCTGGACCCCTTTACATTACACAGCACCCTGCACCTCTGGGCCCCTTTACATTACACAGCACCCTGCACCTCTGGGCCCCTTTAAATTACACAGCACCCCGCACCTCTGGACCCCTTTACATTACATAGCACCCTGCACCTCTGGACCCCTTTACATTACACAGCACCCCACAGTTTGTTACACAGACACCCCCCTAACACTTCTGGACCCCCTGCATGTAACACTGGGGGGAGACATGACATGCGGCCCACGGGCATATTCCAGTCCGGGTCTGCCTGGGGACCATTTTTTTTGTACTCAGAAATTTGAATTCGATTTTACCTATCAAGACAGAAATATAGAAGCTGACCGTCTTTGGGGTTGTCACGCTGGGCTTGGCTTTACTACCAAGTAAGCCATTGACCAAAAACTTAGAAGAAGGGGAGCTTAGATTTACTGGAACTTAGAAGCCTACAAGGTAGGTGTATCTAGGATCAGAATTGGGGAGAATGAGCAGGGTCACCCAATCAGCTTGTGTTATTTCATTGGTGAAACCACTGTTTCTTGCACATGATTGGATGATTGACGTCAGCAAAGATTTACTTTTTCACTAATGCCTCGTACACACGACCAGTTTTCCCGACAGGAAAACTGCCATGAGAGCTTTTAGCCGGGAATCCCGTATGCTCCATCGCAGTTTTCCCGACAGGAAAACTAAAATAAAATAAGAGAACATGTTTTCCCGGCGGACTTTTTCCCGTCGGGGGAAAAAAAGGGGCGTGTGTATCCTTTTCCAAAGGGGCAAAAAACGTGCATGCTCGGAATCAAGTATGAGACGGGAGCGCTCGTTCTGGTAAAAACTAGCGTTCGTAATGGAGATAGCACATTCGTCAGCCTCTGACTGAAAAGCACGAGGCTGAAAAGCGCGAATCGTCTCTCACCAAACTTTTATTAACACGAGAATCAGCAAAAGCAGCTCAAAGGGTGGTGCCGTTTGAATGGAACTTCCTCTTTATAGTGCCGTCGTACGTGGTGTACCTCACTGCGCTTTGGACAGGCGGTATTTGGCCTGTGTATGCAAGGCAGGCTTGAGAGGAATCCCGTCAGGAAAAACGTATTTTTTTTCCTGCCGAGAAAACCGGTCGTGTGTACGCGGCATAAGTTAAATGAACATTCCCTTTACTAAGTGAATGTACTCTACTCAATTAATACATCAATCCCACTGTCTTTCCAAAGGCAGGACGGTTGGACACTTTGGAGAAAGCGGTGTCGCCCTCTTGTCTGACATGTTCTGGTTCAGAGACTCGGAAAGTATAGAAGCCAGAGTGTCGGCATACTATGCTGTCTACTGTCCTTGTTATGCTTTTAAATGTATACTTTGATGAAATCTTTTTGACAAGTTAAAGCGCTACTGTCCCTTTCCATGTTGAAGGTGCCACCAGATGTCCTCTCCTTCCAGGTTGGACAACGCTCAGCATCATTCAACCACTTCCTGTGAGCCCATGCTGTCAGCGGCACTCCATCTGACAGTGTGTAATCACAGAGCCAGAGCGAAATGCTGCATAGATCGGAGCACTCGCATGTGACAGCGCAACCAGCATTGAGGATCACTGTGCTAAAAAAGATGAACAGCGGACCAATCCTATGTGAGTGCATTATTTTCAGTTTTTTAGTCTAATAAAATGTTCAGGAAGTACAGAAAATATGTCCTTGTCACTTCCTGTAAACTAAAAATAGATGCAAAAATTTAGCTTTTAGATTCATACTGTATTTTTTATTTTTTTTATGGACCTAAACGTGTTGTAGCCGATGATTCCATGCACAAGGCAGCTTTTGGATCTGTTTTATAGAGCAGTAAAAAATCGCAAAAATCCCACATTCGCCAAAACGGCTGATTATTTTACACTGTAATTGTGGAAACCCTTGTACAGTAATACTTCGGATTGCGAGTAACGCGGTTAACAAGCGTTTTGCAATACGAGTTAATATATATTTTTAAAATCTGGACTCAGTTTGTGAGCAGGATTCAAGCCTCTGCGGTGTGCAGTACCTCATTTGGCCAGAGGTGCGGGGGCGCCAGTGACATTCGTAGCTGCTCAGGTGCACCATAGAAGTCACTGTGGAATGAATTATCTGAGTTTCCATTGACTTCTATGGGGATACTCGCTTTAATATACAAGTGCTTTGGATTAAAAGCATTCTTCTGAAACGAATTATGCTCGTAATCCAAGGTTCCACTCTACTAAAATTTGCATGCATGGCTGACATGTAAATAATAATGTCTAGAGCAGGGGTCTCCAAACTGCGGCCCGAGGGCCAGATGTGGCCCTTTGCAAGCCTTTATGTGGCCCTTGGGGCACTATTTCTCCAACAAGCAGTATTTTTCCCACTGATAACAACAAGAGGGCACTAGTTCTTCTACTAATATCAATGATGGGATACTATTCCTCCTACTGATAGGGGCCCTACTCATCCTACTGATAGGGGACCTACTCGTCCTACTGACCACCAACCCTGAGGCCACATTTATTCTCACTGAAGCTGGGTCCAGAACATTTTCTGCCCCCCGCTGGCCACAATCCGGCCCTCCTTGAAGTTTGAAGGACAATAAAGTGGCCCTTTGTTTGAAAAGTTTGGAGACCCCTGGTCTAGAGGGCGACACCGCCACTAGTTACTATTGATGCTTAAATGATGGCCTGAATGAATGAGCAATGGACAACTGAAGGCTGATCATTCTGCACATGCGTGTCGGCCAACGAATGACTGATTCAGGGCCAACATGCATCTTTGTTGCTAGAATGCAGGTAGCTCAAGTCTAACGTACTAGCAACTAGTAGTGCCCATTTGCACGGTACTGTTGTATGTATGTAAACATTGCAGAAACATTTACTGCATACAGCATATGGACAACATTTTCACGCAGGATCTTGTTACTAAGCCCTGAAAACAGGATGTAGGATTGATGGGCAGATTTTAGTTATTAGTTTGCATGAGCCCGAAGCCCTATCAACTACAATTTAATAAGGATGAACAAAGGCAGACATAGTCCAGTTTGTTATGACGACCATGTTCATAGATACAGTGGAGGCGTAAAGCCCCTTTCACATGCGAACTGTCAAGCAGTTGAGATGAGTGCTGGACAAACATATACAGTGGTACCTTGGATTACGAGCATAATTCGTTCCAGAAGAATGCTTGTAATCCAAAGCACTGATATATCAAAGCGAGTTTCCCCAAAGGAAGTCAATGGAAATGCAGATAATTTGTTCCACAGTGACTTCTATTGCATGCAGTACCGAATGTGGCCTGAGGTAGGGGGGGCGCCAGAGACACTCAGAAACCGCTCTGAGCCATTCGGAGAGGCTCGTAAACACTCGGGAATGCACTGTTTCCGAGTGCATCCGTGCGGCTCCGAGTGTCACCGGTGCCCCCCGCACCTCTGGCCAAATGCGCTACTGCACACCGCAGAGGCTTGAATCCTGCTAGTTTTCTGAGACAACGCTCGCAAACCGAGTCAGGATTTTTTTTTAAATAATAGCTCGTATTTCAAAACGCTTGTTAACCGCGTTACTCGCAATCCGAGGTATTACTGTACACATTTTAGCAGCTGCCTGCTACTATGCTCCAAGAGGTGAGTGGGGCAAGGCATCAACCGGGCCCAATGGATGCAGTCGGAGCAAAGTGAAGAAGGATTTCATAGTGAAATCCAAACAGGAGGTGACACATTCCCTCCCGATAGCCTAACTGTGTTTCGGCTGATGCTGACAATGCAGTTCACTGCGGATTGAGAGTAAAGGGCTAAGGCGAAATGAAAGAGGCCTAAGTGCAGACACAGTGGGACATGAAGTGTGTTATTTCCTGGATTACCAGGTTAAAGGGGTTGTAAACCTCTGTGTTTTTTCACCTTAATGCATCCTATGCACTCTCTGGTCCCCCCAAGCCCCCGTTTTACTTACCTGAGCCCTGAATCTCCGTGTGCGCGATCCCTGGATGCTTTCCCGCAGCTCTTGTGGGCTCTTCATTGGATGATTGATAGCAGCGTAGCCATTGGCTCCCGCTGCTGTCAATTAAAGCTGAGCTCCACCCTAAAGTGGAACTCCCGCTGATCGGAACCCTCCCCCCTCCGGTGTCACATTTGACACCTTTCAGGGGGGTGCAGATACCTGTCTAAAGACAGGTATTTGCACCCACTTCCGGCCACACAGTCTTGGGCAGACTGCGGGCATGACGTCACCCCCCCCCCCCCCCCGTTGTGATCTGGGAACACTCGGCTCTCAGTACACAGCGGGAGCCAATCGGCAGGCGTAGCGTGACTCGCGCATGCGCCGTAGGGAACCGGGCAGTAAAGCCGGAGCGCTTCACTTCCTGGTTCCCTCACAGTGGATGGCGGGGGCAGCAGAGTGATGAGCGATCGCTCGTCCTCTGCTGCAGACGGCGCTGGACTCCAGGACAGGTAAGTGTCCTCATATTAAAAGTCAGCAGCTGCAGTATTTGTAGCTGCTGGCTTTTAATATTTTTTTTTTTAGCGGAGCTCCACTTTAAATCGATGACATAGCGTGTCGGGGGCGGAGCAAAGTGATACACTCGGCGGCTATGGCTGCCGACTGTATCACACGGGAGCATGCCTGCAATCTACCCCCCTTGGGAGAGAGCTTGCCAGAGGGGGGTTAGCTCTTGCGGGGAGGAGCCGAGACAGCCGCCGAGGGACCCCAGAAGACGAGGATCGGGGCCACTCTGTGCAAAAAGAACTGCACAGTAGAGGGAAGTATGGTATGTTTGTTATTTAAAAAGAAAAAATAATTAAACCTTTACAACCCCTTTAAATTAAAAGAGAAAAAAAAAGATAAAATATAAATAATATAAAGCTTTAGATAGACTAACAAAAAAGACCTGCAGGAGGTTGGTAAGGATCCACTGGGTGGTGATACATAGCTGGACCAAACTAAATAGTCCATGGATAATAAGTAGGGATCACTTTTTAAACATGCAGAGAGTGTAGCTGGTCCAAGATGTATACAAAGTAGCTGAGCATCATTCATGCACATAGCTAGCTCTGTCTTCTTCTTTGTGTGGTTTATAACTTCCTGAGTGTGACCCGTGTTCTCTGCACACTCCTGTAAATGTATATATTTAAACACACAAAATGTCACCACTGGAGGGTTACCGCCTATCAGATGTACTGTGTATGAGCTGAATGGAGGATGGGACTTACCTCTGCTGCTGTAACTGACCTCACTTTCATTAAAGTCATCTGTATTAATATAGTGTATGTAAATCCTAAAAATTACCTCTTATTTTTGCTGCCTTTTGATCTTCAAGGGAATTCAGTAGAAAAAAAAGTTCATCCAATCCCCCCATAGAAGAGCGGAGATCTGACAGGGCGGTCCCTGCACAGTGTGCGGGGACCGCCCTGTCATCTGCCGGCTCAGCGGGGTTCAACGGAGCGATCCCCGCTGAGCAAGCAGATAACACATGTACGGATCCTCACAGGATCTGTACATATGAAAGGGGCCTTACACTTGTTGTCAAAAATGCTGTCTGCTTCACAAAAAAACAAAAAAACAAAACGGAAAAAAAGGCGCTGACTCAAAAAAATGTGTTGAATACTATAGGCAGCAGCTTGAGTGGGATAAGCACAAAAAAGCAAATAGAAAAAATGAAACTGCGCCAATTGTGACGGAACTTGATGGGGAAGCTAAAGCCTCGTACACAGTGTTCAATTGTTGGAAAGGGATTGTCTGTTGACAGACTTGTCCTAAATTCTTACCGTTAATACGCTTCTTTAGACAATTGTTTTTCGATTTTCAGCCAACGAATGTTGGATAGCAGGCTAGTAAATTTTCGGCGAACAACGCCTCCATGTCTGATTTTTTTATGGTCAGTACACAAATCCGTCACACAAAAGCCGAATGTACAAACACGCATGCTCGGAATCAATGCTCAGCAAACACAAAATTGGCAGAAGGGGCCCAATGGGTGACACTCAACAGCTGGAATTCCTCGTAGTACGTCACTACGTTCGTGTTTGTGGCACAAAAATTGTGTAACGTTAGTAGGCAAGACAAGATCCTGGCACAAGATCCTTTTGACAAAAATCAGACACTCGGTTGGCCAACAATCGTACCGAGTATGAGGCTTAAGACACGAATCCCCCATCAGATTCTTTCTCTTCTTTTGATTAATAACAGGCAGTGGATGGATTCTATAGCAGGCTGTCTATTGGCTAAGGAATCAACCTACTATCTGCTGTCAGTTACAAGGGCAGCTACAAAACATCTTGGCTGCTGTACTGTCTGTATGACAACTTCAGCAGCAGGAGGTAGCTCAGCTGTGCTGAGGACGGAGTTATTTTTTTGTAATCTTTATTTTAGGTTTTACAGATATAAAAAATAAGTAAAGAAACAAGTCAGTATCCACAAGTGAGTGTGACATAGGATACTTACTTAAATTCAGCACTCTCGGCATCCACAAGTTTCACTGTGCCCCAGCAAAAAAGGCATGTTCAAGTAAAAAAATTTTTTTTTTTACATGAGAACAATAGTTAAGCAGCAGGCTAAACTAACAAGGAAAACAAAGTAAAAAAAGAAGATAGAAAATAAAAAACATTAAAGCGGATGTCCGCTGAAAAAAAAATATTAAAAGTCAGCAGCTACAAATACTGCAGTATACTGAGTCCAGGGCCGTCCGCAGCAGAGGACGAGCGATCGCTCGTCACTCTGCTGCCCCCCCGCCCCGCCATCTTCGATGAGGGAACCAGCAAGTGAAGCGCTCCGGCTTCACTGCCCGGTTCCCTATGGCGCATGCGGGAGTCGCGCTACGCCTGGCGATTGGCTCCCGCTGTGTACTGGGAGCCGAATGTTCCCAGAACATCAGGGGGGGGGGTGGGTTTGTAGGTGACGTCATGCCCGCAGTCTGCCCGAGACTGTGTGGCTGGAAGTGGGTGCAAATACCCAGACAGGTATCTGCACCCCCCTCCCCCTGAAAGGTGTCAAATGTGACACCGGAGTGGGGGAGGGTTCCGATCAGTGGGAGTTCCACTTTAGGGTGGAGAACCACTTTAATATGGATACTAGCATTGCAATTGTTGAATGAATGAGTGATTTGTATAGCGCTACACATGCGAACTGAATCGCCCCTAGGCGCTTTTTGCAGCCAGTGTTATCCTGGCAGGTGCTCCTAATATAAATAAGCAGCCTGGGAAGGTTTCACCCCGCCATACGGTGCCAATGTGGTCAGGATGACAACCCATGTGATTAAATTACATGTCGCCTCCACATATCAACAGGTCACCAGTGAGAAATAACTAGTTAACCTATAGCTCAGGTGGAACCGTGCACCGTGACTAAATAAAGAAAACAAAAATGATACAAAGTGAGGAACTCAAGGTGAGTCTAAGACGAGTCAACCACAGGCTGAAGGGAACTGAAATAGAAACCCACAAAATCAGAAAAAAATGGGAGGTAAGGAGGTCAAGATCATTGGTGTGCCTGGACAAGTTGTTTAATCACTTGCCGACCGCCGCACGCACTTTTACGTCGACAGAATGGCATGGCTGGAAAAATGGGCGTATATATACGTCCCCTTTGCCAGCCATGTGGGCTGGTGTGCTCGCGACCCTGTTGCGAGCTCCGTGACCGTGCCCACGGGACCCGCGGAGTCGATGTCCACCAGTGTCGTGCAATCAGGTCACAGAGCTGAAGAACGGGGAGATGCCCACTCTTACATTGAAATGGAAACTCCCTTTCATGAGAAATCTTTTATTACCTACCCAAATTTTTTTTGGGGATCTGAAAATGATCACTAATTCTGATAACTACTCTTACGGAAGTTTAGGAAAGAGGAAGAGGAAGTTGTAGACCACAAAGGACCATAGGTGATGCCTTTCCCTCATGATAATTTCATGCTGATTGTTGTCAGCTATAATTATCACTGTGTGAAGGAAAACATTTATAGCCAGATTCACGTAGATGGCCGCAACTTTAAGGCGCAGCGTAGCTTAAGGCATTTAAGCTACGCCGCCGTAAGTTAGCGAGGCAAGTACATGATTCACAATGTTACGGCGGCATAGCCTAAAAGCGGGCGGGCGTAATGGCGCCTAATTCAAATTTAGCTAAGGGGGCGTGTTTTATGTTAATGGGGCTTGACCTGACGTTTTTGACGTTTTTTTTTTTAACTGCGCATGCACCGTGCACCTACATTTCCCAGTGTGCATTGCGACTACGTCCGCCGCACGGGCCTATTGATTTCGACGTGGACGTAAACAACGTAAATCCCTATTCACCGACGACTTACGCAAACGACGTAAAATTTTCAAATTTCGACGCGGGAACTATTCCATCTATTTGATGGAAGAACTTAAGACCACAATCAATACAGATGACTAGTCCTTTGCCCTCTGCCGGACCTTAACCGGGCATAGCTTTCAGAGTTCAGTTCCTCTTACCCTAGATTGCCCCTTTTTTTCTTTTACTGAAATTTTATTAAAGTTTTATAATATAACAAGTGCAATACAAAAATGTTACCGCTTGCCGACCACCGCACAAACTTATACGTCGGCAGAATGGCACGGCTGCGCAAATCTGGGGCATTCAGCAAGAGGAATATGCTTCACACAGGGCGATTAAGGTGTGCCCAGCACACCCTTTGCACACGCCTATGGGTAGAGGGATTTGGTTCCAAAAGACGGAGAGTCCCTTAAAATGAGTTACAGTTAGGAGCTATGAGTTATTCCCTTTACAGTTTCTTTATATTAGCTTTTAAAAACAAGAAATCCAGTCTTGGGCCTCGTACACACGCATGGTTTTCTCGGCAAGAAAGCTGCTGGGAGAGCTTTCTGCCGAGAAAAGCATGCGTGTGTATGGTTTCTCGTCTGGAAAACTGCCGGGAATCTCGACGAGAAAAATAGAGATCCTGCTCTCTATTTTCCTTGTTGGGATTCTCGGCAGTGTTTTCCTGCCGAGAAACCTGAGCGTGTGTATACTAACCTGCCTCCATGGAAAACCACGCATGCTCGAAACGACTTTGATGCATGCATGGTAGCTTCCAAGGAAAGTGTAGGGTGTAGCAAGATGGCGGCGACGGCATCGAATGTGTCGAGCGCATGCTTGTCGTAGTCGATGACATCACTGCTTTCTTGCCATTCAAAAGAACGGCGGTTCATTTGAATGAGCGTCTGTACACAGGACTTGCCAGGAATCCCATCGAGAAAACCGACGGATTTTTTTTCGATGGTATTCTCGCCCATGTGTACAGGGCTTCACAAGGCGTTACAAAAGTATACAGCATTTTTGTCTAATAAATATTTTCTGCTGGATTCACGTAGGGCGGCGTATTTTTGAGCCGGCGTAGCGTATCATATTTACGCTACGCCGCCGTAAGTCAGAGAGGCAAGTGCTTTATTCACAAAGCGCTTGCCTCCTAAGTTACGGCGGCGTAGCGTAAATGGGCCGGCGTAAGCGCGCCTAATTCAAATTGTGAAGAGGTGGGCGTGTTTTATGTAAATAAACCATGACCCGACGTGATTGACGTTTTTAACGAACGGTGCATGCGCCGTCCGTGGACATATCCCAGTGTGCATTGCTCCAAAGTACGCCGCAAGGACTTATTGGTTTCGACGTGAACGTGAATTACGTCCAGCCCCATTCACGGACGACTTACGCAAACAACGTAAAATTTTCAAAATTCGACGCGGGAACGACGGCCATACTTAACATTGGCTAGGCCAGCTATTTGTTCGACTAACTTTACGCCTGAAAACGCCTTACGTAAACGGCATATCTTTACTGCGACGGGCAAGCGTACGTTCGTGAATAGGCGTATCTCGCTGATTTACGCATTCTAGGCGTAAATCAGCGTTCACGCCCCTAGCAGCCGGCGGAACTAGACAGCTAAGATACGACGGCGCAGGCAGTCGTATCTTAGCTACATTTAAGTGTATCTCAATTTGAGAATACACTTACATTTACGACGGCGCAGATTCAGAGTTACGACGGTGTATCTACTGATACGCCGGCTTAACTCTTTGTGAATCCAGCTATTTGTCTTATTTTCTCCAAGGGGCTGCTTGAACCTAAAAATGGACCAAAGAAGGACTGTCCCTAAAAAATTAGATACTTATGGGAGCTATGCAAAGTAATTGGGTAAATCCAGTTATGCAAAACACAGCTTCTGACCTTGAGAATTGGCGACCCATTTTTTTATTTTTTTACTTCTACAGATTCTCCTAGATAAAACCTCACTAATTTGTCATTCTTGTAAGTTCAGTTTGAAGACAGGAAGTCAAAGTGCATTACAGCAGGAAGAGGTGAGAGCCGTATATCAGAATATCGCAGACAGAGGAGAACTAGTAGACATCGAAGGAGAACTGGGTAGCAGCATGGCAATGTGGTGAGGAGCTACAGTGGAGATTGCAATGAATTCACTTCTTGAAGGATTCGGACGTGATCACAAAAGAAATATGGACAGAAGAAGCTTAAATGCACTGTGATCAGAGATAGTAGAATATAGAGAGAGGAGCCCAGGATACTGAAGCGAAGAAGAAACAACACATCTGGCCCACAAACCTGGTGTTAACGGCAACTGACCAACGCCTTTACTACTTTGTGTATGTTGGTGAGTATTATACCCTCCTGTCTGTCTCACTGATCTAAACTGTGTCTATTGCCCACAGCAACTTATGAGATTTCACCTGTCACTTAAAACTAGGAATCTGGATACTATTGGTAAGGCAACCTATACATATGGGACAACAGTCAGCCAACGCTGTATAGACATCAGGGGGGTTGTACGAAGATGTTATGGCTTTGAGCGGTCCTAGGTGCTACTATTTTAGATAAAGTGATTGGACAGCTTAGATAACCTGTATCTTGATCGCTCTTGTTCCCCTTGTGCTAAACCAATGGCAGCAACCTCTACCCTACTCCTCTTTTCAAGCGCATCAGCCAAGCTGATAAGTCTGTCAAGTGCTGCGCAGTGCCCTCCAGGGTCCCTCTACACTTTTGCATTCCATGACTTTAAGGCAGCCCCTTCACAGCACAGGGGCGTTAGAACATTTGTCAGGTGTTTATTGTTCTCTGTGTCTTTCTGTCCCTGGGGCAACCGCACTGTCTCATTGCTTTGCCTGGTGTCGCCAAAAAAGGAAGTAAGAGGAAATCTCCCCAATTAAGACACGGACAGCGATAAAAGTTTTACAAAGAGTGAAATATCTTACTCAGATAGATTTGCTGTAGTTGGGCTGTAGAGCTCCATGTAGATATCAATAAAAACACAAATGAATGCACTTAAATGTATTTGAAATGCTACTAGTGTAAATATATACCATATTTGCCGGCGTATAAGACGACCCTCTAATTTTCCAGGAAAAATTTTGGTTTTGGGATATACTCAACGTATAAGACGACCCCCTTCCTACTAGTCTTTCTGGAAGCTGAGGGGTAGCCAGAACAACCGCTGACAGGAACAACCTCTGACAGAAACAGGCTTTTTTCAGATCTCACTGTGCCATTACATTACACGCCTCCACTGTGCCATTACATGCCTCCACTGTGCCATTACATGCCTCCACTGTGTCACCACATGCCTCCACTGTGCCACCATATGCCTCCACTGTGCCACCACATGCCTCCACTGTGCCACCACATGCCTCCACTGTGCCACCACATTCCTCCACTGTGCGGCCAAGACGATCTCCTACCTTACTTTCTGTTCAGATTTTGGCTTCAGGCTGCGGGCATCCATGATTCAAAAGCCGCGCCTCCTCCTCAGGCTGTTCCGGGATAGGAGGGAACACTAATTTTCCCAGCAGGGCCTCTGTTCTGTGTTCCGCCTATCCCGGATGTCCTCTCGTCCGAGGATGAGAAGGCATCCGTGATCGGCGGAACACTGAACAGAGCCCTGCGTGGGGGGAAAATCAGTGTTCCGCCAATCGCGGAACAGTCTGAGGAGGAGGCACGGTTTTTAAATCATGAATGCCCACAGCCTGACGGAGACCGGTACCGGCGTATAAGACGACCCCCGACTCTGGATGCATTTTTTTGCATCCAAAAGGTCGTCTTATACGCCGGAAAATACAGTACACTCACCGGCCACTTTTTTAGGTACACCTTGCTAGTACTCTCGGTCTCTTTGACAGCTATAGCAGCTTTCCTGCACGCGCGCCTGCTACAAGGCGGGGGAGCTGATACATGTGGTCGGCGGCTGCGATGTCTGCCGGCCGCCCGCGATTGCTCCACAGAGTCAGAACAGGGATCTGTTACATAGTTACATAGTTAGGTTGAAAAAAGACACAAGTCCATCCAGTTCAACCAGAAAAAAATTAACAAACAAAATAAAAAACATAGTACCCATACACCCAACTCGATACCCACAGTTGATCCAGAGGAAGGCAAAAAAAAAAACAGCAGAGCATGATCCAATTTGCTACAGCAGGGGAGAAAATTCCTTCCTGATCCCCCAAGAGGCAATCGGACTTACCCTGGATCAATTTTACCTTGTTTGTCTGTCAATGTAAACAAATAGATCCCCGTTCTGACAGGGAAGTACAGAGTGATGGTCTGTTCCTAGTGATTAGGAACATCGATCCCAGTCAGTCCACTCCACATCGCAGTCCCGCTAAAATAGCTAAATAGCAATTCGATCACTTCTGCGGGTGGCGAAAGGGGGTCCCGCCGCCGCCTTTCCCAGGCTCTACCGTCCGCTTGGGGAGCGCGGGAGTGATGCTACTGGCGGCTACACAGAACAGAGAGAGAGGAACTGATGTTTTCCTCCCTCTTTGTGACCCCGGAAACCAAGAGCGACGAGTATGTTGTCACTTCCAGTTCTGCCTCTTTGTTTACCTGGCCGTTAGCGGTCAGGAAAGCACCCAATTAGACCGATCTGTGTCTTATCAGCTGCATTGGAGGCCAGAGGAGAGATTTGGGGTCTAATGGACCCCAGATCTCTTCATAAAGAGAAGCTGTCACAGCCCATGCTGTCACAAGAGATGTTGTTAATCCCTTGTGATAGCAATAAAGTTAATCCCAAAAAAAAAACAGTGAAAAAAAAAGGGACCCCTGTCCTTCCGTGCATAAGCACGGGGGGGGGGGGGGGCAGGGGTTAAGCACTGCAGTTTGCCACCATTCCATGGGCAGATGCAATTTTAAAGCGTGACATGTTAGGTATCTATTTACTCAGCGTACCATCATTTTTTTTACATTATACAACACAATTGGAGTTTATATTGTGTTTTTTTTTTTGTTTGTTTTTTTGAGTTCAGCTTTAAGATATTTCATGAGACTATGTGCAAGTTGTAAATCCATTATGAATAAATTCCCTGTACATGCATTAGATATGCACTGTCCCAGAAAAGGACAGAATGCTTGCTTTATGAAATCTGCGCTCTGTAAATAATAAATTATGTACAAAAATAGCATAAAGCTTTTTTATGGCATGAGTCACAGCTCTGATGTCCAGAATGAAGTCTGGGGTCCCTGATTTAATTTAGGTCACAGCGCTTTTATTTATCCAGAGCTAATATTAGAGTAGTTTAGCGTAGCTGATAAAAATAAATATAAATATATAGTTACAGCTTCTGCGGTCTGAGAAAGTGTTACTTTTCAAAAAAAGGTGCTCAGTTTCCTAAATCAGCTTTCCAAAAGCAGTATTAAATCCCAAAACCTAAAATGTAATATATTGCAACTTACCAATCATTAGGTGGCTGCATTTGTTTTCTCCCCCCCCCCCCCCACCCCTGTTTTCATTTGGTGATCTGGCCAGTAATGCACCTCCTGTATTAGAGTGCTGAGTGCACACACTTTGGATGAAGGCGCACAGGGGTGCAGATTTAGAACATTGGGTTTTGCCAGAATTTTGTTTTAAGAGGGGAAATTTGTGTTCCAACATCTTGCCTGAAAGGGAAATTCTCTCACTTTGCAAAGTTTTCACTATTGCAGAGCTAAGCATAGTGCACATGACCCCAACCATGTGCAATACAAAGGTGTTCAACATTTAAATCACAAAGTGCCCAATGGACATAAGTCAGAGGGAGCCTAAAAAATGTGTGAGTCTCACCCAAAAGACAGCCGACCTTGACCCCGCTTTCCTCTCCAGACAATGAGGTATAACTCCAGCATTCCATATGGTCAGCTGAATAGAGTACCAGCCCCAGAACTCCAATGAACCAGGCAGGGGGCGTGCAAACCATGGTATGAATTTCAAATATTTGAGTGAACTGAGGACAGCCAGCAGTTCCACTACCTTTGTCAAACTTAGTTTGAAGGCTCAGGCCCGGATTCTCAGAGGACTTACGATGGCGTGCGCGCCATGTACGCCATCGTAAGTCCAAATCCGAGCCGTCGTATCCTATGCGCCTGATTCTTAGAATCAGTTAGCATAGATTTCTATTACATCCGACTGGCGTAATTCTCTTACGCCGTCGGAGCCTAACTGCATTTTTACACTGGCTGCTCTAGGGGCGTGTAAGCTGATTTACGCGTCGAAATATGTAAATTAGCTAGATACCCGAATGTACGCGCGGCCGACGCCAGAAAAGATACGCCGTTTACGTTAGGCTTTTACTGGCGTAATGTTGCCCCTGCTATATGAGGCATAACTGCGGCGTACCAATGTTAAGTATGCGCGTCGTTCCCCGCATCAAAATTTGAAAAGTTACCTCGTTTGCGTAAGTTGTCCGTGAATGGGGGCTGGACGTCATTTACGTTCACGTCGAAACCAATGACGCCCTTGCAGGGTACTTTGGAGCAATGCACACTGGGAAATTCCACGGACAGCGCATGCGCCGTTCGGAGAAAAAACTTCAATCACGTCGGGTCACAGTACATTACATAAAACACGCCCCCCCCCCCTGATCCAAATTTGAATTAGGGGCGGGCTTACGCCAGCCGATTTACGCTATGCCGCCGCAACTTACAGAGCAAGTGCTTTGAGAATACAGCACTTGCCCCGTCTAAGTTGCGGAGGCGTAACGTAAAGCGGATATGTTACGCCCGCACAAAATTACGCCGCTGGACGAGTAATCCTGGCCCTCAGTGTTTGTAAGTATACTTGTAGGAATTGTAGGGATGAATGGACCAGTGCTTGCATCTGGTTTCTTCCATGTGTAGTGCTGGCCTGGACATTAAAGTATATGATGACAAAATATCTAAGCAGAACCTTCTGCTCTGAAAGCCAGGCCATATTTCAAAAAAGTTTCATAGATCCAGAGATACAAGCATCTGAAGTCAGAGGAAGTAAACCCTCTTGTCAAAAAAAAATGTAAACGACAACCTGCAAGACAAAGGCATAATGAGCTAGTATGCATAGCAATTTTGTGCATATATGTGTAAAAAAAAGTATTATGATGTTTAGATAAGAGTATAAGGTGAAGAACATAAAGCTCTACAATCCCGCTTTCTTTTCCAAAAAAAATAAATAAAAAAAATTTGTGTTAATAATACTATGGATGTGGTGTATAATTTATAAATGAAAAATATATGTGTTCTTGTAAAGAACAGACTTTTATAAACCCTTCAGTTGTTTATAACTTTGGAACTGCTGATCACTTTGATGTACGTTATTTCTGATGTTGACCTCTGCTTATGTGTTTTGCATTATATCCTCAAATATAATTGCCCAGTTTGCAACAAGTTTACATGCTACATTATTTGACAGTCAAAGAAAGCAAATTACACCGACACCATAACACTGCAAAGTATTTAAAAAAAATAAGATCTTTTTATGTAAGAAAAAAAAAAGTATAATGTATCTTATTCTTCTATTCTGAACTAGATCCTGCTCTATCAAGATGATGTTAGGAGGGTTCCATCCACTCCTCACCTTATCCTGAGGAGATGACATGGATCGTGAACAACCTGGAAAGCCTGAGTCTCATTGGTGTTTTGAAACATGACATGGAAGGTATGTATGTAGGCACTTTGGCCCGGATTCACAGACACTAGGCCGCATATTTATGCCGCCATAACGTATCTCCTTTACGCTACGCCGACGCAGCGCAGAGAGGCAAGCACTGAATTCACAAAGCACTTCCCTCCCAAATCTGCGCTGGGTTTCCAAGGCGTAAGTCGGCGTAAGTGGAAGTGGGCGTGAGCCATGCTAATGAGGCGTGACCCCATGCAAATGAAGGGTCCGAGCGCCAGACAGATACGTATCGCCAACTGCGCATCGCGCCATCCCAAGGGCGCATCTCAGTGCGCATGCTCACGAATCACGTCGGAACAACTGCCTAAGATACGTTGGATCACTGCCTCGGCGTGAAACGTAACCTACGCCTAGTCATATTCACGTCCTACGTAAACGTCGTAAAATACGTCGGCTTGTGTTTCCCTGGTGCAGCCCTTTGCATGGATGCTGCTGAGTTACACCTCCTTTATGGGGCTTAACTTTACACCGGACGTATGACTTTAAGGCGCACTGCGTCGGACGGACGGACCGTGAATCGCGTATCTCCTTATTTGCATATGTGATAGAAAATCAATGGGAGCGCCAAATACGACCAGCCATAAGTATGCGCCCACTCCTACGCCGGCGTAGGCAAGTTACGTCGCTCCGATGAAGCCTATTTTCAGGCGTATCTTAGTTTTGTGGGCATGGCGCACAGATACGACGGCGCATATTTGCACTTACGCGGCATATCTCGAGATACGTCGGCGCAAGTGCTTTGTGAATCCGGGCCTATGTGCATAGACTGTGTAGTAAACAGATACCTTTTCTCTGGGTTGAGCTGGCAGTGTAAAATGTGTGTCTTTACATTGTTTTGCCATAGCTTTATCTCTCTTGCCTCTAGTAACTGTCTCCTCTCCTCTCTGCCAGGCCTATGGATCCTCCGGTACAGGAGGCAGCTGGCAATCCAGCGCCAGTTTGGAATCCCATACTGGAGTCATGGCTAAGCTGCAGGAGCTGGAGATGCTAAGCGTGGAGGAGATCCGACGTCTTCAAGAAAACTGACCGCCATTAAACAAACGGGCTGAAGCTCTGATGGACACACTCAGGAGGGAAGGGCCGGTTGGTACCCTTCAAGGACTGCAGACCTGCATAGAAACAGTCCGCTCTTCCATCTACCCTGCCGCATACGTCATCATGGTGGGTAACCAGCTTGTCTGGTTTATAAAAATGTAATGGGCAAGATTGCCAGATACAAGTCCAAAGGAGATCGAAGGTTTGCAGTCCAGGGACCTCAACTGTGGAACGCTCTACCAACCACCACTCGATTGGAGTTGGACCACTTGGCCTTCAGGAGAAGGATCATAACCCATCTCTTTTGAGGTCAAAGGGTTTCACTCAACGGAATGGATACAGCACCCAGAGGCGATTCAGTTCGCATGTGTTGCGCTATATAACGTTTTTCACTCACTCACTCACTCAGTTATTGGAGTTTTACTAGGAATGTGGTCACTAGGGAATTTTTGACTTGGGCTGTGGATTTTGAAACCGTCCCACTGAGTTCAATAGGGCATTCAACGAGAGCCAAGTGCTTGACCTTTGTCTGTAGTTTAGGAACCGACACTTCCTGTTAAGAATCCACATATCCTACAATCCTGGGTCTCTCAGTCTAGTGCTCTTCAGGTAACAGCTAGTAATTATATCTGAATTAAACAAAGCAGGCAAAACTTTTTTTCAGTTTTGGATAAAAAAGAGGAGGGATTAGAACACCTGTCAGGTTTTATTTACTGTCCCTGTTAGGGAGATTTATCCTCTCTATTTGTCCTTTTTACCATTATAAATCAAAGTGAAAGTAAAAGAATATAAACATTTTTGGGGTGTTTCTAGAACAGCAATATGGTTTGCAAATGTGTGCTAATTAAACGCCTGTTTTTTAATGCATACTGTAATGCCTTGTGCACACGATCAGATTTTCCATCGGGATAAACCTCTGATGGATTTTTTCAGACGGAATTCCGTTCAAGCGGTCTTACACTGTCGCACCAAATTCTGACCGTCAAGAACGCGGTGACGTTCAACATGTACGACGGGCTGAGAAAAATTAAGTTCAATGCTTTCTAGCATGCGTCGACTTCATTTCTGAGATGCGTGTTGTTTTCTCCGTCTGAGTTCCCTACAGATGAACGGAATTTACGCTAGAAGAGAACATGTTCTAAATTCGGATGGAGGGAAAAGGCAGATGGGGCACACACAGGGTCGGAATATGCGATGAAAAAATTCTGTCTGTCTTTTTCCATCGGAAATTCGGATTGTTAATTTGGTGGTAAACAGACTGGTTGGTGAGTTGAGGCTGGGAATTTTCTCTGGTTGTGTCTTGCATGTGTTGCCCTTTCCATGTGCTACTTGCTGTGAAGGCCATTTCAAGTGTTAATACTGGGGATATCTTCCATTTGGGACACTAGTTCTGGTGACAATGAGGGATTGCCTTACTTTAGAGGGATATTTTCTCACTTTTTGTCTTGGCTATGGGACAGGAACTAAAGGCAAAAAGAGGAAAACGGAGGGCGCACCGACCTAGTGTGATACTGATTGGTGTATTTTATTAAAATAGTAAAAACAAATCATAATACTCACAAAGGGAGTGTTAAAAACAGGCCTTGAGTAACAATGCAGCAAGAACCAACACCATCGGCATAACACGATATTGTTTCGATCCGTGGCTAGGGCTGACGCGTTTCAGGGGAGAACCCCTTTCCTCAGAGCTTAGTGGTCTGCAGTGCTTCCTCACCATGGGACTTGTCTCAATAAATACTAACTTAGGTAAGTGGAAAGAACACCCCTCCATAAAGAAGGAGGTGCCATAGCCGGGAACCCACCCACATGTCCACCTCCCTTCCCTTCCCCTCGCCTCCATGTCTATATCCAGCCATCAGTAATGTAAATACACCATCCAGAATGCACTAGACACAGCAATGTATACAGGAATGAAAATACAAATATATACCACAATATGACAACAATATATACCACAATATGACTGGCCTTTTCAATAGGAGCACTCAGCAAGTTACTGGCTCCAGGGTAAATGGTTACATCCAATCTGTAAGGTGCCAAAGTATAGTGGAGCGTCTCAGCGTCAGCACTTCCAATAAGGGGCTATATGCTGCCCACATGTGCCACACAAGCCCCACTTGCAGTGCTATGCCTACCTTTCCTATGGACGAGGTGGCCTGAAGGAGGGCTGCAAGACTTTGGAAGATACCTTTTAATTGAGTTGCAATTGAGTTTCACCTTTTCCTTCAAACACTTTTCCAAAAATACCGGATGGCGCAGGAGATTTGTCTTTGTTTTAAAGGAAGTAAAGGGAACTCTCCTTAATGGAAAAAAGATGGCAAAAATAAATCTATACCAGGGATAAAAAACCCTCACAATATCCAAATGAAAAAAAGTTGCCTATCCCTTTAGCGAATAGAGACAAGCTAGGTAAATGATTCACGTGGACATAGAGAGATCGATCAGCCATGATATTACAAACTGCAACCATGATATCTTGAGCCCATCATTACTAAGTAAAGCAATAAATGACACGAATACCTAGTTAAAACTACAAAAGCATTTGAAAGTGTAAAAATGTCTTTAAGCCGTACAGAAACTGTCCCAAGGAATTGTTAAATAGTTGAACATGAATAGACAAGGAATGTTTTTTAAGTTACTTTCCTTTAATTTGTCTGTTTGTGCTTGTGTCTTTTTTTGTGACAGATCCATTGGTGAAGAAACATTTGGACAGTGTGAAATATGACCAGCAACCCACTGCTAGCTCAGTTGGACTCTCTCTGTTGGTCGAAGGCCTTACAGATGCCCAGCTTCAAGAACATGACATTGTGCAGCTGGAATTAGGCCAGGGTGGAAGAGGTACCCCCCAAAAGATTGCCCTTGGAAAAAAACTGTTGACGCCACTGTCGAGGGTCAGCCTTCCGCCACGTATCACCTTACTGTAGGAGTTGCAGGAGCTGGTAAAAGTACCCTGGTGAGGCTGTTTGTGGAGAAGTGGGCACGGGGGTGAGCTATGCACTAACATTCCCTGTTTGTTGACCCTGAACCTCTGGGAGTTGAACGTCTTTGATCGTCTTTCTGTGGGAGAAGTTAATACGGATTGCCTGTCCTAGCTGTTCAGTGCCAACTCCCAATTCCCTTCTGATTTTGGATGGCTTGGATGAGCTTCGAGCCCCACTTGACTTCTCTGAATCAATAGCTAGCACTGACCCTCAGAAAGAACTTTCCCCCTGAATGTCTCATTACCAACATCCTACGGGGGAACCTTACTGCCCGATGTCTTTGTGTGGGTAACATCGAGACCAGGAGCTGCTGCTATGATTCCTGGAGGACTTGTGGATCGAATGACGGAGATATCTGGACTTGAATCAAGTGAAATTAAGCAGTACATGGATCAGCTTTTGCATGATACCAATGGCTTAGCGGACAGGATCTGTGGGCACCTAGAAGGCCATCGTTCCTTAAATGCTTTATGTTCTGTTCCCACCTTGTGCCATATCATAGGAGTATCTTTAGGATTTGCAGCTCATGCCTATGATTCTACATGTTCTTCTCTACCTATGACACTCTCCACCATCTTCTCCTGGTATCTGAAAGCTCAGTTTACCTACTTAGAGGGAATAGAGCAACCAAGCAGTGCCCGACGAACTGTTGGCAACTTAGGAAAGTTGGCATTTCAGGGATTGCTTAGAAGACGGACTGTATTTTACGAATCAGATTTGAAATCTTGCGGGATTGAGACTCCAATATTACCAGGAAGCCTTTGTAGTCGGCTGCTGCTGCCCCAGAATTCACCCTCCTGTTCCCGCTTTCGGCTTCTCCCACCTCCTTGTACAGGAGTTCCTGGCAGCTGTCCACTACTATTCTGCGGCCAAACGTGCCATATTTGACCTCTTTGCTGAGGGAGGAGTTTCTTGGCCCAAGTTGGGCTTTCTAAACCATTACAAAGGTGCAACACAGCGGTTTTACAAACGGAGGGAGCTCAGCTGTCCATCTTCCTTCGCTTCCTCTCTGGCTTCCTGTCTTTGCAGGTTGTTAGGGTTTTAGCTGGGTGCCTGCCAAACAAGGAAGAGCCCAGCAGCCACCGTGGGCAAGTAATGGACTACCTTCAGAGCTTGATGAGTGCCAGCAAGGCAATCTCCTGTGGAATGGTGAACTTAATGTGCTGCTTGCATGAGATGGGCCACACCGATGTGATCTGTATGGTGGAGGAGGCTCTGAAGACCGGAACACTCAGCAGAAAATTGAGCCCTTTGACTTGCTGTGCTCTTGCATTCTTACTTAGAACATCTCGCAGCTGTGCCGAAGAAACAAACCTTTCCCAGTGTCTAAATTACAATCTGGGTACAAAACTTCCTGCCACAGCTACAGTACTGCACTAACCTCAGGTATGTTCTCAAAGCGAAACTGGTCATGGGTTTGGTTGATTGTATTTATTTTTTTACTTTATTAAACTAATGTTTTATGTGTTTTGTTTTGCAATAGGTTTTACAAACAAATATCATTACAGTGCTTTTTTTTTTATTTTTATATTTTATTATTTACAGTGCCTTTTAACCACTTCCAGCCCAAGCCAATTCTGGCATTCATTTCCTACATCTAAAAATCATAATTTGTTTTGCTAAAAAAATTACTCAGAACCCCCAAACATTATGGGGCAGATCCAGAAAGAAATACATTGGCGCAGCGTATCAGAGATACACTACGCCGCCGTACCTTACCTGGCGCATTTTCGAATCCTCAGCGAGTTTGCGCCGTAAGTTACGGCGGCGTAGTGTAATTTCTGGCGCCGTATTTCAAATATGGGCGGGATTGGGGGCGGGTTTCATTTAAATGAAGCGCGTCCCTGCGCGCGAAAGAAATGCGCATGAGTCGTTCCTAAATTTCCCGCCGCGCATTGCGCTAAATGACGTCGCAAACTACGTAATTTTTTGAACTTAGACGGACTTACGTCCATCCCTATTTCACGGACGACTTACGCAAAAAAGAAAAAATTCAAATTCGAAGCGGGGAACGACGACCATACTTTAACATGGCAAGTCTATCTATACGCCGCAAAATACCATCTTTAACTATACGCCGGAAAAAAGCCGACTAGCGACGACGTAAGAGAATGCGACGGCCGTGCGTACGTTCGTGGATCGTCGGAAAAAGCTCCATTTGCATACCCGACGCGGAAACGACGCGAACTTCACCCAGTGGATACCGAAGTATTGCATCTGCGATCCGAAGGCGTACGAAAGCCGTACGCCTGTCGGAGCGAACCCAGATGCCGTCGTATCTTGGTTTGAGGATTTCAAACTAAAGATACGATGCGGGAAATTTGAAAGTACGCCGGCGTATCAGTAGATACGCCGGCATACTTGCTCTGTGGATCTGCCCCCAAATATATATTTAACAGAGACCCTAGGGAATATAACTGGTGGTCGTTGTAATTGCACAAAGGAAAGGGGGCGCTTTAACAAAATATAGGTATTTTTTTTATTTTTACACTTTTCCTTTTATTTTTTTAATCACTTTTATTCCTATTACAAGGAATCTAAAACATCCCCTGTACTAGGAGGAAGGGAATGACAAGTTCTCTTTATAGGGATACCTGGGATCTAAAAGTCCCCAAATCTCTTCTCTATGCTGGAATGCATGAAAAAAAAAAAAAAATAATCGATCTTAGGCTTTTTAGCTAAAAAAAAAAAAGCAGTGTTTACATCTGCCGGCGCTGGAAGTGACATCATGGCATCGCTTCCAACCTTCAAGGGTCTAAAGCCTCGTACGCACGATAGGATAGCCAGAGGACAACGGTCTGAAGGTCTCCAACATCCACCAGCTCTGTGATGTCATCATGGAGGAGTGGAAGAGGGCTCCAGTGGCAACCTGTGAAGTTCTAGTGAGCTCCATGCCCAAGAGGATTAAGGCAGCGCTGGAAAATAATGGTGGCCGCACAAAATATTGACACTTTGGGCCCAATTTGGACATTTTCACTTAGGAGTGTACTCACTTTTGTTGCCAGCGGTTTAGATGTTAATGGCTGTGTGTTGAGTTATTTTGAGGGGACAGCAAATTTACACCGTTATACAAGCTGTACACTCACTACACAACATTGTAGCAAAGTTCTTCAGTGTTGTCACATGAAAAGATATAATAAATATTTACAAAAATGTGAGGGGTGTACTCACTTTTGTGAGATACTGTAACTGTCTAGATAGGGTTTCCCTTTACCTTAGGAGAGACTTCCCTTCACGTCCTGTTGTGTTGTGTCTCCAACATGACACAAACATACAATAAATATGTATTAGGTAATCTTTTAAGTGATTTATCATATGATGATGTATTTTTACTAAAATGTATGCAGTCAGCTTGCCCACTACTTCTTCAGGAGGTATTCACCAGAAACCTTCTGCCCACTACTTCTTCAGGTGGTATTCACCAGAAACCTTTAGAAACCTGGCTTAACTTCGCAAATGATGTGATTTTCTGAACCAGGCACTCACAGTTATTTTATTTCTGTACCCACTATACTCAAAGATCTTTGGTAGTCTGAGAGGAAGGGGGCAATAGCTATTGATATTAGGTAATGCGTTGAGAGAAAGTTCGGGGACCTGAATCTGTGATATAAATGACCCAAATATCCAGTGTGCCACCAAATTGATTAATGGCCATTTGCTGTAGCTATGTGAAAACTGTCAATCTACTACAAGCAATCATTACTATGTTTCTGTAACCCAGAATGGAGAACAACAACTTTAAGATGATGTGATGGAGCTTCTGGCTACCATCCTGCGAGCCAAGGACTGCGCCATCCAGAAGATCAGGTAAGAGATTTGGACTTTCTTTACTTTCTTAATCCATGAACCTCTTTCTAAACAACAAGAACTCCCTACAGCTTCTCTCAGGCATCCCTTGACTTGGGTAAAAATTAAATCTACACGTTAAAGGGATATTAACCACCTAAGCCCTGGACCATTATGCAGCTAAAGGACCAGGCCCATTTTTGCGATTCGGCACTGCGTCGCTTTAACTGACAATTGCGCGGTCGTGCGACGTGGCACCCAAACAAAATTGATGTCCTTTTTTTTCCCTCAAATAGAGCTTTCTTTTGGTGGTATTTGATCACCTCTGCGTTTTTGTTTTTTTTGCGCTATAAACAAAAATAGAGCGATAATTTTGAAAAAAAATGCAATATTTTGCTATAATAAATATCCTCAAAAATGATGTAAACATTTTTTTTTTCCTCAGTTTAGGCCGATACGAATTCTTGGTAAAAAAATCGCAATAGGCGTTATTGATTGGTTATAGCATCTACAAAATAGAGGATAGTTTTATGGAAATTTTTTTTAATAATTTTTTTTTTTTTACTAGTAATGGCGGCAATCAGAGATTTTTATCGTGACTGCGACATTATGGCGGACACATCAGACACGTTTGACACTATTTTGGGACCATTGTCATTTTTACAGCAAACAGTGCTATAAAAATGCACTTGATTACTGTGAAAATGACACTGGCAGTGAAGGGGTTAACCTGTAGGGGCACTAAAGGGGTTAAGTGTTCCCTAATGTGTGTTTCTTACTGTAGGGGGAATGGCTGGGCGTGTGCGTCACTGATCGTCTTTCCATATGACAGGGAACAGACCGATCAGTGACAGGCTCACTAGGAAGCATGGGGAGAGGGTTTGTTTACACTTACCTCTCCCGTTCTTCCTCTCTTTGACCTGATTGCGGGACACCGGCGACGATCGGGGTCCCGCGGTCAAGGAGCAGGTCGCGAGCGTGCCACTGGCGGCGCGCTTGCGACCCACGGCTGGGTTTCTTAAAGGGGTTGTACCTGTACATCCATATGCCCAGCCGTACCATTCTGCCGACGTATTTAGTCGTGTGGCGGTCCTTAACCTGGTTAAAGAGGAAGCTCCAGTCATATTTCTAAAAATGTTACGAAAACTGTAGCTGCTGACTTTTAATAAACATTATGCTCACCTGTCTCAGGATTCAGCGCTGTGCTCACCTGAGCTGTTTTTTTCCATCAGTTTTCAGTCTCAGGCATCCTAACAGTGGGCACCCGGCTGTGACAGCCTTGCGGCTTTACGGCCGGATGCCCACTGCGCATGCATGAGCCGCGCTGCATATTGCAAATGGTTCCAGTCTGTGGGGAAGGAGAACTTAGGTGATCCGAGTACAGGTGGGAGGAGGTACCCCTCAAAACCAGGTCACCCCCCCCCCACAAAAAAGTGCCATTTATTAAAGAGGAGCAGGGTAAAGCTTTAAAAATCCAACTTTACCTTTAAATCATCATACTCATAGGTATAATGCAAGAGTAAGATGTAAAGTTGTGGATATTTCTTGATATTGTACCCATTTCGAAATATAAAAAAAAAAAGACAAGGACAAAGCAGGGGAGAGCGGGTACCCTGTTTTTACAGGCCATCCAGCTCCCACTTCCTCCCGGGGCTCCATGGCGCCGGAAGGAAGTTCATCTCTCCCCCCCTTCCTCGTGCAATCTTCTGGGATATATCACAGGTCCCAGAACATTGCCGGGCCAATCACCGCGTGCGGTGCGGCTCGCGCATTCGCATTACGCACCCGTCTGTGAAGCCACAGCCGGGCACCGATGGTTATAATACTGGCGCCGCGGAGAGGAGGGGGAGAGGAGCGTGGCTTCATTCACCCGCATCCCTGGACCGTGGGACAGATAAGTGTCTGATTATTATAAGTCAGCAGCTACACTTTTTGTAGCTGCTGACTATTAAATGGGTGGAACTCCGCTTTAACCATTTGCATTGAGAAGATAATCATTATATTGTTTGTACTGCAATAATTACAGTATGAATGGTTTGCTGTGCTCTCTTTGCAGTCTGTCGGAGAACCAGCTGAGTAACAGAGGTGTGAAGGTGCTGGGAAAAGCCCTCATGGTGAACCGTACGCTCTGCTCCATTGAGTAAGTACTAGACTCAGCTATTACTATGTATCCAATGCCAACATGCAGCAGAGGCAGCCATCTTGTTCTCTGAGAATTTTTTTAGAGGAATTTACTCATATCAAATCTCAGATGCCCCAAGCAGGGCTGGGACAAGATGTGGGCCGGAGGGGAAGCTGCCCCTGGGCACTGTGATCTCATGTGAGGTGGGAGGGGGCACCAAGAGGCGATTGAGGGGAGGAAATTTGTGTTGGGAGGGGGAACTGGGGGGTTTGTAGTAAAATGGCAAGGAAGGGGGGAAATTTGTGTTGAGATCAAAAATGTATTTGGGGGGGGGGGGGATGGGAGATTTATGCTAGTAGGGAAAAATTGGGGGGGATTTGTGCTAGGAGGGGGATTTGGAGGGGGGGGCGGATTTGTGCTTTAGGGGGGGAATTTGAGGGGTAGAGGATATGTGCCGAGAAAGGAAGTTTTTTTGGGGGGGGGGGGATTTGTTGCTGGGGGCATATGGGGGGGAGAGAGAGGATTTGAGCTGGGGGGAAGGGGGAAATATTTGTGCCAAGAGGGAGGATTTCACCACGGGGTGTAGTTCTACTGGGAGGAAGGGGAATATATATTCTTATGGGGGAGTATACAGATTAGTACAGATTTTTTTTCTGACACATAATCATACATCTTGGGGGGGGTGCAATTTGGCATGTTTATCCTGGGCTTTAGATTGCCTTGTCCCAGCATTGGGAGGGGGTTTGAGCGGGTATGTGGTGGGGTCGGGGGGTGGGGGGGAATGTGCACTAGGAGGGGTAATTTTAGGGATAGAGGATTTGTGCTATGAGGGGTGATTTATTTTTGTCCGAGGGGGGCATTTGAGCTGGGAGATGGGCGTCAATGATTTGTGGGTGGGAGGTGGGATTTTAGCAAGGTGGCAGATTTGTACTCGGGGGAGGGGAGTTTATGCTTAGGGGGGTAAGCATGCAGATTAGTGGTCAGTGTTTTTTTTGGGAGGGGGGGGGGGGATTTTTGCTAAAACATAATGCTTGTACATTTTGAGGAGGGTAGTGCGGGTGCAGTTTGGCATTTTGGCCCTGGGCTCTGGATGACCTTGTCTCGGCACTGGCCCCAAGTTGATGGTGACTGGATGGATGGCAGTAACAGGAGACAAATGTACTTCTTCTCCATGTGTAGGCTTTGTAATCAAATTAATAATGATGAAATTGTCCATAAACCCATTTTATGTCACAGCCTGCATGGAAATGGCATTGGACCCAGCGGTGCCAAGGCGTTGGCGGAGGCTCTAAAGAACAATCAAGTACTGCGGAGCTTGAAGTAAGTAGAGAATAGCAAGTTTACTCTTTATGTATATGTTCAGGGTGTAGACCTTTCCTCAAGAGACTAGTGTTTGGAGAGTGGGTGTTAGGACCTGGGGGTGGTATTCTGAGGTTTTATTGTGTGAACGGTTATTTCATAAAAAAATATGATGGATAACCCAAAATCTTTATTCTTTTTGGATAGATTGAGAAGGGGTTACAACCTCTGTCAGTTTCTTTGCTAGTGGAAACAGCGCTGGACCCATAGGGTTATCTTCTTGAACCCATAGGGTTATCTTCTTGAACCCATAGGGTTATCTTCTTGAACCCATAGGGTTATCTTCTTAAACCCATAGTGTTATCTTCTTGAACCCATAGGGTTATCTTCTTGAACCCATAGGATTATCTACTTGAACCCATAGTGTTATCTACTTGAACCCATAGGATTATCTACTGGAACCCATAGTGTTATCTTCTCGAACCCATAAGTGTTATCTTCTCGAACCCATAGTGTTACTTCTCGAACCCATAGTGTTATCTTCTCGAAACCCTTAGGGTTATCTTCTTGGTATTGCCATAAAGAACCGATGTTAATGTAAATGATCCGATCCCTGGGCTGGCGGCTTCTACACCCCAGAGGACCTACACAGTCTCCTTGGCTTGTAGCGTAATGTATCAAACATTGAAAATGAGGCGCCATACCACCAATAAGAGGTCTAGCTACAGTTTTATTCCAATAAAATCAGGGGGGACAATCTATCTTTTTTTCGAATGTCCCTCTGATGTTTATTGGAATAAAGTCGTATCTGGAGCTCTTAGAAGTGGTGTAGGGTGTCTGTCAGTTTCCATTTTTGTTACCCTGTTAGGCAGATGCACCCTCAATAATGGTCCTGTGATCACTGAGTTGTCACCAGAACAGGAATAGAGGGTAAATCTTCCAAAGGGACACCTGTCCCAGTGACAGCTCTCAAATAGGAGGAAAGAATTTATCTAAATTCTTGTTGTGTCCAAAGTGATAAGCTTGATAGGAGATTAAACCTTTCCCTACTCTATCCACAATGTAAAATATTGGCTTTAGATATACTTTAGGTATTTTCACAATGCATATTATTTTTTATCTGGCATTTTATCTTTCAGTCTTCAGAACAACCAGACTCAAGTCTGAAGGAGCGACATACTTGGCCCAGTCTCTGCTGCTGAACCGTAAGCTGATGGCCCTGAAGTAAGTATAGGTTCAGTCTGTCCGGGGAAGGTCAGTGTGATTCAGAGACACCTAAATGTGTCACAGGAACGTGACTTTAGGTGTTTTACAACCTACAGGTATTTCACTGTTCAGCACACATATCTTTACAAATTGCTATATTATAAAAACAGCATTCAAGACGAACTCCAACAAGTCCAGTTTACTTCCAAGCTGACAACATAGATGCAATACATTTCTGTCTCTGGAGCAGGAAGTGAAGGGAAATCTGCCAATGGGGCAAAGACAGCAAAAAAAAAAGGCGTGTCTCTAGATATATTTTCATGTTTCAATAATCTTTATTGTTTTGAAAAAGCACAAAGAAGTAGAAGCACATAGTTCTGAATAAGGCAATATACAACATGAGTCGCATGTGTAAAGGTGTCACACAACGTCAGGTTATGCAAATTGTATGAAAAACAAAGTTCCACAACCTCCTAGCGTTTATATGCTGTTTGTTCATTCCAATGGGGCATAATCCATGTTCTTGATAACAGCACCACAAATAAATGAGAATAAGAGTGCTATGACATCTGTAAATGAGAATAAAGCCCCATACACACGATCAGACTTTTTGACAACAAACTTCAAAATTAGCAGGTTTTCAGAAAAATCAGACCGTGTGTACGCTCCATCGGACCAAACTTTTTCGGTTTTCATCAGACTAAAGTTCGCTCAAACTTTTCGGCAACAATAGTCCTACAGTGCAAAATCCTGCCGTGTGTACAGAAATCCATCTGAGTTTAGTCCGAAGTACAAATGCGCATGCCCAGAACCAATGTTAAAATCAACCAACAATAGCAGAAGTTGACCAAAGGGTGGCGGTAAAGAGCAGAAAAACCACGTGATTTTGGGAAGCTTTTGAAAAAGTCCTGCCGTGTGTATGCATACCAAGTTCACGGCCAACGCCCTTCAAACAAAAATCCACGGAAAAGTTTGTTTGAAGTCCGACCGTGTGTATGAGGCTTAAGAGAGCTATGACATCCGTAATGAATGGGAGATTACAGCCCTGAATTCGAGTCGTGTAACTGTGACTCAAAAAACAATTTTCAAACCTCAGGGGAAAACAGGGAAAGAGAAAAAACAGGTGAAAGAGAAAAAAAAAAGAGAAAGAGCAGAAGGAAGAGTAGAAAAAAGATGTCCCTGTTGGTAGACCATCCAGGGACCCGGGCCACCAAGTTCCGCCATACTCACTGTATCAGTCTGTACATTGCAAATACCTCTAGATATATTGACCACACGCACAGGACAATTTTCTGAATATTTCAACCAGATTACAATAACAAAAATGACTGAACAGATCAAAGCAAACAATTGCCAGCTGCTTAGGTCTGTCTACCCCAGGAGAATATGGGGAATCTCAGTTGACTACAGTCATTAAATCATTGTGAATCATTTATATATATATATATTGTATGGAGACTATGGGCCAGATTCACAAAAGAGATACGACGGGAGAGATAATGGACTTACACCCGTCGGATCTTAGGATGCAATTCTAGGCCGGCCGCTAGGTGGCGATTCCATTGCGGTCGGCGTAGAATATGCAAATGACTAGTTATGGCGATTCACGAACGTACGCTTTACCCGTCGCTCTAAATATACGTAGTTTCCGTTCAGATACGCCGCGTAAAACTAAGGCTGCCCTCTAGGTGGTGTAACCCTGTTAAGTATGGCCGTCGTTCCCGCGTCGAAATTTTAAAATTCACGCCGTTTGCGTAAGTCGACCATGAATGGCGCTGGGCACCATTTACGTTAACGTCGAAACCAATGACGTCCTTGCGACGTCATTTAGCGCAATGCACGTCGGGTAATTTGACGGACGGAGCATGCGCAGTACGTTCGGCGCGGGAACGCGCCTAATTTAAATGGTGCCCGCCCCCATTTGAATTAGGCGGGCTTGCGCGAGCGGATTTACATTACACCGCCGCAAGTTTACAGGTAAGAGCTTTGTGAATCAGGCACTTAAGCTGTAAACTGCGGCGGTGTAACGTAACATGGGATACGTTACGCCGCCGCAGCATAACGTATTCTACCTGAATCTGGCCTTTGAATGTTTTTTGGGGCTGTTCTGTTGATAAGACCGATCTTAGTTGGAGAAAACTAAAGCGTGCCTGATGCCTGTTTATCTTGCAGCATTCAGAAGAACGGCATTGCCTGGGAGGGGGCAGAGAGCCTGGCAGCCAGGCCTCAAAGACAAACCAAGTGCCTCCAGGAGCTATGGTGAGTCCATGATTATAGTTGTAACTGCCCGCCCTCTGTGTCCTCACTGTTATTACTCCTCCGTATCACAAATTATAGGAATAAACATTTAACCTTCTCACGTTTCATTGAACTCACTACTTGTACATTCCTGTGCCCATCTGCTGACAAACACCTGTTATTTCTACATTCAGGTTATCCAAGCAACACGTTGGGAGACCAAGGAGCAACAGCCCTGGCGGCAGCTCTCACCAAGAACTCAGGTTATAATTACCTTAGAAGTAAGTGATGCCCACAGTGTATTCCGGTGTATTTACACCCTAGTACAATGCATATCCTCCTGCAAGGTGTCACCTGACTTTTCTGGGAACTCACAATGTACATACAAGTGTTTTTTCAGCCCCAGCATCAAACCTGTCTATCTTCCATGTCAGATCCTGGCATCCACCATTCCAATGTATACCTGTCTCAGGGGCACTGAGCTCACTGGCTAAGTCACTAGTTGTAAAAGGCCTTCTGAACAATTAAAGAGTATGTAACCCGAGGCTTTTTTTCTCAGACAATAGGTGCAGGAACTCCCCCTTTCCGGGTTACCCCTTTTCTCCACCCCTTCCCCACCTCCCAGTACCGTCCCTTTCAGGTCAATACAGAACAAAGTATCATTTTGTGGTGCTAAGTCATTTGTATGGAATTTAGTAATGATATCAAGAAAAGCTGTAAAATAGATCCCCTGCAGCCAGCAACATAGATCCCCTAACAACAATGGACCACCCACAACAAAATTTCCCCAGCCGGCAACAATAGACTCCCGGCAGCAATCAACAGATCTCGCCACAGCTCAGCATTAATAGACTCTCTGGCTGCCATCAACAATAGACCCTCCCCCAACAGTAGATCTCTGTCAGCAACAACTGGCCCCTCCAGCAACATAAGACCCCCCCAGCAACCCACAGTCAGTCATGTTTTTATATCAATGCCATAATTTCACAATTTCTGCCAGGGTATGCAAACTTTTAAGCACAAACTGTATTCTAAATTTAATACAACTTGCATACAGATAATGAACATGTCCTTAACTTGTGATATAAAATATAAGATTCAATAGATTAGCAACTACTATTATGAAGACGGTATTGAGAAGCGCTCTCGGTATGTTTGGCTCTGATGATAAAAAATATATATATAATACTTACCTGCTCTGTGCAGTGGTTTGCACAGGCAGCCCCTGATCCTCCCTCCTCTTGGGTACCCCCACCGGCGCTCTGGGCCCCCTTCCCCTTGCTGTGTGCCCCCATAGTAAGCCGTCCATAAGACACAGAGAGCACGGGTCAACCCTGCCCCCACCTCACTGGCTAGGATTGACAGCAGCAGGAGCCAACATCTCAGCCAATCAGGAGGGCCTGGGAGAGCCTTGGGTCTCGTGCACATCGCTGGATCAAGATCGGCCTTGGGTAAGTATTGGGAGTGCTGAGGGGGGAGCTGCACACTGAAGTATTTTTACCTAGAATGCATGAATATAAAAAAAACTTCAGCCTTTACAAACACTTTATTTTGTCACATGGCCATGTAGGGCTTCAAGTTTGGACCAAAACCTGTACGGATCTCTAGTTATAAGTCTGTTATTAAAAAAAAACAAAGACCTGTTTTTTTATGCTGTGTATTAACTGAATTCTTTCTGTTTCAGTCTGAAGAGTAATTCCATCATGCAACCAAGGCCTTAAATCTCTGACCATTGGCCTCAGCAAGAATCAGAGCCTGAAACACCTAAAGTGAGCCTGGAATCTCTGTATATGCCAATTACAATACATTATAGTGAACTTATTCCTTTTATAATGGGGATGTCTACTTCCTTATTTGCACTTATTAGCCCCTAATTTGTGGGCTAACCAGAGACCACATTCTCGGCTGGCGGGATTCCTGGTTATAAGCATAATGCTGCAATGAATGTCAGAAAAGGAAATTAATCACCACCAGGCAGGGGGCGGACTGACAACTCATGGGGCCCCCGGGCAATAGAAGATTATGGGGCCCCTGGGCTTACAGACAGGCCACCACGCCAGGAGGCAGTGCAGAGGCGGGGCAGCTAAAATCTTGGGATTTTCACATCAAAAGCATGTCGGTTTCGGACATATCAGGGACAGATGTAAAAAAAAACATCGATTTTTACATACTGTCCCTGGTTTTACTGAGCTGGCAACCCTGATGGGGCCCCCCTAGTGGCATGGGCCCTCGGGCAGTGCCCGAGTGACTCAATGGTCAGTCCACCCCTGCCACCAGGGGTATCTCTAAGGTCCTAATACATAGCTCCCAACTGTCCCTGATTTTGAGGGACTGTCCCTGATTTGGAGCAATGTCCCTCTGTCCCTCATTCCTCCTCATTTGTCTCTCATTTTGGTTGATCTATATAGCTGTATATAAAATGTATTATATATACCTACCAAAAAGTGTTTCCCCAGTCCTTTCTTCCAAATTCAGAATGGCTGCATTTGTAAATTTTAAAAGCCAATATAAAGGAATAGTGTGGTAAAAAAAAAGCACTTGTGGATTTAATAAACCTTTTGTTTTGTGTTAATTCTCCTTTAAGGGGGTGTGGCAGGAGGCGTGTCCTACGCCTACATACGTTTGCTAATAGGTGTCCCTCATTCCCATCTCAAAATATTGGGAGTTATGCTAATAGACCTGGGGCACCTCTTGGCATACAGACTAAAATGTTGAGGGGCTACTAGGATACCATGAGGACCCATTTGACTCAAATCTAATGCCCTGTACACACGGTCGTTTTTCGGCTTGTTCAGGTAAAACTACCATTCATAATGGAGTAAGCACATTCATCACGCTGTAACAGACAGAAAAGCGCGAATCGTCTTTTACTAACAAGGAATCAGCTAAAAGCAGCCCAAAGGCGAATGGAACTTCCCCTTTAGAGTGCCGTCGTACGTGTTCTACGTCACCGCGCTTTGTTCATCATTTTGTAAAAACGATGGTGTGTGGGCAATGTCGTTTTTAATGATGAAGTTGGAAAAACTTTGTTTTTTGGACATGCTGAAAAACGTTGTTTTTTTTAATGCCGAAAAACGAACGTGTGTACGCGGCATCAGACTAATGTATTCTTTTTAATTAGCAAGAACGAGTTGGTGTAAAAACTGTAACATTACATTATGAATGACAAATAAATAAAGGATAGGTTAAAAAGCAGATAAAATATACAATGTTCCAAAACTGTATAAAGCACAGAGTGGGTCGTCTCCATATCTGAAAGAAGATCTGGGGCATGTGCCCTTAGTGCCAGGCTCTAGCAACACCCCTGATCTACGCACTTCGACCTGCAGCAACCTTTTTTGCTTATTGATTAGTAGGAGTCAACTCTAGAGGGCCCCCCTGCTACAATTCAATAAACAAGAACAGTTGCTGCAGCCCAGAGTGCAGTGATTCCTTTTCTTTTCTGACTGATTTGCTGGAGTCCAATGAGCTGGAGCAGAACCCGGGAATTTTACAGCAGCGCAAGTGATGAGCGACTCACTTTGGGGTTGATTTACTAAAGGCAAATTCACGCTGCACTACAAGTGCACTTGGAAGTGCAGTCGCTGTAAATCTGAGGGGAAGATCTGAAATGAGGGGAAGCTCTGCTGATTTTATCATCCAATCATGTGCAAGCAAAACATTTTCTTGCATGTCCCCCTCGGATCTACAGTGACTACACTTCCAAGTGCACTTGTAGTGCAAAGTGGATTTGCCTTTCGTAAATAACCCCCAATGAGTGGGCCACTTATCTATTTGTGCATGTCAGTGCAGTTACAGTATAAGTGATCAATGAAGGTAGTGCAACAAACTATAAATTAGATATAAGATGCTACAACCCGATGATATGTGAGAATCCCTCAGAGCTGACGGGTGCGTGATGGGTAGTCACACAGCTGCAGACACAATCATGAAGGAAGACAATCTACTACTCCATGCATGCTCTTTAAAGCGGAGCTCCACCCTAAAGTGGAACTCCCGCTGATCGGAACCCTCCCCCCTCCGGTGTCACATTTGACACCTTTAAGGGGGGAGGGGGGTGCAGACACCTGTCTAAAGACAGGTATTTGCACCCACTTCCAGCCACACAGTCTCGGGCAGACTGCGGGCATGACGTCACCATCCCGTTGCCCCCCCCGTTGTGTACTCGGCTCCCAGTACACAGCGGGAGCCAATCGGCAGGCGTAAGTGCGACTCGCGCATGCGCCGTAGGGAACCGGGCAGTGAAGGTGGGGGGGCAGCAGAGTGACGACCGATCGCTCGTCTTCTGCTGCGGACGGCGCTGGACCTCCAGGACAGGCAAGTGTCCTAATATTAAAGTCAGCAGCTGCAGTATTTGTAGGTGCTGGCTTTTAAATTATTTTTTTTTCAGCGCACATCCGCTTTAAAAAAACGGCAAATGTATTCACAAAACACAATATTGATACAGCAGTTGTTAACACATTTCAGCCTTGTCGGCCTTATTCATCATAAATAAGGCCAACAAGGCTGAAATGCATTAACCGCTTGCCAACCGTATACTGTAGATATACAGTGGCAAGGCGGTTCTTCTGCGTGGGCCCTAAACCCATGGGTGCAGGATCACGTACTAGGTACAAGATCCTGCACGTATGGGTTTAGGCCCATGCGTGTGCCGCCGCCCCCGCTGTGATCAGACACAGCGGGATCTGATTTTGGGTACAGTGGACACGATGTCCACCAGCAGACGCTTATGCTTCAGTACACAGACAGAACAGTGGTCTATTGTATGTACTGGAAGAATGGTCAAACATTCCCATAGACACACTCCTAAACCTTGTGGACAGCCTTCCCAGAAGAGTTGAAGCTGTTATAGCTGCAAAGGGTGAATGAATGAATGAATGAAAAACTTATAAAGCGTGGCGCATGCGAACTGAATCGCTTCTGGGTGGGGCCAACTCAATATTAGACCCTATGGACTAAGATTGGGATGCCATTAAAGATCATGTGCGTGTAACGGCAGGTGTTGTCCCAATACTTTTGGTAATAATATAAGGTATATAAAGTGGGACACGAAGGAGGTGATCCTAGGCCGATGTTTGATTTCCATTGTCCAGTTTCGGTTGTCTAAATTTTTCTGTTTTTTTTCTCTCAGCTTGCGTGAGAATTCCATCAGCATCGAGGGAGCCCGAGCTCTGGCCCAGGCCCTCCACACCAACACCACACTGACACACTTAGAGTAAGTAAGCATCTTCTGTGCACTTCACCCAACTTAGGGTTTGTCTGATGCTTGTTGTATTTTATAAAATATCACTCTGTACAGAACTGTATAAAGGACAATATCTGTGCCCTCTGCCCTTACAGTCTGACGGCCAACCTTCTGCATGACGAGGGAGTGGAGGCCTTGTCTGGAGCCCTGAGGGAGAACCACAGTCTGGACACTCTACAGTACGTTTCTTCATTCAACTCAGCCTAGGTTCACACTGCTGTGAATTAAAAATCGCGGTAAAATGCGCGATTTTTACCGCGATTTCGCGGCTGCGATTTTGCCGCGATTTCGGCCGCAATTTTATGTAAATCGCGGCCCAAAATCGCAAAAAGTAGTACAGGAACTACTTTTTGAAATCGCAGATGCGGCGTCGCACTGATTAGGACAGTGCATTGCCGACAATTGCCGCCGATTTGAGATGCGATTTGACATGTCAAATCATATCTCAAATCGTTCCAAATCGTACCCAGTGTGAACCAGGGCTCAATGAGTGCAATTGTTTTGGGAAATAAAAAAGTCATGTGCAGTAAATCTCCTTAATTACCTTATTGAAAGGGCAGCCAATGAATGAACCAACAGTTTCTGGTCACTCTAGATCAGCCTTTCTTTACCGTTTAAACGCAGAGGAACCCTTGAAATAATTTCCAGGTCTCAGGGAACCATTCCAAAAAACAATTCATTGGTGGTCAGTGGGAAAAATGCATTTTACATTGGTGGGTAGTGGGAAGAAGGGGGTGTGGTCTGAATACCCCCCTTAGGGACAGCTGAAAAGAATATTGGTGTCATGCAGCTGGCTCTGCTAAGTGTTACAAGGGGCTATTCCTCTGCATTGTGTAAAAAGGCTGATTGATCCGGTCTTCTCTGATCCTCCCCTTTTCCACAGTCCCCAAACCATCTCCTGATAGAACAGAGCCTAGAGGGTTTTTTTTCCTTTGGAGGATGCATGTGATCAGCACAGGGCCAATCAGCAGTCAGGGTCAGGGGGTCATACAGCCACATAGGACAATCAGGGGAGAATGAAAACTCCTCCTACAAGCTTTAACTATACACTGATATAGTTAACAAGACTGCTATATATTGCTGATGAGAGGGTATTTAGCAGTTCATATTTACTAAAAGTATTGCGTTTTCCATGTACTGTGGGAGACCAGATATAGTGAATTCAGAGTCCTGGGTTTAGTAACACTTTAAATACTTCCCCCCCCGGACCATTTTGCTGGTCAATGACCGGGCCACTTTTTGTGATTCGGCACTGCGTTGCTTTAACTGACAATTGCGCGGTCGTGCGACGTGGCTCCCAAACAAAATTGGCGTCCTTTTTTTCCCCACAAATAGTTTTCTTTTGGTGGTATTTGATCACCTCTGCGGTTTTTATTTTTTGCGCTATAAATAAAAATAGAGCGACAATTTTGAAAAAAAAAATGAATATTTTTTACTTTTTGCTATAATAAATATCCCCCAAAAATATATAAAAAAAATTATTTTTTTCCTCAGTTTAGGTCGATACGTATTCTTCTACATATTTTTCGTTAAAAAAAATCGCAATAAGCGTTTATTGATTGGTTTGCGCAAAAGTTATAGCGTTTACAAAATAGGGGGTAGTTTTATGGCATTTTTATTAATATTTTTTTTTTTTTTACTAGTAATGGCGGCGATCTGCGATTTTTATCGCTACTCTGCGACCTTATGGCGGACACATTTTTGGAACCATTGGCATTTTTATAGCGATCAGTGCTATAAAATGCATTGATTACTGTAAAAATGTCACTGGCAGGGAAGGGGTTAACACTAGGGGGCGAGGAAGGGGTTAATTATGTTCCCTGGGTGTGTTCTAACTGAAGGGGGGTGGGACTGACTGGGGGAAATGACTGATCACTGTTCATACATTGTATAAACATGCGATCAGTCATTTCTCCCCCTGAAAGGGCCGGGAGCTGTGTGTTTACACACACAGCTCCAGGTTCTCGCTCTGTAACGAGCGATCGCGGATGCCCGGCGGGTGATCGTGCCCGCCGGCACCAGGGTGAGTAGGGGGCATGTGCGTTGGCAACAGGGGCGAGCAGGGGGTGCGCCCCTAGTGGCTGAAATGCGAAATCACGTTATATTACGTGATTTCGCGCAGCCGAGCCGACCTGCCGCCGTAAAACTGCGGCGGCTGGTCGGCTAGTGGTTAAAGCTGGATTCCCAGGTAAGCAATTATTGTCTAAATACAAGAGACATGTGTATTCTTTTTTGAATCTTAGTGTTTTGTGTATTTCTTCCAGATCTGTGCAGTAATTCAACCTTTGATTCAGGAAGTTCCAAGTAGGAGCTTCCTGTAATAAAGACCGGTCACCGCTGCCCTCTCTCCTTGTACAGGGTGACTGGTCTTCTTCCCGCTCCTCCTATAGTGGGTAAAGCCTATGGGTCCCTCACACAGCTTTGATCTCTGCACAGTGATGATGTCATAGCTATGTTTACTATCAGGGTTTGGTAAACACTCTTTTTGACTATCCAGGAATATCTTTTAAAGCGTCACCAATAATCTTGTTCCCAGGGGCGGACTGAGAACTCATGGGGCCCCCGGGCAATAGAAGATTATGGGGGCCCCCGGGCTTACAGATGGCCACCATGCCAGAAGGCAGTGCAGAGGCGGGGCAGCTAAAATCCCAGGATTTTCACATCAAAAGCATGTCGGTTTAGGACATATCAGGGACAGATGTAAAAAAAAAACACAGATTTTTTACATACTGTCCCTGGTTTTACTGAGCCTGGCAACCCTGATGGGGCCCCCTAGTGGCATGGGCCCCCTAGTGGCATGGGGCCCCCTAGTGGCATGGGGCCCTCGGGCAGTGGTGCCTCAATGGTCAGCCCGCCCCCCGCTTGTTCCTATGACACAGAACACACTGATTTTTGGTAGCATAATTATTAATGTGGAATGTATGTTCCTTGCTAAAGAACAATATTTTTTATCAAGTTCTTGTGGGTAAAGTTCCACGTTAATATAATATTGCCAGTCACCAGGTGGCACAAATTCAGTTGCTGGATAACTTTCCCATATTAACACCTTGACTCTGATCTCCTGTGTCTTTCAGTCTCCAGTGGAATTTCCTACGAGTGGGATCAGCGAGGTCCCTTGCCGATGCGCTTCGAGTGAACACGTGTTTACGCTGTTTAGAGTAAGTGTGCCATGTATTTGCACTTAGTAGCTGTGCAGCCGTATTGACTGGGTCCCAGTGTAAAATGTGACACAAAACCCTATAAGGCCCCATTCACACCTTTGCGTTTTTTGGATAAAATCAACAATTCTTTATGGAGATGGTTCACATGTCCACTACAAGTCGCCTGAAGCTCAAAAAAGTTCTGGAGCTTTTTTTGTAACTTGAATCAGGCAGATTTGAGCATTTTTATTCCCATTAAAATGAATGAAAATGCGGGTGTTGTCGATTGGCGATTTTGTGTTGTCGATTGGCGATTTTCTGCCCAAATAAAAAAAAAAAAAAAGTATTAATATATGAATAAATTTAAACTAAATGCCTCCTGACCACCCTGCTGTTACCGTGTATGATCCAGGCTCTACTTGACTATGTCCCTGACTGCGTCGGAATCTCCGACAACAAATGTTGGATAGCATGCTTTAAAATTTTCTGACAACAAATGTGTGATGTCAGATTATCAGATCGTGTCAGTCGGAAAAAAATCCAAAGTACAAACACGCATGCTCAGAAGCAATACTAACCATAACACCTTTACACCGTTACACCTTGCTGCACTTCAATAAACAGAATATCAAGGTTTGTTGTATTTTCTCATTAGTCTGCAGGAAAATGCCATCGGAGATGAGGGGGTGTCTGCGCTCTGCAAGGCTCTGCAGGAGAACTCTACTCTTTCAGCTCTCTAGTAAGTGAAGTCCTCAGCACAATGAGGATGTACAGAAGCACACACAGTATAGGAATACAATAAGCTGACTAATGTGCCACCATCCTCTGGGCAAAAGGTGCCTTATATACACTTCTTCTTTTTTCTTTTTTTTGCCTGCTTTAGCCCTGGTTCACACCACTGCGGTTTTGAATTTGCGCTACTTCCTGAATAACAGAACTCTATACAAGTTGCAATGAAATCGCAAAAAAGTAGTGCAGGAACTTTTTTCAAAGCCGCTGCGACTTGAGTCACCACAATTCGAACGGCTCCATTGCTGGCAACGGGGTGCGATTTGTCATACAAACTGACAAATTCCACTGATGTGAACCACGGCTAATCTATATGACCAGACTAATGACCTGTACTCAGTGGCATAGCGTGGGGGGGGGGGGGGGGGGGGGGCGAGGGGTGCCACCACCCCGGGCACAAAATTTAGAGGGGCGCTGTCACTAGTGTGGAGAGGAGGGAGTGCCAACAACAGATGGGACATAGGAACATATGCATGATTTTACCAGTCATTATCAAGCACGCTCTCCTCTTCCTACAGCCATAGCTTTCTCACACAGTGGATCATGTGACCAGACTGGGACTAGCTAAAAATAGGTAAGTCCATGGGTCAAGGGGTGCAAATTACTTGCTTCGCCCCAGGTGCTGACAACCCACGCTACGCCACTGCCTGTACTGTGTTGCAATTTTTTGGCAATTGCGCAGTCATGCAACACTAGATTTATATCATTTTTGTTGTTTTAATTGACAATTTTTATTAAGTTTTGATTGTTTCAATACAAAAATATAAGACACAAATACAAAGGGGTAATAAAATAAAACAAATAAAAAGGGGGAGAGAGATGGAAAATAATGGGGGATCAACAGACTTCTGTAGATAGCGTAGAGGCATGCTGCAATTATCAAACATGAGGAATAGACGATTTAATAAAATAAGGTTGAGATACAGCTCTAGAAGAGTGTGAGCATAACACAATAGCAATACCTATAGGGGGAATCTGGAAAGTTATCCTATTGATTTATATCATTTTTGTTTTCACACAAATAGAGCTTTCTTTTAGTGTTTGATCCTGTTTTTTTATTATATAAATAATATTTTTATTTATATTTATTATATACATTTTGAAAAAAACAACATAGGCCCAGATTCACAAAAGAGATACGACGGCGTATCTCCAGATACGCCGTCGTATCTCTGAGTTGAGCCGTCGTATCTATGCGCCTGATTCTTAGAATCAGTTACGCATAGATATCCATTAGATCCGACAGGCGTAAGTCTCTTACGCCGTCGGATCTTAACTGCATTTTTTTTTTGGCCCGCTAGGTGTCGCTTCCGTTGAAATCCGCGTTGAGTATGCAAATTAGTTTGATATGCGAATTCCCGAACGTACGCGCGTCCGACGCAGTAAAGTTACGACGTTTACGTTAGGCTTTTCCCGGCGTAAAGTTGCCCCTGGGTCTATGAGGCGCAACCAATGTTAAGTATGGCCGTCGTTCCCGCGTCAAAATTTAAAAAAGTTACGTCGTTTGCGTAATTCGTCCGTGAATGGGGCTGGACGTCATTTACGTTCACGTCAAAACCAATGATGTCCTTGCGACGTCATTTTGGAGCAATGCACACTGGGATATTTTACGGACAGCGCATGCGCAGTTCGTTAGGCGCGGGGACGCGCTTCATTTAAATGATACACGCCCCCTACCCGCCGAAGTTGAATTATGCCGCGTGATTTTACTTTACAGTCAAGTGCTTTGTGAATCAAGCACTTGCCTGAAAAACTTGCGGCGGCGTAGCGTAAATCGGATACGTTACGCCGCCACTAAGATACGCCATTCTACGAGAATCTGGCCCATATTTTCTACTTTCTGTTATAAAACGCATCCAAAGCATGGACCAATGTAACTATGTATGTACCATACCTGGTCAATGCCCCTGGAAGTGGGGAATAATAGAAGTAGACACGCTGCTAGCCCACTGATCTCCACCAGCTTCTGGGTCCCACGCAGAGTGGCCGGCACTGGGAACACACAAGGTTGGCTGCACAGCATGGGCACCATTTGGAGAATACTTTGCATTTTCTGAATAAATGAAAATTGTTCTTTGATTGGATGAGGTGCAGAGGCGGTGGTGGTAATGGGAAAACATCTCTTTTGTTTTCCTATTAACACCTCAATCCAGAGGTATTGCATAATATATGAGCATGTTGTTTTGTTTCTTTCCTTGTATTACTGATTGACAATAATGTTGCAGTTTACAGGGAACCGCCATTGGACCATCCGGGGCACAGGCTCTGGCAGAGACGTTGCTGGTCAATGAGAGTCTTACCACTCTTGAGTGAGTATGTTCAGATCATTTTTAGAAGTAAATAACCAGTTTTACAATAAAATCGTATTAAACCATTATCTAGATCAGTGTTTCTCAACTCCAGTCCTCAAGGCGCCCCAACAGGTCATGTTTTCAGGATTTCCCTCAGATGAAATAGCTGTGTTAATTACTAAGGCAGTGAAACTGATCAAATCACCTGTGCAAAATGATGGAAAGCCTGAAAACATGACCTGTTGGGGCACCTCGAGGACTGGAGTTGAGAAACCCTGATCTAGATCAGGGTGTTTCAACCGGGGTGTCACAACACCCTGGGGTGCCGCAAAGAGTCCTTAGGGGTGCTGCTGTCTGAGCGCTACTCTGTGTTAACTCCAGTGCAGTGCGACTCTGCAAGGAGAGCAAGAGCACAGCCTGTACGGCTCTCTCCTCCGGTGTCTTGTCGATCTAGTTCCCCTATTGACATGGTTCCCTGCCTGACTGTGCAGGCGCAGACAAAGCCCACGGAAATCTCCGAACCTCGGGCGGCATCCAGGCTCATTCCTTAACATCCCCGTGGATTGGAGGATGTTAAAAAAAAGCGCAAGGAGGCCGAGTGAGCGCAGCGAGGACGTGAGGCCGACTGGCCACTTACCTCAAATTCCACGTCGCCCTGGAGGTTCGGTGATTTCCATCGGCAAGGATTGCGCCTGCGCAGTCAAGACTGGAACCATATCGTCAGATCACCGGCCGAGGTTCGGAGATTTCCGTCGGCAAGTCTGCGCCTGCGCAGTCCTTGAAGGAACTTTCACGATAGCCGGAACCAGCTCGGCAGATCACCGGCAAACAGCAGCTAGTTTCTGAGATTTGTTATTTACAGCGATATTTTGAATTTGTTACCTTGGCACTTGATACAATAAACTATTTTTATTATATAAAGTTTCCCTGACCATCCTTTACAGCCTATAGTAGCCCTCTATATCTTCAGGGACTCTCTGTTCTTTCGTTTCCCTGAGCGATACAACCCACCTTTTTGCATGTATGTTTTTGGCTACGGCGGTAACCTCAGAATGAGGAGGGACTAAAAACAGGGCTTGCAGGTATACAAGGGTATTTACTCGTGGGGATAGGTTCACCTTCTTTTGGGTTTGTATTATTGTATTGCTGTAGACCAGGGGTCTCAATCTGGCAGCCCTCCAGCTGTTGCAGAACTACAAGTCCCATGAGGCATTGCAAGGCTGATAGTTACAAGCATGACTTGCAGAGGCACGATTGGACTTGTAGTTCCACAACAGCTGGAGGGCTGCCAGTTTGAGACCCCTGTTGTAGACAGTGCTTTAACCTCACTGAGTACCTTCTGCTTTCACGCTTCACGCCACTCATGGCATATCGGTGTAAGTGTCTTCATGAACATGACTCCAAGAATAAAATATATGTTTTTATCCATCACTTTATAATCTTAGTGATTGTTTTGTGAGTATGCGGTAACAACTAACACTTAAATTGTGTCTGCCAACAGTCTGCGAGGGAACCACATCGGCCTTGTAGGAGCCAAAGCCTTGGCAGGAGCTCTCAAAGTTAACTGCACATTGAAGATCCTCAAGTAAGTACCAACAGAGGAGATCAATTTAAACTGAGCACCGTACAGAATTATGACTCTCCATTCCTCATAAAGTGAAAGTTTAATGGTTTTTGGTAATTGTTTGTGAAAGTTTACAAGTTTCCCTTTTTTTTGTTAAAGGGGTTGTAAAGGTTTGTTTTTTATTTTCTAATCAGGTTCCTTTAAGCTAGTGCATTGTTGGTTCACTTACCTTTTCCTTCCATTTCCCTTCTAAATGTTTTTGTTTTCTTTGTCTGAATTTCTCACTTCCTGTTCCTCCTCAGTAAGCTGTTCTGACTGACTTTCCACCGCTCGGATGATGGTGGAAAGCTTACTGAGGAGAAACAGGAAGTGAGAAATTCAAACAAAGAAAAAAAACATTTAGAAGGGAAATGGAAGGAAAAGGTAAGTGAACCAACAATGCACTAACTTAAAGGAACCTATTTAGAAAATAAAAAACAAACCTTTACAACCCCTTTAATTTTACCGTTACCCACTGAATAGGGAAAGAGGGCACAGAAATATTTACCCATTACATGTGCAGGTTTGCTTTCTGCGTTGTATTACTGCACAGTGATTGGTCTTTTATATTTTTGTTAGGGCCACTCACACCAGTGTGAAATAGTAGAATGTATGTTGGTGCAATGCGGTGCCACTCTGTATATTCAGTCAGAAAATTAAAGGGGTTGTAAAGCTTTCATTTTTTTTTTGTTTTTAAATAACAAACATGTTATACTTACTCCACTGTGCAGTTCGTTTTGCACAGAGTGGCCCCGATCCACATCTTCTGGGGTCCCTCAGCAGCTGTCTCGGCTCCTCCCCGCTTCTGGTAACCCCCCCCCCCCCCCCCTGGGAAGCGCTCTCCCAAGGGGGTTACCTTGTGGGCGCGCTCCTGAGTCCTGTATTCGGCGTCTATAGCCGCCAACTACAGGACTCGACCCCGCCCCCCACCCACGTCATTGGAGTTGATTGACAGCAGTGCGAGCCAATGGCTGCACTGCTATCAATCTATCCAATGAAGAGCCGAGAAGACCGGGCTGAGATCAAGCACGTTCTTGACGTGGGGCTCAGGTAAGTAAACCAAAGGGCGGGGGGCTGGAAAACATCAGATGTTTTTTCACCTTAATGCATAGGATGCATTAAGGTGAAAAAACATGAACCCTTACAACCCTTTTAAGTCCTTCTAGATCACTTCAGTCTGGTTCCTTTTGTAGCCATGTAAAATATAAAAAAATAAGTGTCTATACTGTGTAAAATCCAGTAATACATGATCTCACCCCCGCTCTGCAGATGCTCAGGTGTTCTTTATTTTTTGGCATTCTGCCAAAAATCTGAGCTTCTAGAGGCCGATCTGCTGGCAGCCTAAAGACTTACTGCTGCTTAGGGGCTCTGTGCTTCAGCAAAATGGCAGCCTCCAGCAAGAAGAAACAGGAGCAATGCTGGAGGCAATTTACAGCACACACTCATTTTGGTAGCATAATTATTAATGTGGAATGTATGTTCCTTGCTAAAGAACAATATTTTTTATGAAATTATTATGAGTAAAGTTCTGCTTTAATGCAACAATCCCATGAATAGGCTCTTATTGTGTTCGATGTGGAGATTTGTAAATTAGCAAATAGATGGAGTTAGCATTTCAGTGCAATCAGATGCTGAGATAAGAGATCAGTTAATGAGAGCATACTTGGGTCACCACAAACGTTACAATTTGGCCATATATTCTTTGTACTATCAACTTTTGAGTTACCACAAAATGAATAGCCACTGTGCTGCCCTAAGGGATAGATAAGTTAAGTGGTTAGCACTTCTGCCTGGCAGCACTAGGGTTGTCGGTTCAAATCCCAACCATGACAATACCTGCTTGGTGTTTGCATGTTCTCCCTGTACCTGCGTGGGTTTCCTCCCACACTCCAAAGACTGGCTGACAGGGTAATTGGCCCTCGTATGTATGAATGTGAGTTGGGGACCTTAGAGTGTAAGCTCCTTGAGGGCAGGGACTGATGTGAACGTGTAACAACATATGTGAATTGTCAGGGCTAATTAAGTACCTGTAAAAAATGTAATTGGGTATATCTAAAGGAGACTGTACAATTCGATTGGTTAGCATGTGGCCAACCTATAGATTTTCCGAATTTTCTGAACAAAAGTCAGTATGTGAGAAGCAGCAGTAAAGCACAAGTACTGGAGCAGGAGGCAGAACCTGTATATGTAATGAGCAATAATATAGACAGATATGTAAGAGTTGTGCAGATGACAGCTTGTATTGTATCGTTCCAGCCTGCAGGAAAACTCTATTGGTCTGGATGGCGCTATCTGTTTGGCAAACGCCATTTCGGGAAACTCTTCTCTCCTGTCTCTCAGGTATGCAATTTCATTACTGGTCAGAGTTTTGTCTCCTCTCCCCCATTCCACCGGTCCCGTAATATGAAGAGTAATGCCGGGTACACAGAATCGGAAATTCCGACAAGAAAAGTCCAATGTGAGCTTTTGGTCGGAAATTCTGACGGTGTGTAGGCTCTATCGGAATTTCCGCCAAGAAAAATTTGAGAGGCGGTTCTCAAATTTTCTGACAAGAAAAGTTCTTGGAGGAAATTCTGATTGTCTGTATGCAATTCTGACGAGCCAAAAACCACGCATGCTCAGAATCATGACGACGCATGCTCAGAAGCATTGAACTTCGTTTTTCTCGTCTCGTCGTAGTGTTGTACATCATTGCTTTGACGATCGGAATCTGGTGTGACTGTGTGTATGCAGGACAAGTTTGAGCCAAGAGTCCGTTGGAAAAAAAACGTTTCGTGTACAGAGTGTGGCTGTAAACATGCCGTACACTGAGCCCTAACATTAGATACTGGATTCTAATCTGCAAGCTAATTTGCTGGGTGCATTTTCTGCACTTGGATCTGCATCTGCTGCATCATGTGGTCAGAAAAAAAATCAAGACAATCCAAAGCTTCTTACAAAGGTGTCGCTGCCAGGCATGCTTGAATGACTCGGCTATCAAGGAAAAGATGCCTCTGCAAATATCCAGGTTTGTTAGTGAATTGGGCGTCTAGCACTCAGGAGACACCATAGTGATCAGCCAGGTAAATCCATCTTGGCTGTATACAGCTAGATCACCCAAATGTCATATATTCTCTGCCGGTATCCTCGGTGCTGGTGATTAGTCCATGTTACTGCCTTACATCGTTTTTTTCCCCCTTTTCTTTTGTTTCCACTATTGTGACCTGAAAGTCGCGTGATTTTGCCACGACTTGAAGCAATGCTTGAGAACTATGGACCTCAAGTTGCATCAAAGTCGGACCAAAAGTAGTGCAGGGACTACTTTTTATTTCAATGTTTTTATTGAAATTTTCACAAAGAAAAGAAATACAATCTTGAGTCCAAAAAAAGGGTACAATATAAAATGTAGGCAAAAGTCCTGAGTCATCCTAACAATAAGTGGAAACCTCCATAGCAGCCAAGTTACAAACTAGAGTTATTATGAAGTGGAGTAAGTAAGACATCTTCAGCCCTAACAATAACCTCAAAGCTTGTTTGAAATTTTCACATATGTGCTGTATCTAATACCGTGTGACATTTAGAGATAGATCCTCCGTGCAGGGACTACTTTGAAGTCGCACAGATATGAACAGTACTCATTGGAAATCAGGTACGACTTGTCATGCAACTTTGCAGTCCCAAGTTGCATGACAAGTCGCACTAGTGGAAACATAGCCTTACGCACCACCTGATCTGGGAGTTTTTATTTGTCTTCTCCATACTGATGTTTATATTCTATAATTCCCTCTTACTTATAATAGTTAATGTGACCATGGGATTTTTGCTATACAGTTTACAGGGGAATAACATTGGGCCTTCTGGTGCCAAGGTGATAGTGGAAACCCTGAAGAGCGATGCTCCGAACTGCACAGTGACCATATGAAGAACCGGAGGACAGCGCAGTGCTTGTACAGGACAAGGTTAGGCACTGCAGGAAAAAGAGAACAATTCAAAGACAAGAGGATATGATGAAAACCCAGCCTGTGGTATTATAGAGTTTGCTTCTCAATCTATTAAGTGCAATACTCAGCAAATCCATATTTTATCCACATTAAGGCAGATCTATCTGAAAGCACAAGTGGGGAGCTCAGAAAAGTGGCACTGCGCTGCTGGCTGTTTGATGATTGAAGCTAACCTGGGCCGCCATCAGGGGGGTACAGGCATTACACCTGTAAGGGGCCCAGCTGGCACCCTTCACATTTTTTTATTTATTTATTTTTGCATTACACCTGTAAGGGGCGAATGGTCCCTAGGGCCCCCCTCGCGTTTTTATTTTATTTTTTTATATTACACCTGTAAGGGGCCCGACAACGGAAGCCCCATAGTAAGTCTATGGGTGACGTCAGTATCTGCAGCTGTTGTCACTGCCTCTCCTTTACACTGAAGCCGTCACTAGATTGATCATGTGACCGGACCAAAGCGGCTTCATAATAGGCAAGTCTTTTATTGTACAAGGTAGATAGAATCGTTTTAGAATGGGGGTGGGAGTAGCTTTAGGATTAGTTGGAATTCCAATTTAAATGTTTAAATTCTAACATCACAATTGAATGCAAATAATCTATAAATTTGTAAATATTCAATAAAACTGACCAAAAATTATTGTTTTCCTTTTAAGTGCCATAAATAAAGTTCCGGTCTTAAATTCTTATGTTACCTTGCTAAAACAATATAAGTGCAAAAACACATTGGGGGTTATTTACTAAAGGCAAATCCACTTTGCACTACAAGTGCAAAGTGCACTTGGAAGTGCAGTCGTTGTAGATCGGAGGGGGATATGCAAGGAAAGAAAAACAGCATTTTAGCTTGCGCATTATTGGATGATAAAATCAGCAGAGCTTCCCCTCATTTCAGATTTATCCCTCAGGATTTACAGCGACTAAACTTTCAAGTGCACTTTGTAGTGCAAAGTGGATTTGCCTTACATAAATAACCTCCAATGTATGGCAGCTTATCAGTCCTTAGATGTTGTGGGTGGATTCCTTTCCTTTTTCTATTTAATTTTTACCTGTGATCCAGCCAGTAACATTTCTTGTCCAAGCGTGACGATGCTCACTCACCCTAAGGCAGGACTACAGAACACCTTTCCCTTTTTTCTGCTTTATAACATAAGCAGAGGTGTTCTATAGCCCTCAGACATACTGTAGCTACAAACTCTGTGGGGTTGATTTACTAAAGACAAATATACTGTGCACTTTGCAAGTCCAGTTGCACTCATTTTCCCCAGAGATTAGTGAATGTGATGAAGCCCTGCTGATTTTCATCATCCAATCACGTGCAAGCAAAAATGCTGTGTTTTTTTCCTTGCATCTGATTGGGTATTTTTTTTTACAAAGTGAAGCTTCACCTCATTCACTATGGCAGTGATGGGGAACCTTGGCACCCTAAGATGTTTTGGAACTACATTTCCCATGATGCTCATGCACTCTGCAGTGTAAATGAGCATCATGGGAAATGTAGTTCCAAAACATCTGAGGTGCCAAGGTTCCCCATCACCACACTAAGCTCTGGGGGAAATTAGTGCAACTACACTTGTAAAGTGCAGTGTTTTTGCCCTCCAGTGGTATGTTTAATAGATGAAAAGCAACTAAATAAGAGAACTTCATTGTTGGGGTTTACACACACTTTAAAAAAAGTATTTTATTTATTATAACTGATATGTGTATATGAAAAGATCACACAATGATATTTACTGTAAACAAAATAACTAGGCAATAACAAACCTGCTGTACTTTAATAAAGATGGATTTACAGAACGGGGAGCCGAACACTTTGGAGTTGGACAGGAAAATGACCTTCAGCAGGCAGATTGCAGAAGTCATTTGCTCAGAAAAGAAGGGCTCTGCCTGGCTACTAGAAACACATCATTGCGTTCCTTCTTCTGACTTCTGTAGGCCCATTGCTGTTTGTAGCACAAAAGATCCGGGGAAATATAAGCATGGCGGACATGAGAATAAAGTGCGCCTATCATCTCCAATTTGTGGAGTCCGCCATTTTGTTGGCCTGGCTAAAATAAGAAAATATGGGGAATTACTTCTTAGGTCCTATTGCTGGAGTGTTAGTTATAATAAATAAATACTGCATTTCAAATCATTAGAAAGTAAATATCCTGCCCAACAGCAGACACCATAACATGCCAATGTTTTATGTGCCCCCCTCTGAAGTGGTTTTATTTCATTACCGGGGCCGGATTTTCCTGGACTTTGTGACTAAACCTTCCAACTGCCATTCCACTGACCAATAAAATGGTTTCAGTCGCCAATGGCGGGGGCTTAGCCATGAAGTCAGGACAATTTATGTTTAACAAGGTGAAACGAAATCAGAGAGGGGCACATAAGAGGCTTTTCTTAATCAAGGGTATAAATGGGCATCTTGGTGGTGTTTTTTCTAAGACCGGAGCATTTAAGTAGCTCTGCACACTTATCAGTTACTAGGCTCACTATAACATAACTGAGGGGTGAAAGAATGGGGGAACATCTGGTTCTCCTCCTAATTCACCATCAAGTGGTTATGATCCTCCAGTTATGATCCAACGTCACACCACACAATTTCCCCATATGGTTCCTGACAGCCAAATATCTACAGATCCAACTTTCATGGTTACAGCAGCCTCCCGGGGAATAGATCAGGTTAACACTGTAGAAGATATGATAAATAAGGATGGGCCCGGGCATGTTCACAACTCCACGTGCCGATCCCGCCAAGAAGCTGACACTGCACAGCGCTAATCGCAGGCAGGGAGACATTTCCTGATCCGTGCAGCTGCGGACCGGCCTGTCTCCCTGCCCGTGATTAGCGCTGTGCAGTGTCAGCTTCTTGGCAGGATCGTCACGTGGAGTTGCACACAGGACAGCATGCTCTATTATTATTAGTTTTTTCCCTTTTCTGTATATTTTAGCAAAATGCAACAATTGCTGTGTAGAAGAGAAAATTAAAACAGTGTATTGTCAGGACTCTCAAATGCTCCCTTTTTACTCCTGACATTATACGGAAACTCAATATTGGATAAAATCGTGAGTAAACTAGTGCAATGTCACAGCCCCTCTAACTAGGAAACAATTTCTGCATCACTGGCTTAATAGATGTGTGATGAATGACATCTCTGACAAGTTTTCATCTAGAATATCAGCAGAAATGTGGATATATAAAACACACTTCTTAGTTTGAAATTAGATATACACACATTTGGGCACTGCTGCAGGGACGGCCATCTCTAGAAGTCACTGTCATGCTCTACAAATGACTTGGTTTGTTGCGCTCTTCTGCTGGGTCTGCCCAGCTCTTTTCTAGGTACCATTGTCCTAATGACCTCATCCTCTTCATCTTCCTCCTCTTCATCATCATCATCTTCATCATCAACATCCATCTCACTGTCATCCAGGCCCTCCTGTGAGAAGACATAATCAAGGTTACAAAAGGGAACATAGGCACACTAAACAGAAAATGTACAATGGTGCAAAGGATTGACCTTCATCTACAACTACTATAGTTCTGGGAGATGCAGACTGAGGCCACGGCTACACAGGGTGAGGGTACTGGACAATCTAGAAGGCAAGGGACAAAAACCATCAACTGGCCACCACATTCAGACTCTACAGGCTAGCAAATGAGAGCTGGTATTTCATTGGTAGCTATAAGAACCTCAGACAGTTTACCCATCTTGCTGCAGACAGCTTTATGGTTGGCTTATAATTGTGCTGAGAGGGAATGTGGGAGGAACTATTCAGGAGAGCGTGTACCAACCTGCTTGTTTTCGCTGACGACATCAGGGTTATGCACCGTGGCAGGACTGGCTCCCGCCTCCACATACTGACAGCGCGGAAATAAAAGCAAAACCAACTATTGAGAAACAACTATCACTTAAAGCCCATGTTCACCTTTCTTCCATGTTCTGCCTCTCCAGGCTGAGGTACTTGCACCACATGCATCAAAAACAAGTATGTATTTGTGTCTTTAATATCAACCTGGAATGCAGCTGTTTTAGTCCAACTTAGACTGGAATTTCAGTGTTTGGTAAATTCTGGTGTAATAAAACACCTTTAACTTTTATATTAGCAAGTGTCTGTGTGAGCCTTTGTTCACTTCAACAGGGTTTTTCATCCCAATACAAGTCTATTGGAGTGCAAAACTCAGTAGAAGCAGGTCACCTAAGTCAAATACTCCGGTCAATGATCTGGAAGGTCTGATGGCCAGAAAATTGTCACCAATTTTGCACAAAGCCAAAACAGGGAAAATAGGGGGGGGGGGGGGGCATTGCTCTCCATGGTGAAATTGTATTTACTCCCTGAGTAATGGCGATGTCATGGTTGGAGTCCTCAAAAAGTCAGTAAAGTCAGTAGGAAGTTCCACCCACCAGACTCCACCAAAAACACTTTTGGGTGTGCTGGCCTTTGATTATACATGAAGGCTCAATACATTATATCAATCACTACATGTCATTATTTTCAGCAACTAGAACTGAAAATAAAAGTTACATGGCTGAAAATAAATAATGCTGTGAAAGTATAAAACCTTTGTATGTGACCTAAGCTCTGTATTAGGCTGCTGAATTCTATGAAGCATCAAAATGCATATCGATTTCCACCCATGGCGTTTTTTCTACCAGTTTCCTCCAAAGTCAAACCTATATGTAGTAACCTGATCAGCCACTAGATGGCAGTATAGCACTCAATAAGTATACATTGATTTATTACAAGCTGTCAAAAGTATTTTTTTTTTTAACAAAGCAAATAAATAATGTCCATTCGCTATAAATCATCTTTCCTTTTGTAAATGGCTAATGGGCTATGACTGTCTGAAGGGTTGTGGTCTTTAAATGACACGTACCTCGTCACTGTCTCCACCGACCATCGTTCCCACAAAATGCGCTTCCCTTCCTGTAGAAACACAAATGAGTTTTCTTAGATTCATTACAGGTGCTTCACCAATCAGCACTTCAATGGTTAAAGCTGCAGTTTAATCTGGTTATAGTTTACCTTCCCTGGTTCCCACCTTCTCTCTGGTCAACATGCTAATAACATTTAAATAAAACCGTTTGCATTACATCCCTTACATCCCAGTCATGATATCATCTGGTGCTTTTCTATGCAATGCAGGCAGTCTGAGGCAGATAGATCATGGCTGGTAGGAGGGGCCGGCAGAGTGCTGTATATAGCTTTGTGAAATCACAGTACTCACACTGCCTCAGTATTGGCCCTCAGACCTATACAAGCAGTGGGTTGGCTTTTGGAAGAAGTAACACAAATATAAAAATGCTTTGATGAGTGGATGTTAGTTAAAGTGGATGTAAAGCCACTCTCATCCTTTCTAAACTACTGCCATAGTGCTGATCTATAAGGATATAGATGCCTCCTGCACGTATCCTCACCTGTCAAATGTTTCCCCTCTGTCTGTTATAAGAACTGAAAAACTGCAGATTCTGTGGGTGGGTCTGTTGTCTGGAGCTCAGTGGGTGGAGTCGTGATGTCAGTAGACTCCCCGCCCACCTCTACACTCCCCTTGTCAACATGCATGTTCTCCTATGTGGGGTGGGAATTAAAAAATAATGCCTGTCTCAGGCTAGAGCTAGAGCATGCGATATGTAAATAACCTGTCACTCACAGCAAGGGGGGAAGAATGGACAAAAGTTTTCTCTTGTTTGTCCGTTTATCTCACTGAAAAAAGAAAAAAGAGGATTGCTCAGAGCTGGATTAATTCTTTGTGGCAAGACTGGGCAAAGATGATAGGAAATCTTATATTCTTCATTGTGACGGCAAAAAAATAATAATCCACTTTAATTTTCAGGCATACAAATTCTTAGGAAGACTGTCCTAAGAAACGCCCTCAGGTAGTGCCGAGTCTCCATGGTTGGAAAAAACTAAAATCCAATGACTGAAAGAAGTGAGCCAGGGAAAGTCTGACTTGCTGAAGCTTCCAATGTACACTGTAAGAAGGTCACAGTGTGCAGTGAAATCAGAGAATGCAATTTCAGTACGGAGGAGAGGATCCCAGACAACTGTGCAAGGCTGAGTTCAGCTTTAAAGAAAGCAATAACAGTGATCTAGGGATGTTGTAGGAAAACAAGTGTATTTTCGGGAGGTATAATTTCTGGGTTGGGGCTCCGGGAGGACTTGAGGCCATAAATGCAGTCTGTGTCTAGGATCCATGGAGCTCCCACAAGTGCACAAGGATTTATTGGAAGAGTAAGGCAGGCCATACAAGTATAGATTTTTTTTTTCATTCAACCAATGGGTTGGGGGGAAAAAAATGTGAGAATTCCTCCTCCGAGTCACACATTGGATGTGGATGGAGGAATCTCTTCCGCTTAGCTATTGAATTCCCTGCTGGCAAAATACATCAATATTGCCAGCTATAATTGATGGAGCTAATCAGGCGGGGGGGGGGAAACGGACAGGCTGGTTGAACAACAGTCCAACCAGCCTGCCTACAGATAGATCGAAATTTGGCTGGTTGGTCCCTGCTGAACCAGCCAAATTTCAAGCCATCTATGGCTGGCTTAACACAGGTAGTTGCAAGTGTGATAAGGTGCCTGTACTTGTGATTGTAAACACATATATTCAGTAAGGGAACTGGCCCCAGGTGATACACAGAGATTCATTTTAAAGCTAGTCTGAAAAGTTCAGAAAAAAGGGGATGGAGAGACGAAATTACACTCTACAGAGCTCAGCGAGGAAATATCAGAGAGCCGATTGGAGGGGAGGGGAGGGAAGGGAAGGGAAGGGACACCACCACCCCCCCCCCCCATTTCAAGCCATCTTACGCAAAATTGGAACTTCTACTTTTCAGAATCCCCCCTCCGGTGTCACATTTGGCACTTTTCAGGGGAGAGGGGGGAGCAGATACCTGTCTAATACAGGTATTTTCACCCACTTCCGGCACCCATGGCTATCTATGCCTCGTACGGCACCTCCCCCCGGTGTCTTCTGTGAGACACACATGTCCCAGGAGACAGCAGGGACCAGTGGGATCGCGCAGCACAGGTCGCGCATGGGCAGTAGGGAACCAGGAAGTGAAGCCGCAAGGCTTCCCTTCCTGATTCGCTTACCGAAGACGGAGGCGCCTCCACCCGAGGGACAGATCAGCTTCGGGTGCCAACATTGCGGGTGCCCTGGACAGGTAAGTGTCCCTCTTTTTAAAGTCAGCAGCTGCAGCATTTGTAGCTGCTGACTTTAAAAAAAAAAAAAAAAAAATTTGGCGGAACTCCGCTTTAATTCTACCTATTAAATTAACAGCTTGTCAGGAACGGCAGTGAAATCAGATGCCAAGTATAACCCACCTTTATGTAACACAGATGTCACTGCAGATCAGATGGGGACTGTAGCTGCCTCTGGGCTAGTATGTAGTTACTGTTAATGTAGTATTTATTTTCCCTCTATGGGTGCTACGGTGTGACATTGTAAATACCTTGAGACATTATCCCTCTCCTCATCGGTATCTTCCCTGGTCTGTCATAATCCTCCATGTCATCAGAGCCCTCGTCCTCATGGATCTCACTGTCTGAATCTCCGCTGCTGCCTGTTTGGGTGAAAAAGACAGATATGTGAGGTGTCAGGGAGGCAATATACTGTCACCATAAATGTAGCTGCTTCCACATAGATATTCATAGCTGAACTGCATTGCATTAAAT